>NW_025899905.1:0-372906 GCF_022539505.1 Lolium rigidum | reverse complement strand
CGGATCATGATCTTCTCCGAAAGCGGTGAGCTATTTGCAGAAGAAGAGCTGGAAAGGGAAGATGTTGGCTGATACAGGGTCTGGGCCGTCCTATTGCTGTAAGAAAAGGAAGGAGACTGGATTCTCAAATTAGCCGATGAACAGTCATCGGCTATAGGATTGGGAAATATCACGGCCAGGTAGCAAAATTGCAGCCCGAATTTGAGAAGTGCTTAACTGACGGTCTAATCGATATCTGAATCCGGCTTCATGAGCGTCTAAAGGGAAAAGATCCGATTCGTTGCTATCGGTCTTGGTGTGGCGAGCGGAAGGATTGAAATTGGATTAATGGAAAGATAAATTGGAAGAACAATTCTCATTAATTCAAAAGAGCGGCTTTACATGAAAGAGCCGATTGGCTCTCAAAAGGGGGATCGGGTGCCTAGTGCACTGCTACTCCTAGGCCTACTCTACTAGTCGTCGCTGTCTTCATCGTCGCTGTTGCCGATGTCATCGGGCCTGCTCCCGGGAAGTTCCTCGTCGCTGCTGCCCCAGCCCTCGGCCGGAGCTTCTTCTTCTTCCTCATCATCATCATCATCCTCGCTATCCGCCCAAGAGCGGAAGCGCTTCGTCGGCGGGTACCCAGCTGAAGAGGAGGAATCATCTTCCTCCTCCTCCTCTTCTCCTTCCTCGTCATCATCTTCGTCCTCGCTGTCCGCCCACATGCGGGAACGCTTCTTCGGCGGGAGCTTGGCGGAGGGGGAGGCCTTGGCTTTCGCTACTTCTCCTTCTTTCTTCTCCTTGTCGGAGGAGATGGGGTTCGCCCCGGAGTGAAGGTCGTCCTCATTCGTGCTTTTCGGCGAGGATTGGGGGAGAGGCCTGAGGGGGAAGAGGAAGAGGAGGACATTGCTTCAGGAGGAGAGGGTTTTTCGGTGCTGACCGCTAGAACAGAGGAAGGGGATGAAGAGGACTGATCAATTGGCACGGTTAAACAATGAGGAGCCTAGTGGAGATTTAATGCCATTGCAGTTTCTGAGGAAGTGATGCTAAAGTTATCGAATTTTACAGTGGAGTTGGGAAGACAAAGTGTCATGATGAAGGATGCTGCAACAGTTCTGCTCTGCCACGACATGACCCGACGAAAGAAAGCATAATGATTTTGGAAATGTCATTTCCAAAACCAGGGGGGCATGTGTTATCACCAGAATTGGACCGAGTCAGAGGTGGGCCGCGATCAAGATGGACTTGAAGAATATATATATAGAAGAAGTACGTGAATCGGCCTTACATGCGAAGTTTGGGCTAGTTTGCCCTTGTATCATGTAATATATTAGATTACGTGTCGGTTAGGAGTTAGAGTTTGTCTCGTACACGGTGGGGATTATTCCCACGTTAGAAAGTCCCTTGGACTATAAATATGTATCTAGGGTTTATGGAATAAACAACAACCAACGTTCAAAACAAACAAATCTCGGCGCATCGCCAACTCCTTCGTCTCGAGGGTTTCTCCGGTAAGCACCATGCTGCCTAGATCGCATCTTGCGATCTAGGCAAGCACAAGCCTACCCACGTTGTTCATGCGTTGCTCGTGCTGAAGCCTTTTTGATGGCGAGCAACGTAGTTATCTTAGATGTGTTAGGGTTAGCATTGTTCTTCGTATCATATGCTTGTCGTAGTGCAACCCTTATACATCTAGCCGCCCTTACACCTATCTTAGGTGTAGGGGCGGCACCCCGCTTGATCATAGTTTAGTAGATCCGATCCGTTACGGTTGCTCCTTGTTCTGCAAGGATTAGTTTAATATCCGCAATAGTTAGGCCTTACAAAGGGTTGGAGGATCCAGCGGTGTGTAGGGTGAAGTTTGCTAGCCCTAGACAGGATGTTCCGGGGATCAACCTCGTGTTGGTTTTTAGGCCCTGTCTAGGATCGGCTTACGGTCACCGTGCGCGAGCGCGAGGCCCAATCGTGAGTAGGATGATCCGATTATGCGGTGAAAACCCTAAATCGTCGTAGATCTCATTAGCTTTATCTTGATCAAGCAGGACCACCATATATTCGGACACCTTGTACGAATCATGGGTGGATCGGCTCTTTGAGCCGATTCACGAGATAACCCGAGAGCCGATCGAGGCTCGTATTTAATGTTTACGTGTATGCCATGCAGGAAACTAAGTGAGGCATCATCCAACACCTTCACGACCAGGTATAGGTCAGGTGGCACGCCCTTGCGATAGCATCGGACGTGTGACCAGGAGGCTTTGCGGGCCGTCGCTCTGAGGGACTGGGGCCAGCCGCAGCCCTAGTTGTTCCCGGCTCTACTGCGTTGCCAGTCGCTGCCCGCCGGTGGGTTTCTGACGTCAACAGCACCACACCGGCACCCAGACCCTCTTTGAGTTTGGATCCGTCAAAGTGCATCTTCCAGTATTCTATTTTTTGGTCTGGGGGCTTGTATTGCATTTCTGCCCAATCAACTAGGAAATCAGCCAATGCTTGCAATTTTACGGCATCTCTTATTTAGTACACCGGTACGTATGGTGATATCTGGATCGCCCACTTTGCAATCCTACCGCTAGCATCTTTGTTGCACATGATATCAGAGATGGGTGCCTCACTCACCACCTTCATGGGGTGCTCCTCAAAGTAATGCTTGAGTTTGGTGGCGGCCATGAACACGCCATAAGTCATTTTCTGGAAGTGCGGGTAGTTTTGCTTTGAGAGAGAGAGCACCTCGCTCAGGTAGTATACCGGCCTCTGGACGGGTTTTCCTTCCTCTTCTCTTTCTACTACCACAACAACACTTACAACCCGGTTAGTTGCTGCTATGTACAACAACATGGGCTCTCTTTCCAAAGGCGAAGCCAGTATTGGTGCAGTGGCTAGTGATACGCGTACAGCACGCGTCCGTTGGGAACCCCAAGTGGAAGGTGTGATGCGTACGGCGGCAAGTTTTCCCTCAGAAAGAAACCAAGGTTTATCGAACCAGGAGGAGCCAAGAAGCACGTTGAAGGTTGATGGCGGCGGGATGTAGTGTGGCGCAACACCAGAGATTCCGGCGCCAACGTGGAACTCGCACAACACAACCAAAGTACTTTGCCCCAACGAAACAGTGAGGTTGTCAATCTCATCGGCTTGCTGTAACAAAGGATTAGATGTATAGTGTGGATGATGATTGTTTGCAAAGAACAGTAAAACAAGTATTGCAATAGATTGTATTCGATGTAAAAGAATGGACCGGGGTCCACAGTTCACTAGAGGTGTCTCTCCCATAAGATAAATAGCATGTTGGGTGAACAAATTACAGTCGGGCAATTGACAAATAGAGAGAGCATAACAATGCACATACATGATATAATGAGTATTGTGAGATTTAATTGGGCATTACGACAAAGTACATAGACCGCTATCCGAGCATGCATCTATGCCTAAAAAGTCCACCTTCAGGTTATCATCCGAACCCCTTCCGATATTAAGTTGCAAAACAACGGACAATTGCATTAAGTATGGTGCGTAATGTAATCAATAACTACATCCTCGAGACATAGCATCAATGTTTTATCCCTAGTGGCAACAAGACATCCACAACCTTAGAACTTTCGTCACCTGTCCCGCATTTAATGGAGGCATGAACCCACTATCGAGCATAAATACTCCCTCTTGGAGTTAAGAGCAAAAACTTGGCCGAGCCTCTACTAATAACGGAGAGCATGCAAGATCATAAACAACACATAGGTAATAGATTGATAATCAACATAACATAGTATTCTCTATCCATCGGATCCCGACAAACACAACATATAGAATTACGGATAGATGATCTTGATCATGTTAGGCAGCTCACAAGATCCGACAATGAAGCACATGAGGAGAAGACAACCATCTAGCTACTGCTATGGACCCATAGTCCAGGGGTGAACTACTCACTCATCACTCCGGAGGCGACCATGGCGGTGAAGAGTCCTTCGGGAGATGATTCCCCTCTCCGGCAGGGTGCCGGAGGCGATCTCCAGAATCCCCCGAGATGGGATTGGCGGCGGCGGCGTCTCAGTAAGGTTTTCCGTATCGTGGCTCTCGGTACTAGGGGTTTCGCGACGAAGGCTTTAAGTAGGCGGAAGGGCAACGCGGGGGGCCACACGAGGGCCCCACACACCGGGCCGCGCGGCCGGGGGTCCGAGCCGCGCCGCCCTGTTGTGGCGGCGCCTCGTGGCCCCACTTCCTTTCCCCCTCGGTCTTCTGGAAGCTTCGTGCAAAAATAGGACCCTGGGCGTTGATTTCGTCCAATTCCGAGAATATTTCCTTTGTAGGATTTCTGGAACCAAAAACAGCAGAAAACAACAACTGGCTTTTCGGCATCTCGTTAATAGGTTAGTGCCGGAAAATGCATAAATACGACATATAATGTGTATAAAACATGTAGATATCATCAATAATGTGGCATGGAACATAAGAAATTATCGATACGTCGGAGACGTATCAGCATCCCCAAGCTTAGTTCCTGCTCGTCCCGAGCGGGTAAACGATAACAAAGATAATTTCTGGAGTGACATGCCATCATAACCTTGATCATACTATTTTAAGCATATGTAATGAATGCAGCGATCAAAACAATGGTAATGACATGAGTAAACAACTGAATCATAAAGCTGTTATCACCAGATTTTGGCTAAATCAGGAGATGGGCCGTAGGTGAGATGGGCTTGAAGGTTAAACGCGTGGAGGATCTCTGAAGCGGCCTGACACGAAGAAGTTGGGCTAACTTGCCCATGTATCTGTATTATAGTAGATCGCATCTTAATTTAGAAGTTAGAGTTTTACCCGTGCACGGTTAGGTGCACGCCTGAATTAGAAAGTCCCCTGGACTATAAATATGTATCTAGGGTTTATAAAACAACAACCAACGTTCAACACAAATCAATCTCGGCGCATCACCAATTCCTTCGTCTCGAGGGTTTCTCCCGGTAAGCACCATGCTGCCTAGATCGCATCTTGCGATCTAGGCAGCACAAGCTTATTACGTTGTTCATGCGTTGCTCGTGCTGAAGCTTTTTTGATGGCGAGCAACGTAGTTATCTTAGATGTGTTAGGGTTAGCATTGTTCTTCGTATCATATGCTGTCGTAGTGCAACCCTTATACATCTAGCCGCCCTTACACCTATCTTAGGTGTAGGGGCGGCACCCCGCTTGATCTTTGTTTAGTAGATCCGATCCGTTACGGTTGCTCCTTGTTTTTCAAGGATTAGTTTAATATCCGCAATAGTTAGGCCTTACAAAGGGTTGGAGGATCCAGCGGCGTGTAGGGTGTAGTTTGCTAGCCCTAGACGAGGATGTTCGGGGATCAACCTCGTGTTGGTTTTTAGGCCCTGTCTAGGATCGGCTTACGGTCACCGTACGCGAGCGCGAGGCCCAATCGTGAGTAGGATGATCCGATTATGCGGTGAAAACCCTAAATCGTCGTAGATCGCTTTAGCTTTATCTTGATCAAGCAGGACCACCATATATTCGTACACCTCGTACCATTCCAGTCCCGTCCACCGCTGCCGTTCGCGTTGGCAGCACCAGAAGTGCCGAGCTCATCGGCATACGTCGTCTACAAGATTGGTGGTGACCCTAGTGACTACCAATTCTTACCTGAGGCGCCCAAGGAGATCCCGCACGGATACACGTGCGCATACGTGCCAGACTGCAGTAACTGGGCACTCTCGAACCAGGCTGCAACAGCAGGGGTCTCTGGAACAGCAGGAGGAACGTCGGGAGCAGATCTTGAGAAGCAAACTTGGTTAGCTAAATACGCCACTCCGACAAACCTACAGAGCTCAGCTCCTGCAGTTGGCTTAGAACTGGAAAAGCAAGCATGGCTGGCTAAGTATGCCACCCCGGCGAATCTTCAGGGTTCGACGCCTTTAGCCATCACCGCGGATCAGATTTGTACAATTCTGAAAGATCAGTTCGGCATGATGCCGGAAAGGAAGACATTCGGCTATACCAAGCCGTACCCCAACGAGTACGAATTGATCCCGCTACCACCCAAATATCGGCTCCCTGACTTTACAAAGTTTAGTGGATCAGATGGTTCCAGCTCCATCGAGCATGTGAGCCGATATTTGGCACAGCTGGGCACGATCTCAGCATCGGACGAGCTACATGTGAGGTTCTTCGCACAGTCCCTCACAGGATCGGCTTTCGGGTGGTACACATCGCTGCCACCAAACTCAATCCGGACTTGGAAGCAGTTGGAAGAGCAGTTCCATGAGCAGTATCACTCGCAGGCTTCCGAGGCTGGCATTGCCGATCTAGCACAAGTACGACAGAAGCGCGGGGAAACAGTGTCAGAATACATCCAGCGCTTCAGGACCGTGAGGAACCGATGTTATTCGGTTCACGTAAGTGAAAAAGAAGCAGTCGAGTTGGCGGTGGTGGGTCTCTCATCATCGATCAAGGACGTGGCCTCCCAAGCAGACTACCCTTGCGACAGCATCGGACGTGTGACCAGAAGGCTTTGCGGGCCGTCGCTCCGAGGGACTGGGGCCAGCCGCAGCCCTGAGTTGTTCCCGGTTCTACGGTGTTGCCAGTCGCTGCCCGCCGGTGGGTTTCTGACCGCAACAAAAGCAAAGACTTTTCATGAATAGTACTTAAAGACAAGCATCAATAAGTCTTGCATAAGAGTTAACTCATAAAGCAACAAATCAAAGTAAAGGTATTGAAGCAACACAAAAGAAGATTAAGTTTCAGCGGTTGGTTTCAACTTGTAACATGTATATCTCATGGATATTGTCAACATAGAGTAATATAACAAGTGCAATATGCAAGTATGTAGGAATCAATGCACAGTTCACACAAGTGTTTGCTTCTTGAGGTGGAGAGAAATAGGTGAACTGACTCAACATAAAAGTAAGAGAAAGGCCCTTCGCAGAGGGAAGCATTGATTGCTATATTTGTGCTAGAGCTTTGGTTTCGAAAACATGAAACAATTTTGTCAATGGTAGTAATAAAGCATATGTATCATGTAAATTATATCTTACAAGTTGCAAGCCTCATGCATAGTATACTAATAGTGCCCGCACCTTGTCCTAATTAGCTTGGACTACCGGGATCATCGCAATACACATGTTTTAACCAAGTGTCACAAAGGGGTACCTCTATGCCGCCTGTACAAAGGTCTAAGGAGAAAGCTCGCATTTTGGATTTCTCGCTTTTGATTATTCTCAACTTAGACATCCATACCGGGACAACATAGACAACAGATAATGGACTCCTCTTTAATGCATAAGCATGTAGCAACAATTAGTGTTCTCATATGAGATTGAGGATATATGTCCAAAACTCGAAACTTCCACCATGATTCATGGCTTTAGTTAGCGGCCCAATGTTCTTCTCTAACAATATGCATGCTCTGACCATTAAAGTGGTAGATCTCCCTTACTTCAGACAAGACGGACATGCATAGCAACTCACATGATATTCAACAAAGAGTAGTTGATGGCGTCCCCAGAAAACATGGTTATCGCACAACAAGCAACTTAAAAAGAGATAAAGTGCATAAGTACATATTCAATACCACAATAGTTTTTAGGCTATTTGTCCCATGAGCTATATATTGCAAAGGCGAATGATGGAAATTTAAAGGTAGCACTCAAGCAATTTACTTTGGAATGGCGGAGAAATACCATGTAGTAGGTAGGTATGGTGGACACAAATGGTATAGTGGTTGGCTCAAGGATTTTGGATGCATGAGAAGTATTCCCTCTCGATACAAGATTTAGGCTAGCAAGGTTATTTGAAACAGACACAAGGATGAACTGGTGCAGTAAAACTCACATAAAAGACATATTGTAAACATTATAAGACTCTACACCGTCTTCCTTGTTGTTCAAACTCAATACTAGAAATTATCTAGACTTTAGAGAGACCAAATATGCAAACCAAATTTAGCAAGCTCTAGGTGTTTCTTCATTAATAGGTGCAAAGTATATGATGCAAGAGTTTAAACATGAGCACAACAATTGCCAAGTATCAAATTATTCAAGACATTTTAGAATTACTACATGTAGCATTTCCCCATTCCAACCATATAACAATTTAACGAAGAAGATTCAACCTTCGCCATGAATACTATGAGTAAAGCCTAAGGACATATTTGTCCATATGCAACAACGGAGCGTGTCTCTCTCCCACACAATGAATGCTAGGATCCATTTTATTCAAACAAAAACAAAAACAAAAACAAACCGACGCTCCAAGCAAAGCACATAAGATGTGATGGAATAAAAATATAGTTTCGGGGGAGGAACTCTGATAATGTTGTCGATGAAGAAGGGGATGCCTTGGGCATCCCCAAGCTTAGACGCTTGAGTCTTCTTAAAATATGCAGGGGTGAACCACCGGGGCATCCCCAAGCTTAGAGCTTTCACTCTCCTTGATCATATTGCATCATTTCCCTCTCTTGATCCTTGAAAACTTCCTCCACACCAAACTCGAAACAACTCATTAGAGGGTTAGTGCACAATAAAAATTAACATGTTCAGAGGTGACATAATCATTCTTAACACTTCTGGACATTGCATAAAGCTACTGGACATTAATGAAGCAAAGAAATTCATCCACCATAGCAAAAGAGGCAATGTGAAATAAAAGGTAGAATCTGTTAAAACAGAACAGTCCGTAAAGATTGATTTTATCGAGGCACCATACTTGCTCAAATGAAAATGCCCAAATTGAATGAAAGTTGCGTACATATCTGAGGATCACGCACGTAAATTGGCATATTTTTTTGAGCTACTACAGAGAGGCAGGTCGAAATTCGTGACAGCAAAGAAATGCATACTGCGCAGTAATCCAAATCTAGTATGAACCTTACTATCAAAGACTTTACTTGACACAACAAAACACAAAACTAAGATAAGGAGAGGTTGCTACAGTAGTAAACAACTTCCAAGACTCAAATATAAAATAAAAGTGCTGTAGTAAAAACATGGGTTGTCTCCCATAAGCGCTTTTCTTTAACGCCTTTCAGCTAGGCGCAGTAAAGTGTATATCAAGTGTTATCAAGAGACGAAGTATCAACATTATTTTCACAATTTATCCCATTGGGTATCTTAGATGCTCCCTTATCTATAGTGGTTTTAAGAGCTTTATCAGTTTTAGGCCTATAATAGCTTTTTGGTTTAGGCCCCTTAGAGATATACATGAACCTTTGCTCCTTTCCCACATAAGCTTTCTCTCTAAACTTTATAGATGAAAAGGTTAAACCCAATGTTCCCATAGCCTCTTCAAGTTCACTAATCCTTTGGGTTTGATTATCATGAATAGCACAAGATTCTAAGATGGCGATTTTCTCATTAATTCCACCTAGAGATTTATCAAGTTTATCAGTGCTATCAAGTAATGCTCCCAAAGTAGTATCAATACTTGGAAGGTTTTGCTCTATGGTTTCCAACTTTTTCATGACATCTTCAAGAGAGGTTTCAATTTTAACTTCATTAACAGGTGGTATTCCAAATAAACTCTCAATAATGCAACTAGCTTCTAAAGCAGGAGCGCCTAGGAAGTTACCTCCCGCGAGACAATCAAGAACATACCTATTCCAGCTAGAGATACCAACATAAAAATTCCTGAGTAGGATAGTGGTGGAGTGTTTCTTAGTGCACCTATTATGGGCATCACTAATTCTATACCAAGCATCTTTTAAACATTCTCCCCCTTGTTGCTTAAACGAACGAACTTCAACTTCAGGATTACTCATTTTAGCAGTAGTAAATAAAGCAAACTAGATAAAGTAAATGCAAGTAACTAATTTTTTTGTGTTTTTGATATGGAGAACAAGACAGTAAATAAAGTAAAGCTAGCAACTAATTTTTTTGTGTTTTGATATAATGCAGCAAACAAGAAAGTAAATAAAATAAAGCAAGACAAAAACAAAGTAAAGAGATTGGATTGTGGAGACTCCCCTTGCAGTGTGTCTTGATCTCCCCGGCAACGGCGCCAGAAAAAGAGCTGTTGACGTGGGAGTTAGAAATCTCTGTGGTGTAACTTTTCTTCAGGTCCCCGGCAACGGCGCCAGAAAAAGAGCTTGATACGCGTACAACACGCGTCCGTTGGGAACCCCAAGAGGAAGGTGTGATGCGTACGGCGGCAAGTTTTCCCTCAGAAAGAAACCAAGGTTTATCGAACCAGGAGGAGCCAAGAAGCACGTTGAAGGTTGATGGTGGCGGGATGTAGTGCGGCGCAACACCAGAGATTCCGGCGCCAACGTGGAACCTGCACAACACAACCAAAGTACTTTGCCCCAACGAAACATTGAGGTTGTCAATCTCACCGTCTTGCTGTAACAAAGGATTAGATGTATAGTGTGGATGATGATTGTTTGCAAAGAACAGTAAAACAAGTATTGCAGTAGATTGTATTCGATGTAAAAGAATGGACCGGGGTCCACAGTTCACTAGAGGTGTCTCTCCCATAAGATAAATAGCATGTTGGGTGAACAAATTACAGTCGGGCAATTGACAAATAGAGGGAGCATAACAATGCACATACATGATATAATGAGTATTGTGAGATTTAATTGGGCATTACGACGAAGTACATAGACCGCTATCCAGCATGCATCTATGCCTAAAAAGTCCACCTTCAGGTTATCATCCGAACCCCTTCCAGTATTAAGTTGCAAAACAACAGACAATTGCATTAAGTATGGTGCATAATGTAATCAATAACTACATCCTCGGACATAGCATCAATGTTTTATCCCTAGTGGCAACAACACATCCACAACCTTAGAACTTTCTGTCACTGTCCCGGATTTAATGGAGGTATGAACCCACTATCGAGCATAAATACTCCCTCTTGGAGTTAAGAGCAAAAACTTGGCCGAGCCTCTACTAATAACGGAGAGCATGCAAGATCATAAACAACACATAGGTAATAGATTGATAATCAACATAACATAGTATTCTCTATCCATCGGATCCCGACAAACACAACATATAGAATTACGAGATAGATGATCTTGATCATGTTAGGCAGCTCACAAGATCCGACAATGAAGCACATGAGGAGAAGACAACCATCTAGCTACTCGCTATGGACCCATAGTCCAGGGGTGAACTACTCACTCATCACTCCGGAGGCGACCATGGCGGTGAAGAGTCCTCCGGGAGATGATTCCCCTCTCCGGCAGGGTGCCGGAGGCGATCTCCCGTAATCCCCCGAGATGGGATTGGCGGCGGCGGCGTCTCAGTAAGGTTTTTCGTATCGTGGCTCTCGGTACTGGGGGTTTCGCGACGAAGGCTTTAAGTAGGCGGAAGGGCAACGCGGGGGGGCCACACGAGGGCCCCACACACCAGGGCCGCTGGGCCAGGGTCCAGGCCGCGCCGCCCTGTTGTGGCGGCGCCTCGTGGCCCCACTTCCTTTCCCCCTCGGTCTTCTGGAAGCTTCGTGCAAAAATAGGACCCTGGGCGTTGATTTCGTCCAATTCCGAGAATATTTCCTTTGTAGGATTTCTGAAACCAAAAACAGCGAGAAACAACGAATCGGCTTTTCGGCATCTCGTTAATAGGTTAGTGCCGGAAAATGCATAAATACGACATATAATGTGTATAAAACATGTAGATATCATCAATAATGTGGCATGGAACATAAGAAATTATCGATACGTCGGAGACGTATACGCTAGCATTGTTTTAAGCTCTTTAAACGCCGCGTCTGCCTGAGGGGTCCAGACGAACGTATCGGATTTTTTCATCAGAGCGTAGAGTGGCAAGGCCTTTTCTCCCAACCTGCTTATTAACCGGCTCAGCGATGCTAAGCTTCCGGTAAACTTTTGTACATCCTTAAGATCTCGCGGTATTGTCATTCTTTCGATTGCCCGGATCTTTACCGGATTGACCTCAATGCCCCGGCTTGATACGAGAAAGCCAAGCGTTTGCTCGGCAGGGACACCGAAGGTGCATTTTGCCGGATTAAGTTTCATCCGGAATCTTCTTAAGTTATCGAATGTTTGCCGGAGATCGTCGATTAAGGTTTCTTTTGCCTTAGTTTTTACCACGACATCGTCCACATAGACTTGCACATTTTTTCCGATATGATCAAACAAACACTTTTGCATACAGCGATGGTACGTTGCACCAGCGTTGCGCAAACCAAAAGGCATAGTGACATAGCAATAAGCCCCGTGCGGGGTAATGAACGCAGTTTTTATTTGATCTTCCTTTTTCAAGGGGATTTGGTGGAAACCGGAATAAGCATCCAGGAAAGACAACAACTCACACCCGGCAGTGGAATCAATCACTTGATCGATCCGCGGTAAAGGGAAAGGATCTTTTGGGGAAGCTTTGTTCAGGTTGGTGTTGTCGATGCACATGCGCCACACCTTTGGAGCTTTTGCTTCGAGGTTTTCATCTTTTTTCTTTTCGACCAGCACCGGATTGGCTAGCCACTCAGTGTGCAGCACTTCCACGATGAAACGGGCAACCAACAACTTTGTCACTTCTTCTCCAATGATTTTCCTCCTATCCTCAGCAAACCGGCGTAAGGGTTGTCACACCGGCTTCGCATCCTTCCGGACATTCAAAGAGTGCTCAGCCAGCTCCCTCGGAACACCTACCAAGTCCTCTGTAGACCAGGCAAAGATATTCCGATTCTCACGGAGGAAGCTGACGAGCGCGCTTTCCTATGCCTCACTGAGGCCGGCACCGATACGAATGGTACGCTCAGGGAAAGCCGGGTCCAGCACGATGTCCTTTGTTTCTTTTGTCGGCTTGAACTCCGGTGCGCTCAAGCTTGCACTCATTGCCGCTAAGCTCAACTGTGAAGACTGAGCCAACGCAACCGCAGTTTGCATCCTTCTTTTTTCCTCTGCGATCACCAGCGATTCTGCCAGGTTTGATCCGGCGGAAGCAGTTTCTAGCGAAATCTTGTAGTTTCCCACCACTGTTAAGGGTCCACGAGGTGCCGGCATCTTCATCTTGAGATACGCCGTGTGGGTCGAGGCCATGAAAGCTGCCAATGCCGGTCTCCCCAGTAGTGCATGGTAAGGACTATCCAGGTCCACCACCTCGAACTCAATGGTTTCAACCCGGCAATTGTCACGTCCTCCAAACGACACATCCACCCGGACTTTTCCAACCAGTGCGCAGTTGGCTGAAGCATGTTTTCTGTTATGCCCAGCGTATGCATGGTGTGCCGGTACATTATGTTTATGCTGCTCCCATTGTCTATCAGCACTTTGCTGAACTTGACGCGAGTCGTTGGCCCTTGCATGATTGGGTCTACCACGAGAGCGTAACCACCCGGATTAGGCATTACTCTGGGGTGATCCTTGAACGACCAGGAGATTTTCCTGATCTGACCACAGCATGTATTTTGGTACTGCCGGCATCACCGCGTTCACTTCCATGGAACGGCGATGTAGGCTCTGCCTGTCTGTTGGCTCGGTAACGAACACAACACAGCACACATCCGGATCAGCGTAAACGTTCCGGCCCAAAGGTGCCGGTGGAGGTGGTTGGCCATTGCCTTCTCCCACCTGATGAACTTGCTGATGCTGCTGCCGGTTTGGCTGAGGCTGCACCGGTAGAGCATTGGCTCCGGTAAGCGGTGGTGGTGGTGGCAGTTGATGCTGGTGCAGCATATCTTGAGATGGTGGTAACATTGTGGAGCACCCTTGTGCCTCCGCATCTTTTACTGCTCCCTTGAGCATCAAGTACTTGGTCCAAGAACAGTCCTTCGTCAGATGGTTTGACGGGTGAGCCGGATTCGGCGTGTGCCACCGACAAGGTTGATCCATGGCGGCTTCCATGGTGTATTTCACAGGTTCTTGCCAATTCTTTTTCTGGCCCCAGGGTTTCTTTTCGACCCATTGCTTCTTAGGACCCGCCCATAGATGTGCTCCGGTTTTCTGCCTCTGGCTGCCGCTGGCATCAGAGTTTTCTTGCACAGCAGCAACTTGCTGCGGACCGTACCTTCGATCCGGGAATTCTTCCCTTCTCTTGTTGTTCCGGTTGTCCCGGTATTGCTCTTGGCGCTGCTGAGGCGGGTTTGATTGTTCCGGCTCAGCTTGTACCGCCGGTTGCATTGGGTCTCCCAATGCGTAGTTATCCGCCACACGTATCATCTCCGCTAAAGTTACCGGCATGTTCCGCTGTAGCTTTTGCCACAACGACGAACCTCTGCGGCATCCATTGCAGAACCAAGCTATGGCTTGCGCTTCTATCACCCCCTCACAGGAGTTTCTAATGGAGTTCCACCGGGTCAGGTAATCCCGTTCTGTTTCCTGCGGGCGCTGCACGCACAAAGCGAGCTGCTGAGGCCTGTTGGGCCTCCGGTATGTGCTGCTGAAATTACTCACAAAAGCTTCCTCAAAGTCCAACCAACCATTTATGCTTCCTGCCGGCAAGTTCTTCAGCCAGATTCTTGCCGGTCCCACCAGAAACGTTGGCACAATTCTCACGGCCCAACGCCGGTTTCCTCCTCCAGCTACGGTTCCTCCGCCGCCAGCGACGTATACCGCGGGCACGTAATCCGCGAGCCAATCTTCCGGCTTAGTGGTGCCATCATATGTTTTGGTGTCACGGGGCAACTGGAAGTTGCGAACTGGTGGTTCCTCTTTCATGATCCTTGGGCCAAAACATTTTGGACCCGGAGGACCCTCTGCCTCGATCATTTCAGACAAATATACTCTATCCAGACGGTGCCTCACATCCTGTTCTGGCAGGTGTCTTTCTCCCACGCGCTCTCCCAATGGGTTCCGGTAAGCGGTGAGTCTTGTCGAATCAGCTTCATCGTAACGTTCCGGTACCGCGGCCCTTGCCTGCCGGTACCTCGGGGGAAGCATTTCCTCCTCATCATACGCTGCCCTTGCAGCTCGATAGTTTTGCCCGGTTTCATACCTACCGGCATGATTGTTTTCGGCATAGCCTCCTTTGGCGTAGCCTCGATCTGCCCCTTGGCTTTTTCTACCGGCATCGTGTTGCCCGGCTTGTTGTTTTCCGGCAAGAACCGGATCGTACACAGTCATCTGCTGTGCGTTTATCTCTTTTTCTCTCCTTCTGTCCGGATGGGGGGGCGAGGCCTGCCCATGGGACTTGCTTCCGGCATTCTTTGTTGAACGCGCGGATTTTGAAGCCGCAACCTTGTTCAGCTTAGCGAGCTGCTCAGCATTCTGCTGCTCGATGGTTTCCAGCAGCTCTCTAACACGCTCTTGCTGTTTTGCCAAAGCATCTCCGGAAAGCGACTCACACAGCTCTATTGCAGCCTTAGCAGCTTTTATAGTTTTATCCGGGCTACTATACTTAGGTTTCTCTACGATGCTCACAGATGCAGAGGTACTTTTGCCGGCAAGAATTTCCTTACGCAAATCCTGATCTAGATTGCGAGCCTTAAGCCGGTTCTCCGGTATCCTAGCAGCATGAGCACTAATAGAAGCAAAGCCATGGGCAGCGTTGTACTCACGTAGGGTTAGGTTCAGCTCGCGCTGCGCCCGGACGATGTCGGCGCCGTTCGCGAGCAGCTTCTGGCGTTGTGCCTCCAGCTCCGCCTGAGCCGCAGCCGGGTCGATGTTCTGTGCGATGGGCGTTGATGACCCACAAGTATAGGGGATCGCAACAGTCTTCGAGGGAAGTAAAACCCAAATTTATTGATTCGACACAAGGGGAGGTAAAGAATACTTATAAGCCTTAACAACTGAGTTGTCAATTCAGCTGCACCTGGAAAAGCACTAGCAACAGGGGTGATGTGAAAGTAGTAGTGATATGAGAGCAATAGTAACAGTAACACAGCAGCAGTAGCAGTAATATGAGAGCAATGGCACCAGAAAACAGTTGACATATAGAACGAGTATATGATGATGAAAGATGGACCGGGGTTCCCAGCTATCTACACTAGTGGCAACTCTCCAATAACAAGTGTTGGGTGAACAAATTACAGTCGGGAAATTGATAGGATTGAAATAGCATTAAGACAGAATATCAAGATCATTAATCATGTAGGCATGTTTTCCAATAATAGTCGTACGTGCTCGCAATGAGAAACTTGCACAACATCTTTTGTCCTACCAGCCGGTGGCAGCCGGGCCTCAAGGGAAACTACTGGATATTAAGGTACTCCTTTTAATAGAGTACCGGAGCAAAGCATTAACACTCCGTGAAAACATGTGTCCCTCACATCACTACCATCCCCTCCGGTTGTCCCGATTTCTGTCACTTCGGGGCCATTGGTTCCGGACAGCGACATGTGCATACAACTTGTAGATACAATCTAAGCAATAAGTATAGAGCTCAAATCTAAGATCATGCCACTCGGGCCCTAGTGACAAGCATTAAACACAACAAGATTGCAGCAACAATAACTTCATAAACTTTGTAGATAGACAATCATAACGTAACAATCCATCGGATCCCGACAAACACAACACCGATTACATCAGATGAATCTCAATCATGTAAGGCAGCTCATGAGATCATTGTATTGAAGTACATGGGGGAGAGAATACCAACTAGCTACAGCTAGAACCCGTAGTCCATGGGGGAACTACTCACGGAGCATGATGGAGGCGATGGCGTTGATGGAGATGGCTTCCGGGGGCACTTCCCCGTCCCGGCAGGGTGCCGGGACGGAGACTTCTGTCCCCCGAATTGGAGTTTCGCGATGGTGGCGGCGCCCCGGAGTCTTTCTGGAGTTTCGTCAAGAGTTACGGTGTTTTTAGGTCGAAAGGGATTTTATAGGCGAAGAGGCGGCGCAGGGGGCACACGGGGCGCCACACCACGGCCGGCGCGGGCCCGGGTCGAGGCCGCGCCGCCTTATGGTGTGGTGGCCCTCTAGCCCCTCTCCGACTCTTCTTCGGTGTTCTGGATGCTTCCGGGAAAAATAGGAGGTTTGGTCTTTGTTTCGTCGAATTCCGAGAATATTGCCCGAACAGCCTTTCTGGAACCAAAAACAGCAGAAAACGAGAACCGGCACTGTGGCATCTTGTTAATAGGTTAGTTCCGGAAAATGCATGAAATCATCATAAAGTGCAAGCAAAACATGTAAGTATTGTCATAAAACAAGCATGGAACGACAGAAATTATGGATACGTCGGGGACGTATCAGCATCCCCAAGCTTAGTTCTGCTCGTCCCGAGCAGGTAAACGATAAAAAGAATAATTTCTGTAGTGACATGCACTTACATAACCTTGATCATACTATTACAAAGCATATGAAATGAATGAAGTGACTCAAGGCAATGATCTATAGTTTCTAACAAGTAGATAACATATAGCAAAACTTTTCATGAATAATACCTTCAAGACAAGTATCAAAAGTCTTGCACAAGAGTTAACTCATAAAGCAGTAAGTTCAAAGTAAAGGCATCGAAGCAACACAAAGGAAGATATAAGTTTCAGCGGTTGCTTTCAACTTGTAACATGCATATCTCATGGATAATTGTCAACACAAAGTAATATGATGAATGCAAATATGCAAGTATGTAAGAATCAATGCACAGTTGACACAAGTGTTTGCTTCTAAGATGGAAGGAAATAGGTAAACTGACTCAACATAAAGTAAAAGAAAGGTCCTTCAAAGAGGAAAGCATTGATTGCTATATTTGTGCTAGAGCTTTGGTTTTGAAAACATAAAGAGAGCATAAAAGTAAAGTTTTGAGAGGTGTTTGTTGTTGTCAACGAATGGTAGTGGGCACTCTAACCCCCTTGCTAGAAAAACCTTCAAAAGCGGCTCCCATGAATTATTTTTATTTTTGGGTGGCACTCCTTCCAACCTTTCTTTCACAAACCATGGCTAACCGAATCCTCGGGTGCCTGCCAACAATCTCATACCATGAAGGAGTGCCCTTTTATTTTAATTTTATTATGATGATGACACTCCCCCCAACCTTTGCTTACACAAGCCATGGCTAACCGAATCCTCGGGTGCCGTCCAACAATCACATACCATGGAGGAGTGTCTATTTTGGTTAATTAATTTGGGACTGGGAATCCCATTGCCAGCTCTTTTTGCAAAATTATTGGATAGCGGATGAAGCCACTAGTCCATTGGTGAAAGTTGCCCAACAAGATTGAAAGATAAACAGCACATACTTTCTCATGAGCTATAAAACATTGACACAAATCAGAGATGATAAATTTTGAATTGTTTAAAGGTAGCACTCAAGCAATTTACTTTGGAATGGCAGGAAATACCACATAGTAGGTAGGTATGGTGGACACAAATGGCATAGGTTTTGGCTCAAGGTTTTGGATGCACGAGAAGCATTCCCTCTCGATACAAGGTTTAGGCTAGCAAGGTTGTTTGAAGCAAACACAAGTATGAACCGGTACAGCAAAACTTACATAAGAACATATTGCAAGCATTATAATACTCTACACTGTCTTCCTTGTTGTTCAAACACTTTTACCAGAAAATATCTAGACCTTAAGAGAGATCAATTATGCAAACCAATTTCAACAAGCTCTACAGTAGTTCTCCACTAATAGGCTTAGACTACATGAAAAAACTTAATCATGATCTACTTGAGAGCTCAAAACAATTGCCAAGTGTAAAATTATCCAAGACATATGAGGCATTTTCTGTTTCCAACCAAATATAAATAAGTGCAATAGCTTCCAACTTTTATCATTGAACATTAAAAGTAAAACGAAGAACACGAGTGTTCATATGAAAAAGCGGAGCGTGTCTCTCTCCCAAACAAGGATTGCTAGGATCCGAATTTATTCAAACACAAACAAAAATAAAACATACAGACGCTCTAAGTAAAGCACATAAGATGTGACCGAATAAAAATATAGTTTCAGGGGAGGAACCTGATAAGTTGATGAAGAAGGGGATGCCTTGGGCATCCCCAAGCTTAGACGCTTGAGTCTTCTTGAAATATGCAGGGATGAACCACGGGGCATCCCCAAGCTTTGACTTTTCACTCTTCTTGATCATATATCATCCTCCTCTCTTGACCCTTGAAAACTTCCTTCACACCAAACTTCTCATAAACTTCATTAGAGGGGTTAGTACTCAAAAAATTTGAATCCACCTTGGTCCTGTAGTGGCACATTGAAAGAACTCAATAAAACATTAGCTACAGCTCTCCACATCTAGAAAACCTCGCTTAAAGTCCACAAGAGACAATGCAAAAAACAGAGACAGAATCTGCCAAAACAGAACAGCCAGTAAAGACGAATTTTAATAAAATACTTCCGTTGCTCAAATCAGAAAACTCAAAACTAATGAAAGTTGCGTACATATCTGAGGATCACTCACGTAAATTGGCATAATTTGCTGAGTTACCTACAGAGAATTAGACCCAGATTCGTGACAGCAAAGAAATCTGTTTCTGCGCAGTAATCCAAATCTAGTATCAACCTTCGATTAGAGGCTTCACTTGGCTCAACAAAACACAAAACTAAGATAAGGAGAGGTTGCTACAGTAGTAAACAACTTCCAAGACACAAATATAAAACAAAGTACTGTAGCAAAATAACACATGGGTTATCTCCCAAGAAGTTGCTTTCTTTATAGCCATTAAGATGGGCTCAGCAGTTTTTAATGATGCACTCGCAAGAAATAGTATTTGAAGCAAAAGAGAGCATCAAGAGGCAAATCCAAAACACATTTAAGTCTAACATGCTTCCTATGCAAAGGAATCTTGTACACAAATAAATTCATGAAGAACAAAGTGATAAGCATAAGAAGATAAAACAAGTGTAGCTTCAAAATTTTAAACATATAGAGAGGTGTATTAGTACCATGAAAATTTCTACAACCATATTTTCCTCTCTCATAATAATTTTCAGTAGCTTCATGAACAAACTCAACAATATAACTATCACATGCAGCATACTTTTCATGATCCATAAGCACATAATTTTTATCAAGTTCAAGAATAGTGGAATTAAAACTTTCAAACTTACTTTTATTAATAATATAACAAGGTAGTTGATCAATCTCAATAGATATGGGACTCATAGAATAAGTCAAGAACTCTCCAATCCCATTTTCATTAGTAGTAAAATTAATATTATCAAGTAACATAGGACCATCATCTAGAGCTTTATCATAAACATTTGCCAAGCAAAATTCTTTAGTACCATGCATTTCGACATCAGGCACAAACAAAGCATTATCATAAGATTTATCAAAGTAGCATGGATTATCATAAATAACAGTAGCATAATTATTTTCACAAGTTTTACTCATAGGCAATACTTCAAGAGAATCCACAGGAACATAACATTCAACTTCTTCCGGTAAGCATGGAGGACAATCAAATAGTGTAAGGGATAAAGAGTTACTCTCATTAGAAGGTTGGCATGGGTAGCTAATCCATTCTTCCTCCTTTTGTTCGTCACTCTCCTCTTCTTTTTCATCCAATGGGCATTCAGGTTCATCAATTTCCTCCTCTTTTTCATCCACAGGTTCCTGCAAATTGTGAGTGCATTCTTGTGCATTAATGTGTCTCTCTTTATAATCAAGGATATAAGGATTCCTACTGTAGCATTCTATGCAAGAATTAAGGATAGTAGAGACATAATCTTTAAGGTCCTTACAAACAACACAAGTTTCATAATTCTCAACCATGAAGGATTCTATCTCGGAGGCTCCCATAAATAAGACAAATTGTTCTACCTCTTCGAACCCATAATGAATATAGCAATTCCGATTATAGTTCTTAATTAAAAATTCCTCACTAAAGCCACATTGAAATTTAAGATGTTTAGTATCCTGTTGAGAGCAACAGTTTATATCATGGCGTTCAAGCAAGATTTTAGCAATTGTATTCAATTTTTCTATCATAGCACTCATTATTTTACCAGTTCTTGATTCTCTATAACAATTATAACATTCTATAAGCTCCAAGTAGGTTGTTGGTTCTCCCATAACAGCAGTTTTTAATTTTTTGGTTTTTCAAATTTTTATGGATTTTTGGGTACATGAGACAAATAAAACAAGACAAAAATAAACTAAGCAAAAGTAAACTAGACAAAAGTAAACTAGCAAAACAAAATAAAATAAAAGTAGAGAGAGAGGTAGAGTGTACTCCCCAGGTGAACTTATGAGTAGAGCTATGCCTCCCGACAACGGCGCCAGAAAATAGTCTTGATGACCCACAAGTATAGGGGATCGCAAAGTCTTCGAGGGAAGTAAAACCCAAATTTATTGATTCGACACAAGGGGAGGTAAAGAATACTTATAAGCCTTAACAACTGAGTTGTCAATTCAGCTGCACCTAGAAAAGCACTAGCAACAGGGGTGATGTGAAAGTAGCAGTGATATGAGAGCAATAGTAACAGTAACACAAAGCGATAGCGAGTAATATGAGAGCAATGGCACCAGAAAACAGTTGACATATAGAACGAGTATATGATGATGAAAGATGGACCGGGGTTCCCAGCTATCTACACTAGTGGCAACTCTCCAATAACAAGTGTTGGGTGAAAAATTACAGTCGGGCAATTGATAGGATTGAAATAGCATTAAGACAGAATATCAAGATCATTAATCATGTAGGCATGTTTTCCAATAATAGTCGTACGTGCTCGCAATGAGAAACTTGCACAACATCTTTTGTCCTACCAGCCGGTGGCAGCCGGGCCTCAAGGGAAACTATCTGGATATTAAGGTACTCCTTTTAATAGAGTACCGGAGCAAAGCATTAACACTCCGTGAAAACATGTGTCCCTCACATCACTACCATCCCCTCCGGTTGTCCCGATTTCGTCACTTCGGGGCCATTGGTTCCGGACAGCGACATGTGCATACAACTTGTAGATACAATCTAAGCAATAAGTATAGAGCTCAAATCTAAGATCATGCCACTCGGGCCCTAGTGACAAGCATTAAACACAACAAGATTGCAGCAACAATAACTTCATAAACTTTGTAGATAGACAATCATAACGTAACAATCCATCGGATCCCGACAAACACAACACCGATTACATCGATGAATCTCAATCATGTAAGGCAGCTCATGAGATCATTGTATTGAAGTACATGGGGGAGAGAATACCAACTAGCTACAGCTAGAACCCGTAGTCCATGGGGGAACTACTCACGGAGCATGATGGAGGCGATAGCGTTGATGGAGATGGCTTCCGGGGGCACTTCCCCGTCCCGGCAGGGTGCCGGAACGTAGACTTCGTCCCCCGAATTGGAGTTTCGCGAAGGTGGCGGCGCCCCGGAGTCTTTCTCGGAGTTTCGTCAAGAGTTACGGTGTTTTTAGGTCGAAAGGGATTTTATAGGCGAAGAGGCGGCGCGGGGGGCACTGGGGCGCCACACCACGTGCCGGCGCGGGCCCGGGTCAGGCCGCGCCGCCTTATGGTGTGGTGGCCCTCCGGCCCCTCTCCGACTCTTCTTCGTGTTCTGGATGCTTCCGGAAAAATAGGAGGTTTGGTCTTCGTTTCGTAGAATTCCGAGAATATTGCCCGAACAGCCTTTCTCGGAACCAAAAACGAGCAGAAAAACGAGAACCGGCACTGTGGCATCTTGTTAATAGGTTAGTTCCGGAAAATGCATGAAATCATCATAAAGTGCAATCAAAACATGTAAGTATTGTCATAAAACAAGCATGGAACGACAGAAATTATGGATACGTCGGGGACGTATCAGGCGTCGCCAGCACGTTCATCGCCGCTTGGAGTGGTGTTTCCGGTGGTGCGGAAGATGCTCCCGCAGCGCCAGTGTCGCGCTCCAGCGGCGGTTTGGCCGCACGGGTCGAAGTCGCACGGCCAGCACCTTCATCCGCAGCGTCCTTGCCTGCGCCGACCGCGCCAGCCATCATCACCTCGACGCTGCCGGCAGCACGGCCAGCACAGAGCCACCTTGGTGGATCCGGCGCCACCAGCACCGGCGAGAGGCGCTGGCGCACAGGGACAGTGCCGAAGTAGACGCGGTGGCTGCCGAACTCGATGACGCGACCGTTCTTGGGGAAGATGCCGCCGTTGGCGAAGCAGCCCGCCTTGTCGTCGATGAAGTCCATGGAGTAGAGGCGCTGCACGAGCGCAGACACCGTCCGCTCGCCGGCGACCTCGAGAATGCCCGCCCGAATGTGAAGTCCAGCAAGCGCCACTTCATGCCCCACGGTGGGCGCCAACTGTCGTCGTGGCGAACAGACAGGTGCCATGGGATGGCTTAAACTGGGGCCGAATAGGTGCTAGAGGATTCGGGGGAGGGTTTTTGATTAGGTAGGATGAACTTCCGGATGCTTTCCTCAAGAACTTAGCCGGAGCCAGAGGTAGAAGAAGAGAGACACAAGGAAGAACTCCGCTCTAGAAATTTCTCTTCATTGATTTCAACAGGATACAAGTTTGTGCATACAAGGTTCTCCCTAGCTCGATCGTCCCGAGTACGGGTGTGCCCCCTCTCCTTATATAGGGAGAGGGTGGCTTACACAGGAAGAAACCCTAATGGCATCTTTGACTAGACAAACTACTTTACAAAGTTACTTTAATCATAGATGACACCGGGGTCTTCTTTAATCAGGGAGGCTGACGTCCCCCGGCTTCTTTCAGCGTCATCCTCTTCTTTATCGTCAGGCCTTCGTATAAAGCTACTTTGCTTAGCTCATCTTTGTCCTCTAGCTCTGGAGAGAATCTTTGACCAGTCCTGCCGACGTGCTACAGTGCACTTCTTACCGGTAGCCCGGTGTCTTCTCTATCCGGTTCCGGTATACCCCTCCCGGGGATACCGGCTTAGCTTCACTTAGCCAAACTCTTAACTTCGTGCTCCGGTATAAACATTAAACCAGTATCTTGATGGCCTAAACCATCCGGTTTTGGCATGCCTTTGGCATACCGGGGGTCATCCCCCCAACATTTCCCCAGGTACCGTCCTTACGATAATTCTTGAAAGATGTCCAAGCCCTGCCAGGCAAAAGAATGATTGAATGAGTGGATAATTAATTGATATCTCACGAAAGATATAGCGCGGCGATGAAGGAAATTACACTTGGAGCAACTTCTGCAAGTCGCGGAACCCGTCCATGCCTCTACTCAGTGGGTCTCTTACTTCAACTATTCCCTTATCAGGTTGAATGTCTAGTAGAATCCAGTGGAAGCTGCACATGTTATGCATATATACGTCAGGAATTACACTTAACATCGAGTAAGAAAAATTGAATGTGCATAAAAGATCATTAAGACTCTCACTCGTAGTTGTAAGGAAACAATATTGAATCACGTAAATATTGCTCCCCCAAAAACCTTAGTAGGTTTCCCCCCGTTTCTTGGCCTTTATGCTTTACCGTTTCAACATGTATTTTATCTGGGTCAACAAACCCAATATTGATAATATTAATACTTTTGCATTCACTGATCTTCAGTCTGCATAATAGAACACACATAAGATATAATGAGTATATGCAATGAAAACGAACATGAACTGAATGAAAATGAACTTATATGTAGTTAACAACTTACAAGCAATAGCAACTCATGAGAGATTTGTCGAGGGCTTCTAAATTGAATAACTGCCAGAGTTCATTCATCTCAATATGGATCTCCTCCTTTCGGTAGTAATATTCCCATGGTATAGTCGCCACGATGTACCTTATGTTCTCCTTGCATGCATCAAGGTACCACTGATGCATATTCCGCATATGTGTTGGCAGTTTATGCAGCTGCTCTCTGCTGACCAAGTCAGCCCCGTAGACAAATTTAGGAGCTATATCAGCAGTGGGTAGTGCAGCATCTGCTGCAAACATCAATTCCTCCACGGTAACATCACAGGCAGCCGCTAGCTTTGCTATCAGCAGTGGGTAGTGCAGCATCTGCTGCAAACATCAATTCCTCCACGGTAACGTCACAGGCAGCCGCTAGCTTTGCAGCTTCTTCCATATCGAAACCACCCTGTTCCTGGTACACCTTGGGAACATTAAACACTTTGAGTGCTGGGATCGATTGTTTGGGCTGATCTCCGAGCAGGGCAACTTCCTTTCTTTTTTTGCCTTTTGTCGTTTGCTTGGCCTTGAGGGGTGCACTTGTTGAACTTGACTTCTTCTCGGCTGCACTTCTAGCTGATGATTTGCTCGTGCTAGCCTTGTCATCCTTCTTCTTCTTATCCTTTTCATCTTTCTTCTCGTCAATTACCCTCGCAAGGTGGCATGTATAGTCATCCTTCTTCTCGTGTAAGTCATATTGCGATGGTGTGTTCAGAAAACTAAGAGCATATTCTTTTTGCTTCTCGGTGTATGGCTCTGGCGCTGGAGGTTTTGGCTTATGAAAAAAATCATAATTGTATTTCGCAACAATGGCCTCATTTTCCTCGACAGTACGATCGTAAGGACGGGGGGAGGAACCTTTGGTACTTTTGGGAGGGGTGACATCTTGCGGACAGGACTCTTAAAACGCTTCCGGCTGGGTGCATTCCGAGTCTTAGTGGGCGGAGGCGGTGGCGCTGGAGATGGAGATGGACTACAGATGTCGTGGTCGACGTCGTACCCATGGGGTGATGGTGGCGACATGTGATCAGTAGGAGGAGGTGATGGTGGCCTGCGATCACCCGGAGGAGGTGATGGTGACCTGCTCGGACGACTGGTACTAGGGGCTACCCAGCCTGGCAGCCTGATGTTCTTCTTTTCCCAGAGAATGATTTCTCCCAGCACCTCTCTGAGTGTAAGCCCCCCATCACCTCCAGGGATTTCGAGCTCCAATGTCTCCCACGACGGTACAACTGAATCCACCCGACACGAGCATAGCCAGCTGGAATCTGATTCCCATGCCATGTTGCCGGCTCACCTTCAGGTCCAAATGCAGGTAAGACATAGCCGACCGCAACCTTAACAGACACCTTCCTGAACACCTCATGGAGATCACAAGGTGTTTGCTCCTTGATTCCATCCAAGGGGTCGCCAGGACCGGCATCTATCATCCGTGTAGGCGGGGCCTCCGAGTAGGCCACGCTGCTGTCTCGTCGCTGATATATGCCGGCGGTATTATCTGGTTGGCGCTGTCCTTTAAGTTCATTAATCTCCCGCTGCTGCTGCTGAATCTCCCGCTTCTGCTGGTCTAGTTGCCGTTGGAACTCAGCCATCCGGTCATTCTGCACCTCCAGGTCGCGTTGTTTTGCTCTCGCTCGGCTTCTATAAGTCTCCGCGTCATTCGGAAACCCAAGCGCCCACGGAACACTAGGGCCGTAGCCTCTTGTTCGTCCTCCCTTTTCAGGATTACCGAGCACAAGCGTCAGCAAGTCTTTCTCTCTATCGGGAGCAAACTTCAGTTTTCCCGCTTTAATATCAGCAGTCACTTGAATCCATTTTTCCTCGGGTACCCTAACCTTGCTTGTCACTTTCAACAAGGTTCCCTGTCTTCATGTCATACTCACAGCCGTGCCCAAGGAACCAATTTCGAGCCCTAGTGTCCCATCCTTCTCGCTCTGGTTCTGGAGTGATCCCATTCAGCTTCATCTCAGCCTCTTGTGCATCCCACTTAGGCATGGCTACTTCGTAGCCCCCTCGGCCCGTACGATGGTGATATTTCTTTTCGCTTGCATTCTTCTTGTTTTTCTTTGACAGGTTCACAGCCTCCTCTGATTCTTTGTACTTCACAAATTCTTCCCAGTTATGCTCCTGCTTCGCTAGGTAGTTTTCGAATACTGGAGGCTTCTTCTCGGCCTTATAAGTTTTCCATAACCGGTTCTTATACACTCGGAAAAGTTCCCCCATATTCTTAAGAGCCCATTTCTTCACTAGCGCCCTCTGCTTGGCATTCTCATAGTCCGATCCCAAATTTGGCAAAGTGAAATGTGACATGAGGTCGTCAAAAAGTGTGTTCTTGTACCTATCGGCAACCTGATCTTCGGACACATTCTTGGTCTTGTTCCATTCTCTAATAGTGATCGGGAGATGATCTCTAACCAGAACTCCGCACTGATTCTTAAATGTCACTCTGACACTCGCGGGTGCAACCGGTTGGCCTTTCGGTGATATAGCTTCAATGTTGAAGTGGTCTTTTTTGCCCAATTTCTTTGCCGGGCCTCGTTTCTCCAACTTATCTTCGGAGGCCTAAGAGAATAAAAATCAGTTAATTTATATACATATGTACATATAGAATTCCATTAATGCCTCAACTGATCGTATACCTCGTCATGACCGGAGCCGTCGGCTTCTCCATCACCAGAGTCGTCGACTTCTCCATCACCGAAGTCCTCGGCTTCTCCATCACCGGAGCCGCGCTCTTCTCCATCACCGGAGCCGCGCTCTTCTCCAGCTCCGGAGCCGTCGGCTTCTCCATCACCGAAGCCGCGGTCTTCTCCAGTTCCGGAGCCGTCGGCTTCTGGACCATCGCGGATTATGTCCTCGAACAAGTCTTCCTGTTCCAAGTCTCGACGGATTTCGAATGGATCCATTGTTTCTGCAAAAAAATTAAATCGATAAGTACATGGTCTAACCCTAACCAAACCCTAACCCTAATGGCGACGCGTGTTTGCGAGAGGGAGAGGGTGTCGGCGACGCATGTTTGCGAGAGCGAGAGGGTGTCGGCGACGCGTGTTTGCGAGAGCGAGAGGGTGTCGGCGACGCGTGTTTGGGGAGAGGGAGAGAAGAGGGGAGTTGCAGCGTCGATGGTTTTCGCGAGAGGGAGAGAGAGGTGTTTGCGAGAGGGAGAGGGCCGGTGTCGGCGTCGGTTTTCGCGAGAGGGAGAGAAAAGAGGGAGAGGGCCGGTGTCGGCGTCGGTTTTCGCGAGAGGGAGAGAAAAGAGGGAGAGGGCCGGTGTCGGCGTCGGTACTATATATACTAACTATATATATTAGTAACACCGCCGGTGTCAGCGTCGGCGTCGGTACTATATTAACTAAATTAAACTAAACTAAATAACTAAATTAACAAAATAACTAAACTAAATATACAAAATAACTAAACTAACAAAATAACTAAATATACAAAATAACTAAACTAACTAAATAACTAAATAACTAAATATGCAAAATAAATAAATAACTAAATATACAAAACTAAACTAAACAAATTAATTAACCAAAAAAAAAGGCCAAGCCGGCCGGCGCCGGCGCGCGGCCGCGCGGAGGCTACCTGCAGACGAGGCGGCAGCCGGAGTTGGCGAGGAAGATCGACGGCGGCGGCGCAGTGGTGGCGCGGCCAGAGGCGGGCGCAGAGGGGCGTGGCGCAGAGGGGCGCGGCGCAGAGGGAGGCGAGGAAGACGGCGGCGGCGCAGCTTCGGGGGCGGCGCAGAGCGCGGAGGCGGCGCAGAGGGCGGCGGCCGGAGGCAGGCGCAGAGGGGCGCGGCGCAGAGGGCGCAGTGGGGCGCGGCGCAGAGGGAGGCGGCGCAGCTTCGGGGGCGGCGCAGAGGGTCGATGTGGCGCAGAGGGCGGCGGCCGGAGGCGAGGAAGACGGCGGCGCGAAATTCGGGCAGCCTGGCGGCGTGGAGCTGCGCTAGGGTTGGCCTCCGTGTTGCGGGTGGGCGGCCGGCCCGCGACGCGGGGGTTTTATACCTACCCCCCTTTTGTCGCGGGTCGTGGCACCACCCGCGATAAAGACCCCCCCTTTTGTCGCGGGTCGTGCCACGACCCGCGACAAAAGGGGGGTCTTTTATCGCGGGTGGTGCCACGACCCGCGACAAAGGGGTTGGGGCTGATCCGCGGCCACGTCATCCAACGGCTCCGACCATTTGAATCCAACGGCATGGAGCCGTTGGACGCGGATCAGCCCCTTTTCATAAGGGGGGGTCTTTTCTGTTTTATAAAACTATATGTTTATCAATTTTAACTTAATAAAAAGTGTTATTTCAATAATTTTTAAATGGTAAATCAAATAGAAAAGTGTTATATATGAAAATTTGTCAGGAAAATACAATGAACATGAATATGACATCCATATAACTATTTGCATCTCACAATGAACATAGGTTTCACCCCTAATGACGTGCCTCGCCCCGTCGCTGCCGGTGTGCGACGTGTGTAGCCGTGGCTTACACGTGCCTCGCCACGTGTCGCCGCCGCTTCCACGTGCCTCGCCCCGTCGCTGCCGGCGTGCGACGTGTGTAGCCGTGGCTTACACGTGCCTCGCCACGTGTCGCCGCCGCTTCCACGTGCACTATATATAGCGACGAGTGCGGGCGCAACCACACGTCGCCACCGCCTCCTCCGCTCATTCATCTCCGGGATGCCTCCACGTCGTCGAGGGGCATCCGGTTTCCGTGGCGTTCGAGTGCGTCCGAGCGGTAGGTTCTACGCCGAGATACGCGCCGGTGGCTTCCGCCTCACCCTCGGCACATACAACACGCCGGAGCTGGCGGCGCGCGCTTACGACGCGGCGGCGTGGCGTTTTCGGCGGCCACGACGCGACATGAACTTCCCGGATGTTGAATCGCTAGAGGAGGCAGAGTTCCTCGTGCCACCGCCGTGCCTCGTCGACGACGAGGACCGTCGCCGGCACCGCCAGGTGCAGCGCAGGACCGCCATCGCCGAGCACGACGAGCAGTTGATGCGCCAGTGGAGGGCGCAGTTCCCCAACGACGTTGACAACACCGACGCGTTCTTCGCTAACCTTAGGGCACAACGCAGGTCCAACAGGCGCCACCGTCGGGCCGTCGCCACCTTCGAGCTCGAGAACCCGAATACAACTTGGACCGAAAACGACCCTCGGTGGGATGACATTTGGACGGAGACAACCTCCGACGACGAGTAGAGACTAGACTAGTAATTTATCTATTTTGTTGTAATTTCAATAAAGTCGTTGTCGGTTCTATTAGTTTAAATTTAGTTTATAAAGTCGTTGACGGTTGTTTTTGTTCAATAAAGTGGTTGACACGAAATTTATTACGATTGAACTGAAATTAAAGTCCAGAGCTCAACTGAAAATTAAGATACATGGCCAGATTCGAATGTTGGAGCCATTCAATCATAGTCCTGCCTAGCCCTATAATAGTCGCCACTGTAGTCATCATAGTCGCCGACGTCATCGTCGCTAGCATCGGGGTTGCGGTTGTCGAACCTCGGCGGGTGAGCGAGCTGGGATTGAGGGTAGCGCAGGCGGGGGCCACGATAGGCCATGACGCTCTAGAGAGTCCGGCCGCGCCACCACATCCGACGGCCGGCCTCGTTGAAGTTCGAAGGAGGCGGGCCGTCCTCCTCATACCTAGCAACCGCCCTCTCACGCCGATTGATGAAGAAGCTGTCCCAAGTCGGGCTGTAGTCGGGATGCCACTGGGGATTCCTCCGCTGCTCAGGCGTGAGCTCGAAATAGTAGTGGTTCGTGATGGCCATCTCGTGTGGCACACCTAGAGGGATAGGAGGGACCGGTACACCTCCGACGCTCAGCAACCAGCCGGTCGGGACGCGGTAGCCGGGCGGGCAGGGGTAGTTCGAGGCGCAAAGCGCCTCCGCCTCCCGGGATGTTAGACATACGATGGAAGCCATGGGAGAGAGTGATGAGGTTTGCAGAAATGAGTCCAAGCCTACATATATATAGTGGAAAAATGGCGGGAATGCGGGAAGAAAATAGGCGGGAACGAAGTGGCGCGTGAAACTTTCATCCCGGGTGGAGGCTCCAACCGGAACAAAAGACTTGGGGAGATGATACGTCCCAAACGTATCTATAATTTCTTATGTTCCATGCTAGTTTTATGACAATACTCACATGTTTTATATGCACTTTATATCATATTATGGCATTTATTGGACTAACCTATTAACAAGATGCCACAGTGCCGCTTCTGTTTATTATGTCTGTTTATTGCAGAAAAGGCCCAAAAACCAAAGTGCTCGGAAAAATCCAGAAAAATCACGAAAATTCTATTCCACCGGAAGACTCACGGAGCTAGAAGGGCCAGGCCAGAGGAGGCCCAGGGCCTCCTCACAATAGGCCGGCGCGGCCAGAGGGGTGGTCACCCCACCCTATTGTGTGGCGCCCCCGTAACTCTTCCGACTCCGCCTCTTCGCCTATAAGATGCCTCGTGACCTAAATCTTCGACAGCGATTGACGAAACTCCAGAAAGACTCCAGGGACGCCACCACCATCGCGAAACTCCGTTTCGGGGGACAGAAGTCTCTGTTCCGGCACCCTGCCGGGACGGGGAATTGCCCCCGGAGTCATCTCCATCGACACCACCGCCATCTTCATCACCATCGTTGTCTCCTATGATGAGGAGGGAGTAGTTCTCCATCAAGGCTAAGGGCTGTACCGGTAGCTATGTGGTTAAATCTCTCTCCCATGTACTTCAATACAATGATCTCATGAGCTGCCTTACATGATTGAGATCCATATGATGAGTTTGTAATCTAGATGTCGTTATGCTATTCAAGTGGATTTTACTTATGTGATCTCCGGAGACTCCTTGTCCCACGTGTGTAAAGGTGACGAGTGTGTGCACCGTGTGGGTCTCTTAGGCTATATTTCACGGAATACTTATTCACCGAGTTATGATTTGAGTTGGATGTCTCTATGAAATTGTGGTGTGTTAGTACCTCCTATGAATGCTCACGAGTGACAGCGTGGGGTGTTTATTAGTACTTGGGAATACATCTTTAAGGTTTGCCTACATGATGAATAAGTGTTCGTTATCTTGCCAGAGAGTAATTCAGAATAGCATAGTGAAGTGCTTATATTTATATTCAATTATGGTTGCAATGTTGAGAGTGTCCACTAGTGAAAGTATGATCCCTAGGCCTTGTTTCTAAGCATCGAAACTCCGTTTATTTACCGTTCGTTGCATGTTTACTCGCTGCCATATTTTATTCAGATTGTTATTACCACTCATATACATCCATACTACTTGTATTTCACTATCTCTTCGCCGAACTAGTGCACCTATACATCTGACAAGTGTATTAGGTGTGTTGGGGACACAAGAGACTTCTTGCATCGTGATTGCAGGGTTGCTTGAGAGGGATATCTTTGACCTCTTCCTCCCCGAGTTCGATAAACCTTGGGTGATCCACTTAAGGGAAACTTGCTGCTGTTCTACAAACCTCTGCTCTTGGAGGCCCAACACTGTCTACAGGAAAAGGAGTGTGCGTAGACATCAGGAGACTTATCTAGAAGGGCCTTATCTGGGGAGCTGATGTGCGGGTAACCTTTTGTCACGGCTGGTGGGTGCAATCGGGACTAAAGCTGTCGGCAGGATAAGGATGTGTCGGTAATCTTTTGTCACGGTTGGTGGCTGCAACCGGGACTAAAGCTGTCGGCAGGATAAGGATGTGTCGGTAATCTTTTGTCACGGTTGGTGGCTGCAACCGGGACTAAAGCTGTCGGTAGGATAAGGATGCGTGGGTGGACGCACTGCTCGATGAGATAAAGCATGTAGCGCACGACGCCCTGTCGAAGGAACAAGAAAAAGTAGAAGCGGTGTCGTGCCTATAAAAGGAGCATCGATACGCCTTGCCAAGCAGATCAACAAGCCATGCACAGTTTCATTCACATGGATGAAGGAAAGGGTTGGGAAATCTCCCGTGGCGCAGCTTCTCGAAGATGTCGTTGGTGCACACGCCCTACGGCATCTTCGGAAGCTGCTCCTCGGAAAAATTTCCCTGCAAGCCCGTGAAAGACTCCGTCTCCTCTAACAATGTTGGGAAAGGGTTCTTATTATTACATAAATGTAGAGATTGTCTTGGGAATACATTCTTACATCGCCATCTACTGTTGTGATCTTCTACACCGTAGCCATGGAGAATCTTCAGCATTTAGCAAGATGCTTGGGTCAATTTTCACCGTGAAGGGCGGAATTTCTTTAAACTTATTATAATCTTCTGACATGTCTGTCTTGTCATCCACTCCCACTATGTTTCTTTTCCCCGAAAGAACTATGTGGCGCTTTGGCTCCTCCGTTGATGTATTCTTTTGTTGATTTCTTTTTCTCGATTTGCTAGACATGTCCTTCACGTAGAAAACTTGAGCCACCTCGTTGGCTAGGACAAATGGCTCGTCCAGGTACGCAAGATTGTTGGGATCCACTGTTGTCATACCGTATTTATCGTCTATATGTACACCGCTGAGCTTCACCCATTTGCACCGAAACAAAGGGACCTTAAAAGTGGGTCCATAGTCAAGTTCCCATATCTCCTCTATGTATCCATAATATGTGGTGGTTTGCCCATTCTCGTCTTTTGCATCAAAGCGGACACCACTGTTTTGGTTGGTGCTCTTTTTATCTTGGTCGATCGTGTAAAATGTATTCCCATTTATCTCGTACCCTTGGAATGTACATATGTTTGAAGATGGTAACCTGGCCAACAAGTACAGCTGCTCTACAACAGTGGTGTCCGCTTCGATGGAAAAGATGAGATGTCTTTGCAACCAACTGCCGAAGGTATTCATGTGTTCACGTGTAATCCATGAATGGGGCTTGCCCGGGTTTATTTCTCGTAAAACATTCTTATGTTTCTCGATGTACGGAGCCACCAAGCTGGAATTGTATAGAACCGTGTAGTGTGCTTGATTGAAAGAAATCTTGTCCCCGCACACCGTTGCTTTCCTTCCTAGTGTGCCTTGTCCAATCAGCCTCCCCTCATACCGAGATTCAGGAACACCAATCGGCTTAAGGTCAGGAATAAAGTCAACACAAAACTCAATGACCTCCTCAGTTCCGTAGCCCTTTGAGATACTTCCTTCAGGCCTAGCTCGGTTATGAACATATTTCTTTAAAGCTCACATGAACCTCTCGAAGGGGAACATATTGTGTAGAAATACAGGACCGAGAATTCTAATCTCTTCAACTAGGTGAACGAGGAGGTGCGTCATAATATTGAAGAAGGATGGTGGGAACAACAACTCGAAGCCGACAAGACATTCGACCACATCTTCCTGTAATCCCGACAAAGTTTCGGATCCATTACCTTCCGAGAAATTGCGTTGAGGAATGCACATATCTTCACAATGGCTAGTCGAACATTTTCTCGGTAGAAGTCCCCTCAATGCAACCGGAAGCAATTGTGTCATAAGCACGTGGCAGTCATGGGACTTTAGGTTCTGGAATTTTTTCTCCTTCATATTTACTATTCCCTTTATATTTGACGAGAAACCAGACGGAACCTTGATACTGAATAGGGCTTCAAAAAAGTTCTCCTTCTCTTGTTTGGTAAGAGCGTAGCTGGCAGGCCCTTCAAACTTCCCTGGATGATTGCCGTTTCGTCCTTTATGTTCTTTCTGGTCCTCCCGTGCTTCTGGTTTATCTTTTGTCTTCCCATACACGCCCAGGAAACCTAGAATATACACACAAAGATTCTTGGTCAGGTGCATCACGTCGATTGCAGAGCGGACTTCCAGGTCTTTCCAATATTCTAGCTCCCAAAAAATAGATTTCTTCTTCCACATGGGCGCGTGTCCGTCATCGTCTTTCGGAACAGGTCGACTACCTGGACCCTTTCCAAAGATAACATTTAAATCCTTGACCATGTCAAATATATCAGCACCACTACGGGGGACAGGCTTCAGACGGTTGTCTGCCTCGCCATCGAAATGCTTGCCTTTTTTCCTTAAGGGATGCTTGCGCGGAAGGAAACGACGATTGTACGGGCACACAACTTTTTTGCTTTTTCCCAAATATTTACCTTCAGTCTCATCTAAACAGTGTGTGCATGCGTTGTATCCTTTGTTCGTCTGTCCTGAAATGTTACTAAGAGCAGGCCAATCATTGATGGTTACGAATAGCAACGCTCGTAGGTCAAATTCTTGCTCGGTGTGCTCATCCCACACACGTACACCTGGTTTGGCCCACAACTCCAAAAGTTCATCAACTAATGGCCTTAGGTACACATCAATGTCGTTGTCGGGTTGCTTTGGGCCTTGGATAAGCACTGGCATCATAATGAACTTCCGCTTCATGCACAACCAAGGAGGAAGGTTGTAGATACATAAAGTCACGGGCCAGGTGCTGTGACTGCAGCTCTGCTCCCCAAAAGGATTCATGCCATCCGTACTTAGACCAAAGTATAAGTTCCTTGCCTCACCCGCAAAATCCGGGAACTCTCTCCCGATGTTCCTCCACTGCCGACCATCAGCGGGGTGCCTCAACATCGCGTCTTTCTTACGTTCTTCCATGTGCCATCGCAACAACTTGGCATGCTCTTTGTTTCTGAACAAACGTTTCAACCGTGGTATTATTGGAGCATACCACATCACCTTCGCAGGAATCCTCTTCTTGGGTGGCTCGCCCTCAACATCACCAGGGTCATCTTTTCTGATCTTATACCGCAATGCACCACATATCGGACATTTATTCAAATTCTCGTACTTCTCACCGCGGTAGAGGATACAGTCATTAATGCATGCATGTATCTTACTGCACATCTAATCCTAGAGGGCGGACAAGCTTCTTTGCTTCATATGTACTGATGGGCAATTCATTATTTCTTGGAAACAACTTCTTTAATATTATCATCAATTTCTCAAATCCCGAGTCAGTCACACCGACCTCTGCCTTCCATTTCAGCAATTCCAATATGCTACCCAGCTTTCTCTGCCCATCTTCACAACCTGGGTACAACAATTTGTGGTGGTCCTCTAACATCTTGTCGAACTGCAACCTCTCCTTATCCGTGCCACGGTCTCTTCTTGCATCGGAAATGGCCCGACGAAGATCATCATCAACGGGATCATCCGATGCATGTTCTTCACCTCCTTCTTCTTCATTGTCGTCCATTGCGGTATCATCGCATTCAGAGAACATAGATCGGTACTGGTCATCATTATCTTCTTCTTCATCACCGTCTTCCATCATAACCCCTTCTTCTCCGTGCTTGGTCCAAACATTATAGCTGGACATGAATCCAAACCGAAGCAGGTGGCTCTTAATGTCTCTTGAGCAAGAGTAATCCTTCTCGTTCTTACATTTTAGACATGGACAGCACATAAAACCTTGCTTCGACTTGTTGGCCTCGGCCACAAGCAGGAAAGAATTCACGTCCTCTCTGAAAGCGGGAGCACATCGGTTGCCGTACATCCATGGATGACTCATCTGCATCATAAGTACAATTATATATGTATCAGATGCAATCACCTTGCTAAAATTAGTATTGTACGGACTATGTATATATATACGAGAAAATAGTTGCTAACCTTTTAGGATCAAAAGGAGGAGAAATCTTATCAAATAAAATCAAGTGGCATCCCTCTCACAAGCATTCCATCAAACACCTCTTGTGCACATGTAGAAAAAATGAGCTAGCATACACCTCCACCTTCACCACCAAGGAAAAAATGAGGTGGTGGGGGGGGGGGTCTGGCTGCGTGTCTATATATAGGCATGGCCTTTTGTCGCGGGTCGTAATACGGCTCGCGACAAAAGGGGTGCCGACAGGAGGCGCCAGCCCTCGGACCCCTTTTGTCGCGGGTCATATTACGGCCCGCGACAAAAGGGCGCGACAAAAGGCCCTGCCCGCTTCGGAGCGACGTGGCCACCCCATTTGTCGCGGGTGCAGGCGCGCCCACGACAAATGGCTCCCACGAAAGCCCTATTTTCCACTAGTATTTTAGTGTATTAGCCACCGTGTTTTGGGTGAAAACACCTCAGTCACCCAATCCCCTCAGATCTCTCTTCAATCCCAAAACGCGAGGGGAGTGGAGCGTTTTGTTTACACTCCAAACTGACGTGTTTCGGCAGGGATTGCCGGACTGACCCTACCGAGACCAGCCGACCGAACGGCCCATTCATGTTTTGTTGAGTTTTCAGATGGGGCGAGGATTATACTCAGCAAACCCGACCAAAACTCCCCTGCCGAACAAGCCCTTAGTGATATGATTGTGGCGGCCGCTCGGTGAAGTCGCGGGAGTAGCGGTGGTGGCTGCTAGGTCTCGGCCACCCTGTGTTGTTTTTACGGGAAGTAATGCCACTGGCTAGTTGGCTGCAATGAATGGCCTCGTCGGTGAGCCGCCAGGAGGAGAAGATGGATTTGGGAGGTGGAGGAAACAATTAGAGGAAAAGGAAACACAAAGATGAATTGGGCAAGGTGCAGGCACCGCTTTGACAAAGATGAGTTGACAGAGCAGTGTTGTCAACTGCTGAGACGTGTCACGTTCTACCCTGCCACGCCCAGAAACAAATCGAGCCAGGATCCACATCACCAGCACTGCTTCGCATACAACCGTGCTACACTCACAAGACGGAGAACCCAAACAAGAACGAACACATTTTTCTTTGTGCTAACATCGAATGACATCTAAGAAATTCTCACGGAGCACCAAAACAGTGCACACTCAAAAGTAAAGAGCACAAAAGGATTACGTGTCAGCACCATGTTAATCATCTAGTCTCCCCAAAATTCTAAAAAAAAAAGATGTTTGTTCCCAAATAGTATAGTAGTTATTGCTTCATCCTCTTGGTGCTAAGGGTTACACCTCTTGCTACTCAACTTTACGATTGTTACCAACCTTTCATTTATCGTTTCAACCAAGTATCGCAATAGGGTACCCCATGCTGATATGTGCATTTTGCATCATCATTATTCCTACATATATGTTTGGTTTTCATTGTTATTTTCCATCATACATCATTATTTATGCATTTTTAGTCGATTTCCGGGACTTTCCTACAAAGTCTCTTTCATTGGTATTTAATTCATGGGAGGCAGAAAACCTCTTTTTTGTATTTTATTTATTTTGGGACTTTCTAGATCGCTAAAAATCGAGACACAAATTCATTGCGTAGGGAAGCAATAGCACTCCTTAAAGTTCGCATTCCCAAATCAATGGACACCCCACACAATCACCTTGAGCATACAAAGATGGTACTAACTAGACACCACAATTCATAAGTATTTCTGTAAATTAAGCTTAAGAAACAAACACGATGTGCACACTGTCACCTTCACACCGTGGACAAGGTGTCCCCAGAGATCACATAATAAAATCACTTGAGTAGCACAATAGTTGAAGAATAACATCTACTTATTCAACTAGATTACAAAGCTCATGATCACATAAAGATCATACATGGAGAGATAGATAGACCACATAGCTACCGGTAAAGCCCTCAGCCTCGGGAGAGAACTACTGACACCTCATCATGGGAGTCAGCAATGTCGATGGAGATGGCGGTGGAGTCGATGGAGATGGCTCCGGGGGCAATTCCCCGTCCCGGCAGGGTGCCGGAACAGTGACTTCTATCCCCCGGATCTTCTCTTCGGCGGCGGCGGAGCTACAGAACTTTTCATGAACGGAGGCTGGTTAATTTAGGGTTCACGCGTCGGGAGGCTTCTTATAGGCGGAAGGGCGAGGTCGGTGGTGGCCAGGGGGCCCAGACCACCACTAGGCGCGGCCAGGGCTTGGGCCGCGCCTAGGCCTGGTCTGGCCACTCTGTGGCGCCTCCTCGTCTCTCCTCTGGACTTCGTCTTCGTTACGGAAAAATAAGATCTTCGGCTTTTGTTTCATCCAATTTTGAGAATATTTCCTGTACAACTTTTCTGAAATACAAAACAACAGAAAACAGGGACTGACACTATGGCATCTTGTTAATAGGTTAATGCCGGAAAATGCATAAAAGTGCCACGAAGTGTAAATAAAACATATAACGATTTGTGTAAAACAAGCATGGAGCATCAAAAATTATAGATACGTTTGCAACTTATCAACGCCGCATCGCTTTCTCACCATCGCATCATTCAGAACGGACAAATGTGGTAGTCGTGATCCGTTAGGGCTGATTTTAATCTACGAATGGGGAAAAATGTTTGTTCATCTACATCTAGTTGGCCACTTCCCCACCTTAAATTTTAGTAAGGAAATTTACTTATAATATTTTACGTTGTTGAATCATTCATATCAAATCTTTAATTTCAGAAAATGCAGAGGTATTTGATTAAACGTCCAAGCCATGGGAGTGCGATAGATTCCAACAATGGGCCAAAGAATGATGTGCCAAGCCGTATGGATGCAAGCCCCAACACTGGATGTGGGAGTGATGTGCAAATTCCCAACACCGGGAATGATATGCACATAGAGGTGTACTCCACATAGAGTAAGATGCACATTCGCATACAGTAAGATGCACTTGCTAACGATTGTCAAAGTAAACGAGTCTAATCCAGATGAAATCATTTGTGATGTAGCTCTTAGAAGAATTTTTTCATATGCTATGGAAGTTTCAGATCATGTGAGGACGGCATACATATTGAAGGGACCTACACAACAAATAGTGAAATTTCATCATAGTGATGAAAGGGAATTTTCTCAATCTTTGTTCCAAAGCTACAATTCGATTAAATATGGTTTGTCCAAAGATGCACCCTTTTGTTTATGTTGCTTCCTCTTTAGAAATCCTAGAAGAGGTGAACGCTTTGGTTATGAAGTCTTCACTAAAACTGGTGTGGGTAGTGATGACAATAATTGTTTTCCCCATTGTGATGCTCTTAAAAATCAAAACCAAAGTGCGGAAACTAAATTGGCTAGAGTGATTGTCGTGGATCCGTCACGGCATATGCCATGGGGTGGCTTATATCAGGTGGTTGAGGCCTTGTGGCCTACGGCGGATTCCGGAGGCGGGTATGAGCACAAGCGACACAGCGATGTACCCAGATTCGGGGCCCTCGTATGGAGGTAACACCCCTACTCCTGCCTGATGATGTATAAGATGTGTGGACAGGACAGTGGTGCTCCTAGAGCTATGGCCGGCTTGGGAGCGAGAGGAAGAAGAAGACCTCAGCTCCCGAGCGGTTCTACCGGATGTGAAATGAGAGAATGATCCATCCCCCAAAGGAGGGTGCTAATGGGGCTTATATAATGCCCGGAACATTTACATGGAGACCCCTACAGTCTAGGGCGCCGGCTCTGCCGGCTCCGGCTTCTCCGTGTGGTCCCAAGGCACTGGGGGCCCGGGCTGCCGCCCCTGTCGCGTCCTCCGATCGCTGCCGACAGGGACAAGATAGAGCTATGGACGGGCCGTAGGCCGGCATCTAGGCCTGCTCGTAGCATGTGGCTCCTACGTAGCGCCACCCGTAGCATGCGCCGTAGCTCTGCAGTGGTCGGGATCAGCGGGACAAGATAGCTTCATGGACTTTTGCACCTGGAGAGCGCCCAAGATCCTTCTACTGCAAGGATCACCAACTTCTAGAGTCGGTCAGGGGAATGACGAACACGGTCGAAGGTGAGCCAGCCGGCCTGGCGATGCCGAAGCCGGCCGACTCTATCTCAAGCCGGAGGTAGTATATCTAAGCCAGCCCAGACCATGGCGCGGCCGGCCATGACCAAGTCGGCCAAGACATGGTCCCAGCCAGTCCCAAGGCGACCAACCACGACTATAGCCGGCTGCTCCTCAGCCGGCTTTGCCGCGGGCCAGCCGTCCCTGAGCCAACTGTTTCCAGTCATTTGACATACCCGAGGTCATCCCCCGACAGTGATGGATGACTCAAAAGAACTATATAAAATATGTTTGACTTCTTTAGAGTGCCATAGATCTCTCATGGAACAAGGTTTGTTTGTTCGTGGCCACAATGATTCATCCACTCCTTTGAATGAAAAAGGACAAATTTAGAGATGATCGACATGTTGAAAGATGGCAATGGACAAGTACGAGATGGTTTTGATCGCGGTGGAGGAAATTGTCAGTCCAATTAGATTCAAAAGGATCTTTCAAGGTATTGTCCAGAAGAGTCACCAAAGTGATTATTGGAGAGCTTAATGATAAACAATTCTCCATGCTAATTGATGTGTCACGTGATATACCCTTGGAAGCACAAATGGCGGAAATGTTGAGGTTACCAATTTAAGAATTGTTTCTCCAAGTTCAGCGTAGAGAAGCTTTGCCGTCTTACTGAAATCTATAGTGTAGATTTCTCTAATCCTCCTCGTACAATATTAAGGGATCAACTTGAAACTCATGTTGTTTGAAATCACGTTGCATTTTCTACTTGCAATGATATTGAAATTTTGGCTGCAAAAATGGTTGGAACGGAGAAAATCTTGGTATTTCTATCAGTTTACAAGCACATTGAGTTGGCATTGTTATTGTTGGTGTCAATGGCATATGTTGAGAGAGCCTTTTGGCCAATAAAAATCATTACGCAAGAGGATAAATGATTGTTGGCTTAATCACTTGATGATATGCTACACTGAGCGGGAGAAATTTAGATCACTTGATGATGTAGCTATTATTCGACGGTCTTGAGCCTTCAAGAACCGTAAAGGTATTCTGCCGAAGCGTCATTAGTATTTGAAGGGTATGTGAGATGCATTTGAATGTGAGAAACTCTTTACAACACTACAAATTAGTACTTTTACTCTCCTTTTTAATCTCATACTTCCATTTTGGGTGTTTGATAGAGCATTTGGATATCTAGAATATTATGTGTGACTCATATTGTCTAGCGAACAACTAATTATCATATGTAATTTCAGTTTTTTTTTGCTTCCAAATTATGACCAATGTAGGGTACTTAATTTAGTACTTATATTTTGATTATATATATCCAAGCATTTCATTGCATTTCTCGCCTCTTTTTTCTTAGCTTACGGTTAGTCCAGCCTCCTATTTTTCTAGGCTCCGGTACAGATTTGAGAGGAGCAGCATTTTGCGGTTTTGCCCGAACTGCGGGATCTGCTCGGATCATATTTTGTTGTTGCCAAAATAACATAATAGATGCGCAAAACCGTATCAACAGCACTGTAGATACATGCGCGTACAAGGTACAATAGCTCTCAAGTTTCAAGTAATAGATCACAACGGTAGAGCCATGGAAGGTAGCACTCGTCTTCAAGGAGCACGAGCACTCGGCACCCAGATGGCTCGATCATGGAGACCACGGCTTAGCAACCAGGCACAGGTTGGCCTTGAGACGCACGGACAGCCCATACAGCTCGCTCATGTCCAGCTTCGACGCCCCGGCCGCCCCCGGCTGCTCCCAGTCAAAATGATACAGCAGGCTCGCGAGGGCCAGCTCCATCGTCGGCGTGGCGAACCCAACCCCAGGACACCCTCTCCTCCCGCCGCCGAACGGCACCGAGCTGAAGTCGTCATGCCTCACCCCGTACTCGACCGGGCCACCCACGAACCGCTCCGGCACGAACTCCTCAGCGCGCTCCCACGTCTCCGTGTCGCGGCCAATGGCCCACGCGTTGATCACCACGCGCGTCCGCGCCGGCACACGGTAGCCTAGCAGCTCGGTATCCTCGAGCGTCTCCCTGGGCAAGAGCAGCGGGAGAGGCGAGTGCAGCCGAAGTGTCTCCTTGATAACCGGCCTGAGGTATTGCAGCTTGGCGAGGTGGTCCTCGTTCACATGGCTGCCACCATTGTTGACGACGGCCGCTCGGATCTCGTCCTGGAGCTTGCGCATTTCGACTGGCTGGTTGATGAGCTCCGCCATGGCCCAGACCAGAGTCGTGTAGGTCGTGTTGGTCGCAGCGGCGAACATGTCCTGCCATATCATTAGTTCATTACACATATGAAGACATGAACTTAGTAACAGGATTCTAGAAAAGAAGTTATGAAGTTAACGGACTAGTGCTGTAGTTTGTTCGGCTAGTTTGTTCTTTTATTACTGGAGTACGTAGAAGTGCGGAGCGTAGTCGCTGAACTTATCTCTCTTTTTTGTTTTGACCAATAATTTGACTTTACTGATCAGCACAGAGATATACACCATATGAATTAGAATGATAACGAACAAGCAGAAAGGCTATTTAAAATGTTGGGAGTTATAAATATGTACATTAAAGTCAAGTTAACTTGTCATCTCTATTTTCATCATTCCCATCTTCGTAGCCTCCTATGAAGAAGTCATACGAGAGAAAAAATGCACAAAGCTTTCGGACTATAGAAGGGCAATACATAATTTTCGTACGAACTTTGGTTCGATGTATGGACTTGTACATATATGTTTTTTATTTGCTTTGCTTGTTAGAAAATCTCAGGCCGTGGCCCATTTGTCCACCCCTAGTCCAGCCACTGACTGTTTGTGCATATTATTCTCTTTTGCGGATTCTTCCCCATTGAAGAGTCACATTCACATCATAAGGGCTCCCCTATACGACGCCCGTGGCGTCTACGGCGCCGACGTCCGCGTGTACGCTACTGTTGGGCCACCCAGAGGTAAGCGATTTCTTCTTGCAGTATCTTTTTTTCTTTTTTTTCCTTTGAAAAAATCAACTTTTTAAAATGTTCAGATTTAAAAATAATAGGTTTGAAAAACCGTTGAGGATTGAGAAATAATTAGATTTTAACCAAAATTTTAGAATGGAAAATATTCAGAAAATGTTATGATTTTAAAAAATTTAAAACTTGAAAGTGTTAAAAAATTATGAAAACAAAGGAAAAAACAGAAAAAAATAAAAAGAGACGGAAATAGAAATAGAAAAACTATAAAGGAAAACTATAAAAACTAGAGGATTAGAAACCAAAACCGAAAAGACTAGAGGAAAACCTATCAAAATATTCTAGAACCCTCCTAAAACGCGACGAATGCGTGACAACCAAAAAAGGTATCCGCCCAAATTATACCTGGCCATGTGTCGGGCCGGGCCAGGCCTCGGTCCGGGCCAAGCAAAGCCCGACGGTAAAAATCAGGCCCAAGCTCGGCCTGGCCCGACCAAATACCCATGAAGCCCATCGAGCCATCAGGCTGCGGGCCGAGCCGTGGTGCTGAATTCAGTTTTCGGGCTACCCATACCCAGCCCAGCCCAGCTGTCAGGCAAACTTTTCTAGGCCCAAGTTTATCGGGTTGGGCCTCAGACCGGGCTGCCCCCGGCCAGGCATGGCCCAAATATAAGAATTCCCGCGTGCTCGGGGCAAGAAAACTTTATCTAAATCTCGAATGCATGGTAAATAAAAATGGAAACTACTAAACATGCACTAATTAGCGTTCTGCTTTTGTAGTTAGCCATCATGATGGCATATTGGCATACTCTGTCGCGGCACAAACATAAGTGTTATGTTTGTTTGGGCCTACTCCCCCCTTCGTACACGAAAGAGTGTACTTCCAACTTTTTGGAAAGTCGCTTTTTAAGTTCAGTACAAAAACACAGGCACAACCATTTATGCCACCACGAACCGTTTTTCCTCTCCGCTCGTGAGGGGCGGCAGCGGAGCGAGATCCAATCTTCCCAATCTCCGGCCAGGGCGCTGGGCCTGGTTTCCTCTCCCTCTGCTTGCCGCTTTGGCGGCAGCATGAGGGAGGGGGAACCTCGTTCCTCCGTTCTGGCCTAGTAGTTAGGGTTAGTTTTTGTCTCCTATGGTGCGTCGTTGGGGTGGTGGGAGCGGCGCCCGGGCAAATAAATCTGCCACAACTCCACTCCCACACCGGCGGCGACCTTCACGGCGGCGTCTCGGAGTTGTTGGCAACGTGTGCTTGTCGATCTTTCAGGTCGGCGGCTTGGTCTTCTCGCCGTTCTTCAGATCTGGCGAGATCTGTTTCTCGACGTGTCACTGGCGTTTGTCGTTGTCCACGACGGCGCTGGGGACCGGGGCGAGGTGGTTCTTCTGGAGCGAAGATGATGGTCCGGAGGTGGTGGTTATGTCGTTCTTCTCCGACTTCGTCGAAGGGAGGCGGCGTACCTTGGTCCAAGACAGCACGGGGACGTCCCCCGGTCGACGTGCCACAGCGACATGTGCCTCGCTGCTTGCAGCAGGCCTGTTCATCGACTCACAAAGCCTCGTTGGCGATGGTGCTTTTTTGGGTCTTACAATGGTGGAGGTTCGGCGTCTCTTCTAGCGTTCGTCTTGGCGGCGTTGGAATTGGACGGCGGCCGCTGGCAACGGTGGTTGCAGGAAATCCTAGAGATCGTTTTGTATTTCTCGATCTTTTAGGTTTTTATCTGCAAATTCAGGATAATCATTTTATCCCGGTTTGTCTTTTAGTTTCCACATGTGTTGCTTCATGTAACTTGGTGTTCGATTAATGAAATATATGTGGTTGCTCTCAAAAAAAAAACCATTTATGCCACCAAACTAATATCATTAGATTGTAATAAAGTATAATTTCATTGTATAGCTATTTGGTATCTTGAATATGTAGGAGTATATTTTTGTGCAAACTTTGTCAAAAGTTTACCAAAAAAATGGACTCTTTAATGTTGTTTGTGAAAGGAGTGAGTAAGTTAGCAGACTGTCAAACGATTAGTAGTGTCAAGAACATGATGCTTCTGGCAATCATTATGGATAGTATCTTACATTTTCACGATATATACTATTTTTGCCAACCGACATGTATCATGATGGTTCAGTAGAATCTACTTTCATGAGGGGAAAAAAGCCACGTAAACACACAACAACCATCAATGTGAGGAGAAGGGAAAAGCGTGGTTTCAAGGTCCTTGTTGATCTAATTATCTACTTCCTCCGTTAATAAATAGATGTCTTATATTTATCTAAATTTGAATGCAGACATTTATTTATGGACATATATGTAGTAAATTAAATGGCATGAGTTTCGCTAGTCTAGGTGATGGGAATAAAAAATATATATACTTTAAAAACTGAATCACCTATTCATTTCTATGTACTAGCATATGTGCCTCAAACTTTTGTTTTATGGGTTCAAAATTGGTTATGGCATTTGAGTATTCTCTTTAATATGTCTATAGATAAATCGTGATACTGATCATTCTACGGTTCCGTACTACTGATAAGAAAGGGATACTAACACTGGATATAGTCACTCTCTTGTTCCATCTAGTTTCATTGACCGTGAAGGATTGGCACTTGTTCCATCTACTTGTTCCATTGACCGTGAAGGATCGGCATATACCAGCAAAACAGCAAAAAAAAGTCTTGTGTGACGTGACGTACCATGGCAATGGCTTTGATGGCAATCGCGTCGAACTCGACACCTCCGGTGTCCTCTACCGCCTCGCTCACATCCAATAGCACGTCCACGAAGTCTCGGTGATCGTCCTGCTCGCCGTCGCCAACAAGCCGACCACCGCCGAGACGCCGCTGGCGGTGGTCCGCGATGACCCGCTCGAGCAACTCGTCCAGCACCTTGCTCGTCCGAACCGCCTTGGCGTCTATCCCCATCAGCGTGTCCACCCAAGCCAGCCACGGCACAAACTGGCCAACCGTGACCGTCCCCAGTAGCTCCTCCAGGTCGGCGAACACCTCCGACAGGCCGTCGCCGATGCCGTAACCCCCGTCATCGCCGAACGTGGCCCGCGAGATGATGGTGTTGGTGTAGGATATGAGCTCGCGGGTCAGGTCCACCACGGCGCCACCATCGGGCCGCGAAGCGCATGCGACACGTCGGACGCGGTCCAGCAGTGCGGCGGCCTCCTGCTCACGGACGCGGCGGAATGAGGCGACACGGCGAGCGCTGAGGAGGTGGTGCACGCACACGCGGCGCGCCTGGCGCCAGTACTCTCCGTAGGGGGCGAAGGCCATGTCGCGGCCGTAGAAGAGGAGCTCCGCCATGCGCACCGGGGCGCGGCTCGCGAAGGCAAGGTCGCGGGTCTTCAAGACCTCCTGCGCTGCGGCCGTCGAGGTAACCACCACGGCGGGCACGCCGCCGAGGCGAAGGAGCATGACTGGACCGTGCGCCTGCGCCAGAGACCGCAGCTTCCTATGCGGTAGGGATCCAAGAAGTGGGAGGTGGCCGAGGATCGGAAGTCCCCACGGTGACGGGGGAAGCCGCCTGCGGCCATTGCTGCTGAATGGACGAGAATTCTTGGTGAAGAGGAGGAGGAAGGAGAAGAGAGAGACGAACAGGCTGAGGACGAGGAGGAGGAGGGGTGACTGCAAAGATGAAAAAGGCGACGTCATGTCCATTGTGTGCATAGCAATAATGCAGGTGCAGCGTAGAGGTGCACTCTGCCTATGTTTATATACTATATGTACTTGACGATGATGCGTGTGCCTGTGGTAGAGCGAATCTTGATAGTTTAGCCACGTGCTGTGCGTGTTTTTAGCTTCTTTTGAACTTACCTGACGTGCGTGTATTTTAATGAGTAGTCACTAGGTTGCTACTTCGGTAGCCAGCCGCTCTTTCATTTGTCCTTCTCCATCTAACCTTATCGCCTCAAATGTGGACGCGTCAACATGTAAATCTGCACGTCAGCGGCGCGACGCAAATCGGTGTTCGAGTGTTCATTTGCGTCGCGCGATGGACGCGAGAAAGACCGTTTTTGTCCGCGCATTTATTTGTGCCTGGAGTGTCTCCAGCGATCCGACGCATTTCCGCGTCGGCATGAAATATGAAGTTTGAAAACAACAAAATAAAGAGAATCAACTAAGTCATAGTCCTTACATCCTAATTTTAAAAAATCTACATGAAAATAAGATGGTATTCCTCTAAGCATGGTCTTCATGGGCCAGCCAATACCCACTGATGCTCAATCAGATCCGTCTGCAGCCGTTTGCACACGTTCTCGTCAGTGACTTCTACATTCATATGCAGATAGTTCTCCCAAGATAAAGCCCTAGGGAGTGACGCAACTAGCTCACCTTGAAAGTCCCAGTGGTTCTCATTGCAGCCATCAGGACGCCCGTTCTCAATGATCATGTTGTGCATGATCACGCAGCATATCATCACCTCATGCATGATCTTCAGCGACCATGTTCTTATCGGGTGATGGACAATTGCTCACCGAGCTTGGAGCACACCAAATCCGCGCTCCACATATATCCAGCAAGTCTCTTGCATCTTGGCAAACCTCCTCGTCTTCTCGGAGTTTGGATTACGGACAGTCTTCACCAGTGTGGCCCAGTTAGGGTAGATGCAATCAGCAAGATAATATGGTTTGTCCTATTCATTTTCATTGATCTTATAGCTCACCCGGGGAGCTTTGCCTTGCATGAGCCTGTTGGAACCGGCCATGCTAAAGAATGAATGCCAAATCCATAAATCTTGAGATATGACAGCTTCAAGAATGACAGTTCGTCCCTCTGCATGCCCGCTGTACTGACCCTGCCATCCAAATGTACAGTTCTTCCACTCCCGGTGCATACAATCTATGCTGCCAATCATTCCTGGGAACCCTCTAGACTCGTTGATAGACAACAGCCGCCTTGTATCCTCAACAGTTGGTTCCCTACAGTAATACTCCGAACACGGCAATCACGGCTCGGCAAAACCTGTACATGGACTCAAGGCAGGTGCTCTCACCCATTCGAAGATACTCATCGAATATATCAGCAACCATTCCATATGATAGCATGCGAATAGCGGCGGAGCATTTTTGGTAGGAGGTGAAGCCTAGCGCACCTATTGCATCGGGCCTGCATTGGAAGTAGGGGTCGTAGTCTCTGACGCCCCGAAGAATGACCAAGAACAACTCCCTTGACATCATGTACCGGCGCCGGAACATTTTTTTCCTTGTACACCAGATCGGTGAGGTGGAACTAGTCCTTGTGGAGCCGGAGCTGCCCTTCCACTCTGTTGCGCGACAGGTTCTTTGAGCGGCCCTTGACAGAGCCCCGGTGCACCAGCCCCTCATTTGAAGTGAACTTGTGGATCATGGAGGCCGCAGTAGTTGCAAATGTCTGCGTCGACTGATCGGACTCCTCGTCGAAAGAGGAGTCAATGACCTCGGCGTGGAACTTCTGCAGCATCTGCCACATGTCCATCTGCGTGGGTACGAACTGTGGATCAATGGCCGCCCACAATAGCGCCGAAAACAGGAGAAGAAACCTACCGGCGCAATTGACCGAATAGGTCGTGTGCGGCGCGGAAGGGCGGCGCAACCGGCAACGTTTGGCCCCAAAACAGTCGGCAGGTACGCGTCGGGGTCAATCGCAAGTACGGTCCCGCTCTCCCGCGCGGCGACAACCGAGCCGAACGGCGAGTACTGCGGTGCTGCAGCGGGATGGCGGCGGCTGGGGTTGGGGTGGTGGCGTCGCACTAGGGAAGCAAAGAAGGGGAAAAAGAAGCAAATCGAAGCGGTCGATTTCGCTGCCCCTGACTTGCGGGACCGGGTAGAAAAAGGAGGACGCTCGGCGTGACCGCGCAGCATCCGCGGAGACGCAAACCTGGGGCATATTTGGGCCAGGTTTGCGTCGCCGCGGACGGCCCGGTCACTTTGCGTCGCCCCGCAGGAGGAGGGCACAGACGCATTTTCGGTCACGGCGATCGCAAACGGTTGCTCAGTGTCCGTTTGCGTTGCGCCGCTGGAGATACCCTTATGCATCTTCACCAGCCTGACATAGACATCTCGACCGGCCCGATGCAAAACACACCCAAAAAGTGACCGCGCGTATTAGTTTTCCTCTGGTCATGGACACGAAATTGGTTGAAAAGTACATGCTAACCATTTGCGTTCGGGATGCTCCAGGGACCCCACACATTTTTTTGCCACTTTTTATTGATGAAACAATTTGCATTGTGTGAAACAAACATAAAAATATATAAAAAAAGCCATGGCTTGCTAAAACCTAGCCTATGCCTCGTCATGTCGGCTGGTGCTGGAGGTGGAGGTGGCGGAGCAAATGGCGGTACTGCCCGCGGGTACTGTGGCAGAGGTGTGATGTCTACGGGTGCTTCTATTCTTGTAGACAGTGTTGGGCCTCCAAGAGCAGAGGTTTGTAGAACAGCAGCAAGTTTCCCTTAAATGGATCACCCAAGGTTTATCGAACTCAGGGAGGAAGAGGTCAAAGATATCCCTCTCATGCAACCCTGCAACCACAAAGCAAGAAGTCTCTTGTGTCCCCAACACACCTAATAGGTGCACTAGTTCGGCGAAGAGATAGTGAAATACAGGTGGTATAAATAAGTATGAGCAGTGGCAACGGCACCGGAAAAGTGCTTTGCCCGGGACGAGTAAACAAGCGAGTAGTAACGCAACAGTAGTAACGCAGTAAAACAAGTAAACAAGCAGCGATAGCGATATTTAGGAACAAGGCCTAGGGATCATACTTTCACTAGTGGACACTCTCAACATTGATCGCATAATAAATAACTCTTTCTCATATGTGCTACATACACTCTTTTGTTGGATGATGAACACATTGCGTAGGATTACACGAACCCTCAATGCCGGAGTTAACAAGCTCCACAATTCAATGTTCATATTTAAATAACCTTAGAGCATAATAGATCATTGCAAAATAAACCAAGAACTAACATAGTGCACACACTCGTCCACATTACACTATGAAGGAGGAATAGATCACATCAATACTATCATAATGATAATTAACTCCACAATCTACAAGAGATCATGATCATAGCCTACGACAAGAACCACACGGTGCACACACTAGTCACCTTTACACCATGCAGGAGGAATAGACTACTTTAATAACATCACATGAGTAGCACACAACTAGTAGCGATACAAAGCTCATCATATGGATCTCAATCATGTAAAGTAGCTCATGAGATCATTGTATTGAAGTACATAGGAGAGAGATTAACCACATAGCTACCGATACAGCCCCGAGCCTCGATGGAGAACTACTCCCTCCTCATGGGAGACAGCAGCTTTGATGAAGATGGCGGTGGTGTTGATGGAGAAGCCTTCCGGGGCACTTCCCCGTCCCGGCGGCGTGCCGGAACGGAGACTCTGTCCCCCGGATCTTGGCTTCGCGATGGCGGCGGCTCTGGAAGGTTTCTCGTACCGTCGCTTTTCCGTATCGAGGTTTTAGGTCTGGGACCTTTTTATAGGCGAAGAGGCGGAGTCGGAGGGGCGACGAGGTGGCGACACCATAGGGGGGCGCGGGCCACCCCCAGGCCGCGCCACCCTATCGTCTGGGGCCCCTGTGGCCCCTCTCTGGCGGTTCTCGTGTGTTCTGGATGCTTCCGGGCAAAATAGGAACCTGGGCGTTGATTTCGTCCAATTCCGAGAATATTTCGTTACTAGGATTTCTGAAACCAAAAACAGCGAGAAAACGAGAACTGGCACTTCGGCATCTTGTTAATAGGTTAGTTCCAGAAAATGCACGAATATGACATAAAGTGTGCATATACCATGTAGAAATCATCAATAATGTGGCATGGAACACAAGAAATTATCGATACGTCGGAGACGTATCAGCATCCCCAAGCTTAGTTCCTGCTCGTCCCGAGCAGGTAAACGATAACAAAGATAATTTCTGGAGTGACATGCCATCATAAACTTGATCATATTATTGTAAACATATGTAATGAATGCAGCAACAAAACAATGGTAATGACATGAGTAAACAACTGAATCATAAAGCAAAGACTTTTCATGAATAGTACTTCAAGACAAGCATCAATAAGTCTTGCATAAGAGTTAACTCATAAAGCAATAAATCAAAGTAAAGGTATTGAAACAACACAAAGGAAGATTAAGTTTCAGCGGTTGCTTTCAACTTGTAACATGTATATCTCATGGATAATTGTCAACATAGAGTAATATAACAAGTGCAATATGCAAGTATGTAGGAATCAATGCACAGTTCACACAAGTGTTTGCTTCTTGAGGTGGAGAGAAATAGGTGAACTGACTCAACATAAAAGTAAAAAAGAATGGTCCTTCAAAGAGGAAAGCATCGATTGCTATGTTTGTGCTAGAGCTTTTATTTTGAAAGCATGAAACAATTTTGTCAACGGTAGTAATAAAGCATATGAGTTATGAAAATTATATCTTACAAGTTGCAAGCCTCATGCATAGTATACTAATAGTGCCCGCACCTTGTCCTAATTAGCTTGGACTACCGGATCATCGCAATACACATGTTTTAACCAAGTGTCACAATGGGGTACCTCCATGCCGCCTGTACAAAGGTCTAAGGAGAAAGCTCGCATTTTGGATTTCTCGCTTTTGATTATTCTCAACTTAGACATCCATACCGGGACAACATGGACAACGAGATAATGGACTCCTCTTTAATGCATAAGCATGTGGCAACAATTATTATTCTCATATGAGATTGAGGATATATGTCCAAAACTGAAACTTCCACCATGAATCATGGCTTTAGTTAGCGGCCCAATGTTCTTCTCTAACAATATGCATGCTCCAACCATTAAGGTGGTAGATCTCTCTTACTTCGGACAAGACGGACATGCATAGCAACTCACATGATATTCAACAAAGAATAGTTGATGGCGTCCCCAGGAACATGGTTATCGCACAACAAGCAACTTAATAAGAGATAAAGTGCATAAGTACATATTCAATACCACAATAGTTTTTAAGGCTATTTTGTCCCATGAGCTATCTATTGCAAAGGCGAATGATGGAAATTTTAAAGGTAGCACTCAAGAAATTTACTTTGGAATGGCGGAGAAATACCATGTAGTAGGTAGGTATGGTGGACACAAATGGCATAGTGGTTGGCTCAAGGATTTTGGATGCATGAGAAGTATTCCCTCTCGATACAAGGTTTAGGCTAGCAAGGTTATTTGAAACAAACACAAGGATGAACCGGTGCAGCAAAACTCACATAAAAGACATATTGTAAACATTATAAGACTCTACACCGTCTTCCTTGTTGTTCAAACTCTTTACTAGAAATTATCTAGACCTTAGAGAGACCAATTATGCAAACCAAATTTTAGCAAGCTCTATGTATTTCTTCATTAATAGGTGCAAAGTATATGATGCAAGAGCTTAAACATGAGCACAACAATTTCCAAGTATCAAATTATCCAAGACATTCTACCAATTACTACATGTAGCATTTTCCGTTTCCAACCATATAACAATTAATGAAGCAGTTTCAACCTTCGCCATGAATATTATGAGCTAAGAACACATGTGTTCATATGAACCAGCGGAGCGTGTCTCTCTCCCACACAAGCATTTATTCAAACAAAAACAAAAACAAAAGCACACAGACGCTCCAAGTAAAGTACATAAGATGTGGCCGAATAAAAATATAGTTTCAAGAGAAGGAACCTGATAATTTGTCGATGAAGAAGGGGATGCCTTGGGCATCCCCAAGCTTAGATGCTTGAGTCTTCTTGAAATATGCAGGGGTGAACCACCGGGGAATCCCCAAGCTTAGAGCTTTCACTCTTCTTGATAATAGTATATCATCCTCCTCTCTTGACCCTTGAAAACTTTCTCCACACCAAACTCGAAACAACTCATTAGAGGGTTAGTGCACAATAAAAATTAACATGTTCAGAGGTGACACAATCATTCTTAACACTTCTGGACATTTCATAAAGCTACTGGACATTAATGGATCAAAGAAATTCATCCACCATAGCAAAAGAGGCAATGCGAAATAAAAGGCAGAATCTGTCAAAACAGAACAGTCCGTAAAGATGAATTTTATTGAGGCACCAGACTTGCTCAGATGAAAATGCCCAAATTGAATTAAAGTTGCGTACATATCTGAGGATCACTCACGTAAATTGGCATAATTTTCTGAGTTACCTACAGAGAATTAGGCCCAGATTCGTGACAGCAAAGAAATCTGTTTCTGCGCAGTAATCCAAATCTAGTATCAACCTTTCTATCAACGACTTTACTTGGCACAACAAAACACAAAACTAAGATAAGGAGAGGTTTCTACAGTAGTAAACAACTTCCAACATATTCGTGACAGCAAAGAAATCTGTTTCATGCATAAAATTATTAGTTGTAGTGGGAGCAAATTCAACAAAGTAGCTATCATTATTATTCTCATCATCAAATATAGGAGGCATATTGTAATCATAATCAAATTTATCCTCCATAACAGGCGGTACTAAAAGACTACTATCATTATAATCATCATAAATAGGAGGCAAAGTATCATCAAAGTAAATTTTCTCCTCAATGCTTGGGGGACTAAAAATATCATGCTTATCAAAGCCAGCTTCCCCAAGCTTAGAATTTTCCATATCATTAGCAACAATGGTATTCAAAGTATTCATGCTAATATGTTTCATGGGTTTTTTAATTTTCAGATCAAACCATCCATGTCTTAAATCAGGAAATAGAGTAAGAAGCTCATTGTTGTCCATTATGCCTAACTAGTGTAAACAAGAAACAAAAAGATGCAATTGCAGGATCTAAAGGAAATAGCTTCGAGTAATTACAACGGCGAAAATAGCTTAGTAGCCGAGATCCGGAGTGTGAGTACCTTTTACCTTTCCTCCCCGGCAACGGCGCCAGAAAACAGCTTGATGTCTACGGGTGCTTCTATTCTTGTAGACAGTGTTGGGCCTCCAAGAGCAAAGGTTTGTAGAACAGCAGCAAGTTTCCCTTAAGTGGATCACCCAAGGTTTATCGAACTTAGGGAGGAAGAGGGATATCCCTCTCATGCAACCCTGCAACCACAAAGCAAGAAGTCTCTTGTGTCCCCAACACACCTAATAGGTGCACTAGTTCGGTGAAGAGATAGTGAAATACAGGTGGTATAAATAAGTATGAGCAGTGGCAACGGCACTAGAAAAGTGCTTTGCCCAGGATAGTAAACAAGCAGTAGTAACGCAGCAGTAGTAACGCAGTAAAACAGTAAACAAGCAGCGATAGCAATATTTAGGAACAAGGCCTAGGGATCATACTTTCACTAGTGGACACTCTCAACATTGATCGCATAATAAATAACTCTTTCTCATATGTGCTACATACACTCTTTTGTTGGATGATGAACACATTGCGTAGGATTACACGAACCCTCAATGCCGGAGTTAACAAGCTCCACAATTCAATGTTCATATTTAAATAACCTTAGAGCATAATAGATCATTGCAAAATAAACCAAGAACTAACATAGTGCACACACTGTCCACATTACACTATGAAGGACGAATAGATCACATCAATACTATCATAATGATAATTAACTCCACAATCTACAAGAGATCATGATCATAGCCTACGACAAGAACCACACGGTGTACACACTAGTCACCTTTACACCATGCAGGAGGAATAGACTACTTTAATAACATCACATGAGTAGCACACAACTAGTAGCGATACAAAGCTCATCATATGGATCTCAATCATGTAAAGTAGCTCATGAGATCATTGTATTGAAGTACATAGGAGAGAGATTAACCACATAGCTACCGGTACAGCCCCGAGCCTCGATGGAGAACTACTCCCTCCTCATGGGAGACAGCAGCGTTGATGAAGATGGCGGTGGTGTTGATGGAGAAGCCTTCCGGGGGCACTTCCCCGTCCCGGCGGCTTGCCGGAACAGAGACTCCTGTCCCCCAGATCTTGGCTTCGCGATGGCGGCGGCTCTGGAAGGTTTCTCGTACCGTCGCTTTTCCGTATCGAGGTTTTAGGTCTGGGACCTTTTTATAGGCGAAGAGGCGGAGTCGGAGGGGCGACGAGGAGGCGACACCATAGGGGGGCGCGGGCCACCCCCAGGCCGCGCCACCCTGTCGTCTGGGGCCCCTGTGGCCCCTCTCTGGCGGTTCTCGTGTGTTCTGGATGCTTCCGGGCAAAATAGGAACCTGGGCGTTGATTTCGTCCAATTCCGAGAATATTTCGTTACTAGGATTTCTGAAACCAAAAACAGCAGAAAACGAGAAGCTGGCACTTCGGCATCTTGTCAATAGGTTAGTTCCAGAAAATGCACGAATATGACATAAAGTGTGCATATAACATGTAGAAATCATCAATAATGTGGCATGGAACACAAGAAATTATCGATACGTCGGAGACGTATCAAGGTGGCGGGGGAGGGGGCACCGAGGCCTGCAACGCTAGACTGAAGGCGGCTTCCTCTGACAGGCATTGATACCTTCAATCCGGATTACAGATTGTAGTATGATAAGCTTTTTCCTTCGAAGACTCGGGTATAATCGGACCTTGGGAAGCACTGCTAAAATAGTGTAAAGAAAACATCTACAAGACTTGCTAGTGTATTTTATTATCAGTTTACCGCACCTATCTAGTTTACTTTTAAGGGCTTGTGTTCAATGATGGAAATACGCCAGGGTTAAGGTTTCACCTGCAGCTATGCATACATATATATAACTGAAACACATATGTGTAACAAATAAAATAGAGATACGAGATTTGTGAGTAGCACATCCGTAAATACTCTTGACCCTAAGCCATAGGTGATAAGAGCCTACTGGTCCAACCAATGTCCTTACAGCCGCAAGCAATAATAGTTATTAAGTAAATAAATTGAGACCAAAGCCATAAACTAGAAGATTGTGCCATAATCCCGAATGAATCACTAAACATATACCGTTACTTTGCCCTTTCTATCACTAATGTTTCACGGTACCACGCCGTTCTCCACTCATCCCACCTCTTCCCTTGATCAAATCGAATGATATGGGTACCTGCAGATCACCGTGACGAGGCAAAGAGACAAGGATACAAGATTGCAAAACTCATATTTAATCCTTGCACATATAATAAGATTAGATGCACATAAACGCTGCAAGGATTAACCCAATCCGCAGCCCGTGAGGACTACTCACACATAATATGAAGATCAAATATAAAGATAGAAATAATTGCGCAAAATACTTGGATTGAAATCACAATATTTTTACAATGGTCGCCAATTCTCAAGGACATCTCTATTACAATGGTGATGGATATGGCTATGGAGCAGATGGGAGATGGGATGGATGAACTATGGTGGTGGATCTCCTTCGGTGCGGTGCAGATAAATCTGGTGGATAGTGGCTCTGTTTGACGACGAATGGCTTTCCTTTTAGCGTCGGTCCCTTCACAAAAGTTATAGGGTTTGACCTTGGGAATGCAACGGCACATGGTACGGGCGCATGGTACGGGCAGGGCTTTCCCGTACCGATCCCTGTTAAAGCCCGTGGAACCACCTCTTTGAGCATAGTCAACTTTGCCATGCTCTTGACGCGATTTTCTTCAGTAATTGCAGGTTTGTCATTATGACGTGATTTCCTGCACTTCATCCAAAAATAGAAGAGATTGCACATATTTGCATTAATTAGTCATTAGTGGATTTTCTACGGTAATTGCAGGTCCATTTTTCATTATGACGTGATTTCCTGCACTTCATCCAAAAATAGAAGAGATTGCACATCTTTGCATTAGTTAGTCATTAGTGGCAAGTTGAGAGGTGAACTTAGCCAATTTCTTAACTTAGCTAAGGGTTTAAACGCGAGAAAAAGTGGAGTATTTCACTGTCATCAGGCATGGTGGCTTGTGGTCAACGTCGTACTGCGGCAGCGGCGACGTCTGCATCAGCTCTGATATGAGGATGACTAGCCTCGTCGCCTCATTGTCGGTTAGATCTTTCGGTAGCTCGATTTCTCTGCCCTCCTCCAGTGCCATCCAGATGGCGTGGAAGACGCTCATGATGTCGTCGGAATAATCCCGCACCTCCCTTCACGGGTTGTTGGTGGGGGTGGAGGAGGCAGTGATGGCTGTGTACGCGGAAACGGCAGAGAATTCTGTGGCGGCGGACCGAAGCAGTAGTCCCGATCGCCGAGGAACCCCTCCTTCCGCATGTTGTCCAGTACAGCACCCCGGTGGTGGTAGTTGTCCCACAAGGGGGATTTGATGGCGCGGTCAGGGTCATGGAGATCCGACGGGAGAATGGCCCGCATTCGCTGGATCTCTTGGAGCCGCTCTAGGACGGAATGTGGGACCGGCGGGATGGGCACCCACGCGCTCGATATTTTAAACTTTACTTTTTTACATAGGGTTAACACAAAACGGCAATGACACTATCTAATTGTGGTCACGTGCCCTATAATTGCCGGGGCTAATCGTAGTCATGCGCCCCACAGGCTGCCGGTATGAACGGAGGGTCTAGTACCTTCAGGGGCTTGACGCGACCCCAAATCTCACGCTCCCTCTCGTCATGGCGACGCTCGGCCCTGGAATGGACATGAACTCCACCCTTTCGGTAGGTTTAACGAGATGTGGTATGGACATGGTCACCGTACCATGCGGTCGTTCCATAATAAAACAACCAGAGAAGCACTAGGTTTGATGGGTTGTGGTACGGTCAAGGCCACCGTACCATGCACCCGTACCAAAAATCATAAAAATGACTCAAGAAATAGACGAAGTGGCATTAGGTTTAGCAAGTTTTGGTATGGTCATGGTCACCGTACCATGCACCTGTACCAAAACTCGTAAAAATAATTTGAGAAATCAGATGAAGAGGCAGTAGGTTTAACGACCCATGCTACGAGTGGGTACCCGTACGTTCCGCCCGTACCACCAGTCGACAAACCTACCAATTTTATCTGAATGAAACAAGGAGGAAGAAAATGAAGCTGAACTGAAAGATTTAGGTGGAGTTGCAAATGGATAAAAGTATTTTAGATGGTCTAGTGAACACCATATCTTTGCCTTATTTCTTCCTCGGGTGAGGTGATGAGGATTACCTCAATGGAGTTTTTTTCTTCAGCCAGGTAGTGTTTTAAACATTGTACATTGAGAATCCAAGGAATACCTTTACAACTCCTGAGTTATAAGCTTCTTTGAACTTCGAATGATCCTTCCAATTTTCACTAAAGGTTCCCTAAAAACAACATTAAAAGGGAGTTGTACAACAAAACTTTATTCCCTTCTTTGAATTCCCATTTCTAATCCTTCTATCATGCCACATATTAACTTTCTATTTTAAAAGTCTAGCGCTTTCATAATCTTTATTTCTAAGTTATCCTAAAGCACGAATATCCAGTAAGTGTTTTCCCGCTGGAGTTTTATAGTCATAGTTCAAATACTTTATAGACTAGTAAGCCTTGCGTTCTAGTTCTATGGGCAAATGACAAGATTTACCATATACCATATTGTATGGTGCCATCCCTATTGGATTTTTGATGGCGGTTCGGTATGCCCATACAACATAGCTTAACTTAGTTGACCAATCCTTGCTTGGTTCGGCAATTGACTTCTCCAAAATTCTTGTATCTCCCTGTTAGAAACTCCACTTGTCCACATGCTTGTGGATGATATGGTAACGAGGCTTGGTGCCTGACTCCGTACTTGTGTAGAAATTTCCTAAAAGCTCCTTTCAAAAATGATTTTTGCCATCGGTTATAAGGAATCTAGGAACCCGAAACTTGGGAAAATGATGTCATTGATCATCCTAATCGACGTAGCTTCATCTGCATGAGAAGTTGTTAGGGCTTCTACCCATTTAATAACATAATCAACAACTACAAATTTATGAGTATTTACACTTGATGGTATGAATGGCCCCATGCAATCCATTCCCCAATCATCAAACGGTTCTATAACCAAATTGTAGTTCATATGCATTTTTTGTCTCTTACCAATGTTACAGATTCATTGACATGCATCACAATGTTTTAACCAACTTATTATATTCTTCAAATAAAGTTGGCTAATAAAATCCTGATTGCAAAACTTTATCTGTTGTTCGATCACTAGCATGATGCCCTCCATATGGAATACTATGACAAGCCAGTAGGTTAGAATCCATCTCGTGATCAGGTACACACCTAATGATTTCATCAAGACTGTGGCGGTACATATAAGGATCATCCCAAAAGTTATATTTCAAACCATTAAAGAACTTCATTCTTTTATAGCAGTCGTAATTTAGAGGTGAAACTGACTAACAAGAAAATTAGTAAAATCTGCATACAAGGGTTCCTTATTCCCAATGGAAAGAACATGCTCTCCTGGAAAAGATTCATCGTTTGGTACTGGATCATCCATTACTCCATCCATGCCCGAAAAATGGTCAGCGACGGTCCTTTTTGTGTAAAAAATTTGTAAGTCGTACTCTTGTAGTAATAAGACACCCCCCCCCCGATCAATCGAGGCTTTGCATCCTTCTAAGGAAGAAGGTATCTTAAATCTCTATGATCTAAACTTATCATGGGAGTTTATTATATATGATCTAAACTTATCATCTAAAAAAAATGATAGCTAGAGATTATTTTAGAGTAATACCAAAGTTTCTTTGTTCATTAGTAATAGGCGACTACCATAGTGAATAACAATAAGTTTCTTTTCTTCATCACTTTGTCCTAAAATAGCTCATGTACCAAAATCGCTAGCATCACAAATTATTTCAAGTGTTTCTCCCAACTTGGCGGTTGGCTAATAGGAGTAATGGTGAAGGCCCCTTTTATTTGCTGGAAAGCTAATATACAATTGTTACCAAAGGAAAATAAAAGGTACATCTTTCTCTAGAAGATTAATTAGAGGTGCACTATCTAGCTTAGCAAAGTCTTTACTAAATATTCCAAAAAACTTGCATGTCCTTGATTTTTTTCAAACCTTTTAAATCTTGTGGTCGTTATTTTAACATTTCATTCGTCCAAACTTATACCTTTTTCATAAACTCTTTGACCAAATATTATTTTCTATCTTATCATAAAGTGGCAAAGCTCTCAGTTGAGCATTAACTTAGACTCCTTACATGGCTGCAAGACTTTTTTGAGGTTATATATATAGTGATCAAAGGAAGTTCCATAGAAAACAAATTTGTCAAAAAGGACTTCCACAATCTTTTCTGCATAATCTCAAAAAAAAATTACCATGCATCTTTGAAAAGTAGACGTTGCATTGTATAAATCAAACGGCATTCTTCTATCAGCATACATACCATAAGCACAAGTTAAATTAGTTTTCTCTTGATCTTTCGAACCTGAATATGCATCTAAGAAACAGTAACAAGAGTGTGATTACAATCTATCTAATATTTGTTCCATGAAGGGAGGTTGATGGTATTTTATAGTTTCATTTTTTAATTTTCTCAAATAAACACAAATTTAATATTCCGTAATAGTTCTAGTAGGTAACACTTCATCAATATCGTTTTGGATAACAGTTACTCCTCCATGCTTCGGGATGCAATGAATAGGGTTAACCCACTAACTATCAGAAATATGATAGATGATACATGCATCAAGTAAGCGAACTAACTTTTTTCTTACCACATCCTTCATTCGAGGGTGAACATGTTTCTGAGTATCAACTATACGCTCCAAATCTTCAAAGATAGGAATTCTATGCATACAAATAGAGGGACTAACTCCTTTGAAATCATCAATTGCATACCTAAGTACTTTCTGGTTCTCCTTCAAGATGGTTAATAACTTTTCTTCTGTGCCTCAAATATTAGAACTAATAATAACATGATAATTATTTGCCTCTTTAAGGAATGCATATGTCAATTCATTTTGCAAACGCTTGAGCTCCAATGAAGTAGTTTTACTGACTCTTGTGAAATACGCTATTTTTCTCGCATTTAAACCCTTAGCTAAGTCAATAAATTGACTAAGTTTACCTCTCAGTTTGTCATTAATGACTAACTATTGCAAAGATGTGAAATCTCTCCTATCTTTGAATGGTGTGCAGGAAATCATGTCATAATGACAAATGGACCTGCAATTACTGAAGAAAATCACGTCACAAGTGCAACAAAGTTGACTAGGCTTAAAGAGGCGGTTCCAGAAGGTTTAACAGACATCGGTACATGCAAACCCCACCTGTACTTCCTGCCGCAGGATTCCCGAGGTCAAACCCTATAAGTTCCGTGAAGGACCCGACGCCAAAAGGAGAGCCATTCGTCGCCAAACAGAGCCGGCATCCATCAGATCCATCTACACCACACCCAAGGATATCCACCACCATAGTTCATCCATTCCATCTACAATCTCCTCCATAGCCATAGCCATCACCATTGTAACCGAGATCTCCCTGAGAATTGGCGATCATTGTAAGAATATTGTGATTTCAGTCCAAGTATTTGCTACAATGATTTCTATCTTTGATATTGATCTTGATATTATGTGTGACTAGTCCTCACGGCCTGCGGGTTAGGGTGAATCCTTGCAGCATTTATGTGCATCTAATCTTATAATATGTGTAAGGATTGAATAGGAGTTTTGCAATCTTGTATCCTTGTCTCTTTGCCTCGATTTGATGATCTGCAGGTACCCATGTCTATCGGATCGATCAAGGGAAGAGGCGGGATGAGTGGAGAACGGCGTGCTACCACAAAACCTCAGTTACATAAAGGGGAAAGTAACGGTACATGTTTAGTGATTCATTCAGGATCAATGGCACAATCATCTAGCTTAATGCTTTGGTCTGTATTCATTTACTTAATAACTGTTGTTACTCACGGCTGTCGGAATAGTGGTTGGACCAAGAGGCTCTTGTCACCTCTGACTTTAGGGGCAAGTGTATTTACGGATGTCCTGCTCACAAATCTCTTATCTATTTTATTTACTACACATTTACGCTTTCTGTCTAAATGTATGCATTGCAAGAGAAACCTTAACCCTAGCGTATTTCCACCATTGAACACAACCCCTTTAGGAGTAAACAAGATAGGTCCGGTAAACATAAAATCGAAGTAACAAGAAATTCTTATAGACGTTTACTTTACACCATTTTAGCAGTGCTTCCCAACGCTCGATTAAACCTAGGTCTTCTAGGGAAAAAACTTACCATACTACAATCCATAATCCGGATTGAAGGTATCATTTATCATCCTCTTCTGTTTATAATTCCTCCAAGGAAGATGTCTAAAATTACCTCCTCAAGCGTAATGTTGAGGTGAGTATCAAATATAATTTATCTATATCATTACATTCATCATTGGTGAGGCCTCTCTCTAAAGAATCCTCGGAAGTTCCCAAATGATTAGTGGCCATACAAGGGAGTATGGTGTTCTCCTTAGTATATGTTGTCTTCTCATAAGGTTGATTCTTAAATCTAGAGAAGTTAAACTGGATTTCATATTCCCGAAACTTAAGTGATTTCAACTCTCTTTTATGATTAATTTATATTTAAATTTATTATAAAAGGTCTACCAAAAATGATAGGATAAAAAGAATCATGAGGTATATTCATAACAAAATCAATAGAGAGCATGTGCGGACCAAGAAATATATGAGAATTCTTAATTATGCCCATGGGCATTCTAATAACCCTATTAGAGAGTAAAACTAATGTATTTGTGGGTTCCATCTTGAGGTAATCTAAGTTGTGAGATATCTCCTTAAAAATGGAATATGAGCTTATGTTAATATGTGAACTTTCATCACATAAGCCTTTTTAAGGAATTCCTCCTAGAATACATGCCATCATAGGTTTAACCCCACATATACCTTGGCTTCTATGTTCAATAATCTTTGAAATCCCGTTATTTAATATGATCATATCATCACATGGTGATTCGGGCTCAATGAGATTTCAAGTATGTCCATATTAATTGGTCATCATGCCTTGTGTTGTAATGAGTCTTCTCATTCAAATTGCCTTTATCCTCAGTTTGAGATGCAACTTATATTTCTTCTTCTTGAATAGCAACTGTTGAGGTAGAAAGCTGCTCAAGTTCTTCCTTCTCATTTGCTGGTATTTGTAGATACTCATAATTTTTTATATCATTTTTGAAAGAGTATCGAAGTCAACTTGGAGATTTCCAAGTAAGTCATCTATCCTTCCAGTTTCTAAGAAGGCTTCAATACATTCACATCAATATAGTGTTCCAATACTATTTATTTCTAGCAACCAAGATGTACTGGTATGATAGATTTCATCGAAAATGTGCCAAGCATCATCAATTGGTAAATAATGATGTGGGCATACCTTATCGGGTACCCACCATTACCCTGCTGGGTGCGATCCAACCGGAGGCCCATGAAGCCGATGGCGCAATAAGCAAATGAAGCCTAGATCTGGCATGCAACACAAGTACAAGTCCATACGGGGATGGTTGAACATGTAACTGGCCCGGAGTCTTGAGACCTGGAATCCTATAGAAGGACTAGGAGGGATCGACAGAGAGGACAAGATACACACTACGTAACCTAGACCATAGCAGAGCCATCATGACGAGATTCAAAACCCTAATCCTCCTCAATCAAAGTAGACAAGCATCGCGTAGGTTTTTTCCTCGGGGGGCTGAAGCTGGGTAAATCATGTTCCGTGTGTTGTGTTGTTGTACGCCGACAAATCCACCATGGGCCCTTCTTCCCTAAAACCCAAGTCCGCAATCATGGGCATTGCGGTAGTACCCCAAGTCACATAAAGGATCCATAACAAGTTGAATCTAAGAGATCTCCGTATCTACTGCTAAGTCCTCCATATAAAGTTTGTAAAACTAACGAGAGTGGTAGTTCATGGTGATGACAACATTTAAGCATTTTTGTGAGCTAAGGTAACATTTTATCATGTCCTCATCTGGGTGGTACTTAAAATTAATGATCATGTGTCTTTCTCCATAAGTTTTATTTTGAGGATAATAGTGAGTTTCGAATACATCAAATAAATTATCCGAAAATCTCAGTTATGTCTGTGGGAAATATTTTATACCAAACGCGTGCATCTTTTTCAAAAGTTTTACTAAAATGTCGCAGTCTAACATCCTTATCAGTGAAAGCATTCATTCTAAAATTTGAACTGACTTCTTCGAAATATGCAATATGTGAGTACGGTTTTTCAGTAGTGTGGTTGCCACCATTTCAGTGTGCCATGGGTGATCAAATCACCTATAGCTATTTTCCTAATAGTGAGTGTGGAACAAATCAAGCAGATAAGGATTGATTTCATAACCTTCGGTGTTTTTCTATAAAGATGCCTTAACGAAGGAATCATGGTGTGGTCCTCTAGATTCGGCAGGTGAGTTGTTACACACTCCTTAGCGGATTTCGACTTCCATGACCACCGTCCTGCTATCTTAATCGACCAACACCCTTTGTGGGTTCTAGGTTAGCGCGCAGTTGGGCACCGTAATCCGGCTTCCGGTTCATCCCGCATCGCCAATTCTGCTTACCAAAAATGGCCCACTTGGAGCACCCGATTCCGTGGCGCGGCTCACCGGAGCAGGTGCTTGAACTGCGCACAACTTAATGACGTGTTTAAATGATGGTACATAATTAAGGAAATTCATGGTGTTTTTCTGGAACCTGCAAACAACTCAATGCAAGTAGTAAAATAAAATAACTTAGAAAAAAACAAAAAACATTAAGCTCCCCAACAACGGCGCAAGAAAATAACGTGATGTCTGCAAGATCACATAATGTGTGTAGCTAGATTTTAAAAGTAATTGCATCGAATCCACGATAGAGCTGATTGGTAATGGTTTTATTGACTTTCGCTATCTTCACTAAACTTTACTTAAGAGCTATTCTTAGTTCTAAGCAAAATAAAACATAATGATTGAGAAGTAACACTGTAATAGTAAATAAATCTGTCAAGAGAGTTGAGACAATCTTAATGCTATGAAGTACTTGAAACTCAATGGTTGTGAAGTTTTCTCGGGGACTTGCGGATTTACCTCTAGCATGCTACTAAGTTGAATAGGATTTAATATGTTTTGTATGCATGTGTGAAGTGAGGAGAGGCCCGGATAAATGTCCTCCTAGAAGCACTTATCCACACCCCTCATAACCACTACCTTCCCCTCACATATCTTGAAGGTCTAGTAATTAAGGGTCTACCAATGGCTATGGACATATGCTCTTGTACCTCATATCCCTCGTTGAGACATGGTTGAAAGAGATGGAGGATTCTATCACTTTACTCCCACGTACCTGCAAGCACGCTCAATGATGATTACCTTCAACGTCCCTAATGGAAAATATTGCATGGTGTACAACATACAACATCATTGAAAATAACCACCACTTTCAAAATTAAACAAGATAAATCTTTATTTCAAACAATAGAAGTGCTAGGGGTCCTCCATATACCCAAGAATAAATGGAACTACTCACTCACGTGGGGCCATCAAATAACACCACCATAAATATAAATTAAGTATGATGGATCAAATGAATATGAGTGCAAACCAATCTAAGATTTGGTATTACAACAAGATGGATGATGATGACGACGATGATTGTTGCGATGGTGTTGTTGATGATGATGAAGATGATGCCTAAGCCTCCAAGATCCAAACAATGGTGTGGTGGATCCCCTTTGGCTAGTTCCTCTACAGATCCCTTCCGGAGGCGAGGTTTCGTGATTTTCTGGTCTCTCTGTGTCTCTGATTCGAGATCCGTCTTCACAAGGTTGACATATTTGACGAGGGGAAGCCGTCACCATGTGGTACAGTTGCATCGTCCGGTTGGGTGTGAAGGTACCCCTGGTTGTTAAGTTTTCTATTTCCGCGGATTTCATCCTTGGTTTTACTTTTGGGTGCATGCCAAATGCAAGGAAGATGTTTTAATGCCTTCAATCATAATTCCCATGTATGATCTCTTTTATTGATTTTTAGTCCTCCTCCTTAAAGGTGGGATCATGGTGAAACAAGCAAAGTAGACGCGTGCTAGAGCGGTAAAATGACAAAAAATTCCTACTACTTTAGGAATTTATGTGTGGTAAAACATATCGCTTTTTGAACTCATCAATAGCCTAAAGATGATGTCCATCGGGGAGCCGCAAACGGAGTGTGTAGTTATTTGTGTCCATCTGGCCTGCAGTTCTAGCCCAAATTTTGGTCAGATTTGCGGTTGCCGCGAACAACGCGCATTCACACGTGTCCTCGCTAGATTTTTCCGGGCCCGCGTGTCAGTGACCGAGGGAGGCAAGGTGACAACGGATCCATGCGGTCTAGCCTCATGCATACCTTAACTCCTTATTAATGGGGAAGCTTCCCAAACCCTAGAGCGCTCGAATCCCTCATGACGAAGGAGGCGGCAGGTGGTTCTGTCCTGGCCGTAACAACCACGAGGCGAGCGGGTTAATTAGACAGATGCGGCAATGGTAGAGCCCGAAGAAATATGTAAATTATATTTATTTATTTTCAGTTAACACTTGTTTTTTGCGGTTTAATGCTGTTGGGACCGCCTGCAAGAGCAAACAAACTAGAGACTTTTCCTATCAACGGGCCAGTGCAAACCGACTCAAACAAACATTTTAGCTATCCGTGGTTCGAAGATGGCCTTGCAACCCCTATAGAACGAACCCTTCTCCTTCTCAAAGCTTTTGCCCCCGCGGTCGGCCACCTATTCAGCAGTGTCACCGTCCTCCTCTACATCGTCCACCTGCTCTGCTGCTCGTCCTCCCCAGCCAGCACCATGCCACTAGAGGCCTACGGCCATCACCTCGAGATATTCCATAATGTCTGCACCTACTAGTTCTGGCAACCGCCCAAGTGTTCTTCTGGTGGGGCGACTTGCGGGAGCACCAAGGAAGTCGTGTGGAGGAACTAGTCATGCATGGGGTAGCAATCAAGGAAGGGTTATTGCACCATCGTCACTACACTGACGTAGGCCTCCATCAGTCATCAGTGACATAATACATGCCTTGGCCCTTGGGTCGCTACGTGTACAGTGTACTCAGACTAGTTTCATCGTGGACTAATTAAACTGAAGGGGAAAAAAAGACGTGTACTACTCAAACAGTTTCAGTTTCACGCCCTGAAACTAAATTAACCTGACCTGTTCTCTTCACCTGAAACTTAATTTTCATCATCCTCTTCTATGCCACGCCAGAACACGCCCCGCCACAATTTCGATAAATCATCTCTAGTGCTCACCATCGATCATTCGTAGTCGTAACACATGGTTACCCGTGTCTGGATTTGCATGATACTAGTACTATACAGTTGCAAATTTGTGTAGGGGGTTTGGACCGTTGCGCGTTCTTAATGACGCGTGTATTCAAAGCTGTTTGGTCCATCACTCCATCGTCAATTCGTCCTGGAGTATCAAATTATGAGCGACACCTCCATATTTTAATAGAAAAAGACTTTTCGGTACGACTCATCGCTGTTGATTGAGTTCTTCTCTGTTGGTCTACTTTATTTTGATGGTTTACTGACTCTGCGGGTACGGCGACCTCATCAACACCATGGCTGACATTACAACAATAGAAATGCTGCGGTGGTGGCCTTTTCAGGTCCAACGTATGTTCTATTTGTAGATATGCTATGTGTGTTTGCTTCTGTGCATGTTCTATCTTCATCCAAAGCTTAAGGCTTATATTTATTTTAAAAAATCAAAACAAGTAAAGTTTAATCAAACATTTAGAAAATTCTATCTACAAATATGATATTTTATAGGTACCATCAAGGTTCAAAAAAGCGCTAAGCGCGAAGCGAGCGGTGAGGCTCTGCCTAGAGAAATTACCGCTTAAGCGAGCTTAAGGGCCGGCAAAACAGGCATATGTAAATCTAAAATAGAAAATATTGAATAACCCCACTTAGTTCTGTATTATTTCTGGTCCAACACAAGGCCCAACATGACGCCTCTTGCTTCTCAGGTCGTAGCCAAACACATGACCCCCTCCAAAAGGCCCAATAACCTCACGCACTGCAAATAAATTGATCCCCTCATGCTTCCCAGCCTCCCAGATCCCAGGTCATAGCCGCCACTCACGCACGCCCGTCTGTCTCACTTTGATCCCCTCGATCTGGACTAGAAGAGGACGAGGGGAACGAGTTGCTGGAGGAAGGGGACCCTGTCTAGGTGGCCTTGAGGAAGATCTAGAGGGCGGCACGAAAGAGGAGCTTGACCAGTGGCGCGGAGGAGCTCCAGTGTTGTCGCCTCTTGCTTCTGCCTCGACGCGGGAGTAGAATTGGGATGCGTACGGAATTCCTAACCCTAACCCTCTTGCTTCTGCCTCGACAACGCGTGAGAGCCCGCCTCCACAGCTCCTCCTCGCTTTTCCTCTCGCTCAGGCCGAAAGCTGAGCGGAACGGCTCCGCTTAGCTCTAATCTACACTTAAGCGTACGCTCAGGAACGCTTTTTTGAACCATGGGTACCATATGTAAATATATTTAATTATCTATCTAATGATATTAATTTTGTATTTTACATGTTAATGACATTTGGTAAAAACTTTGTCAAACTTGACATAGTTTAACTTTCTAAAAATAATATAAGCCTCAAGCTTTGGGATAGAGATAGTATATGATTAAATTTGCTATTGCTTTTATGGCAGTAATTTCGGTAATTAAGCTCACTCGAAAATTTCCAAATAATCTATGTTAACACATGATTATCTCTCTCGTGATTTCGATGATACTATACAGTTGCAAATTTGTGTAGGGTTTGGACCGTTGTGCGTTTTTAATGCCTGTCATATATTCAAAGCTATTTGGCCCATCACTCCATCTTCGTATCAAATTACAAGCAACACCCTCATATATTTTCTGAAAGAAAGGGACTTCTCGGTGTGGCTGCTCGCTGTTGTTTGAGTATTTCGTTGTCTACCTACATCGTCCTTCTCGGTTTAATTTATTGCTTCTTTGGCAGGCTCTACGGGTTTGGCAACCTCATTAGCAGCATGACCGACATTAACAATAGAAATGATGTTGTGGACCGTGGTGGCCTTTCCAGATCCAACATACTCCCTCCAGTTCAGTTTATGAGGAACGTACTTAGTTTAAGTAAAACTATAATCACTAATTTAATTAATGAAATCTGAATTATATGTCACAAAATTACACCGTTAAAAACTTCTCTTGAATATTAATCCAACGATATAATTTTTATGGCATATATCTCATATTTTATTGACTAAATATATGGTCAAAGTTTTTCTTAAACGACGTGCATACCTTATAAACTGAACCAGAGGGAGTATGTGCTTCTCTTTCTCACTCTTAGCTCTTTCTCACTCTTAGCACTAGTAGTTGTTCTATTTGCATATATGTTAGGTGTGTTTGCTTGTTTGTGTGTGGTTAAATTTTTTAGTGCTTTTGTAACGGTTCGATAATTAAACTCTCAGAAATTTCCTATCAACCTAATACTTAAAACACGATTACCCCTCTCTATCTTGATTCTATGATATACTATACAGTTGCAAAATTGTGAGCGGTTTGGACTGGTGCGTGTTCTTAACGACGTCCATGTATTCAAGCTCTTTGGTCCATGGTCATATCAAATTACTAGCACCCCTATATTTCTAAATGAAAAGGGCTGGCCGGCAGCTAGTGGTGCCAAAATAGTGGTGACCTGTCTCACTAGAATGCATGCATCTACCAGTGAATGCTTGCCATTTAGAACTTGCGAGTGGATGGCCAACTCAAAATCTGTTACAATACTGTGTACAGTGCATAAACTTTCAGCTAACGGCTATAGAAATTGAAAAGACCTAAGAGCAACTCCAATAGTATAGCCGGTTGTTGGCTATAAGAAAGATGTCATGTCATCTATAGCCAACACATAGCCAACAAGTATAATAGTTGACTATAAAGATGTACTACTTTTTCAATAGAGGACCCACCTTTCATTCACACAATTTGCCTAGGAGCACGTGCTAGAGCTAGCTCTTGCATAAGAGCCCACTTACATTCTCTCTCCTCTTCTCTCTCCTCCAACTAGACACAAATATATTATTTTAATCCTTGTAGCTAGCTGACTATGACTTATTGTACTTGCTCTAAACGGTGCGAGACCAAAGGCTGCGACAAGAGGCACGCTTCCCCAGCCATACAAAGCTTGATTCGAGTGATTTTGACATCAATCAATCAACCAATCAAGAGTGGTTGCAGGGCCAGTCCTATTTCAACGCATGAACATGTAAATTTCAATGTATCGAGAGTCGTCCCTTGCACCGGTATATCGCCGGCGGCATCCGAGGGGGATGGGGCACCCGCATGAGAGACACTACATGCGCGTTTGGTTGCCTTGGTCGAAAATCTGCATGCCTGCGCCAGCGAGATGGGACACATTGCGCGTTGCGAACGGGCCATGGGTCATTTTTGGCGGGTTGTTTGGTAGCCTGTGAGGCCTTTTGCACGCCGGAGAAGGAACCCAGGCCCCATCGTTTGGTTGCCCGTTTCCAGCCCATCTTGCACGCAGGAAAACAGGAATCTGTTGTTTGGTTTCTCAAATCACAAGTCCATATCCTTACCACAATTTAAATAGGGTGAGATTACCATGCCATGGCATCTTACATGCGATCAAAGACCACTCAGAAGAACAAGATCCTGACGATCACCACGATGAGGAAGGCGATGATGTAATCTTTCACCCGGCAGGGACGTACCTCCAACGGTGCTCCTTGTAGAGCATGTACTTCCTCCGGCGGCAGTTGTGCTAATGGCACTGCCTCATCAATGGCATGATCTTCCTGCAGCTCCTCATCCAGGAAGCTCAGGTACTCTTGTTGTGCCTCCTACAATGTTATATCCTCGGTAGCTGTTGTTGGAGTAGCCATTAACCTGATCTTGACAGACTCTCCATGAGCTGTAGATTCCTCGAACCCGCCCGCGAAACACCACATACCACTAGCTTGGCAAAAGAAGAAGTTAGCAATCACAACAATGAAGCAATTCAGAAATGAGCAATAGAACAAGACAAGTGTTGACAGGAAATCTGAAACTAACAGGGGCATGCATATCATTCCAAAAGTCAAACAGAAGTTTTTCCTACACTACCGTGGTGTCGTCCTACCACCACAACAAAAGTGGATGTCTCATCCTAACACCGCAAAGTTCACCATCACCTGAGGGGTTAGTATATACCACCTCATCATACTTACAAAAGGGGGCCAAAGGTTTTTCATCCTAGCTATTGCCAGATTATACAACATCATCATCATCATCACCATCTCCATGCATGCAACCCTGATCCACCCCCTCAAGGGCACCACTACACCTTGTTGTGGTACTTGCCAATGTAGTTCCTCAGCCAGAGGACGCGGTGTGGCTCGATCATGCCGACGAAGCTGGATCTCTGGGCCTTGTGGTCGACGAGGTGGCTGAGGGCGACCATGAGATCATCCTCGGTGAAGCCAAGCATGTCCATGACTGCATTGTACAGGTCAGGGTGCATGTCTGTGGGCTTGTTCGTCCCGATGGCTCCGTGCGACCTCCTTCACGGCAGCAGCCATGTTGGTGAAGGTCACCAGCTCGTCGTCCGCGAAGGCACCTCTCTTCCTCTTGTCGGCGGTCACCTTCTCGGGCGCGTCGCCGGTCTTGTCGTGCCCCATCGAGGTTGACCGTGTCGGACTCCTGGGTGTTAGCATCCTCAGGTGCAGGAGGTGGTGCAGGCGAGCCCAGGGGCTCACTGGATCCCATGGCGTACTTGCCGGTGGCGAGGCCGAAGGAGAAGATGGTGTGCATCTCGTCGTAGTTGGCGATGGGCACATTTAGGAACTCCGCGTCCTTTGGGTGATCTTACGATACGAAGGGACAAACATGTTAGTTCTGCTCGTGGCTGATCAAGAAAGTTAGTGAGGAGGACTGAGTTAGTGAGGTGCTCACCGCGACGTGCCTGCAGTAGTGCTCGCCCTCAAGGATGATGCATTTGGTATCCTCGCACCACTGAGCCCCGGCCTAGATCGTGGAGCCTGCTAATGGTGAGCCACCTCTGCCTCCACTTCCTCAGGTGCTTGTACACCTGAGTGGAGCACACGGAGACACCACAGTGGTCAAAAAGGCCCTTCGCCACAGCATTCAGATGGACTTCCTTGAATCCTTTGTTAGTTCTCACTCCGTTCTGGATCAAGCCGCACATCTCCTCCAACACGAAGGTGGACATGAATGGAAGCCATTTCATGGTGCCAGTCCCTTTCTGCCCAGTCTTCAAGGCCCTCTCCGCTTCCATGCGGTTCTTGTTCTTCAGGAGACGACCTCTTCCGCCACCTTAGCCACCAGGTCAGACACATGCAGAGGGGGGACCGCCACCTTGGAGTCATAGGCGGGCTGTGAATCGGGAACTTGCGAAGGGATCTGAGAGTCCCTAACACAGACAAGCGCATGGCTAAAGTCATCACAAAAGAAGTCCTACACACATCGTACTACATATAAAGTGAATCTACTTGGAAGCAAAGATATGTGAATAGCACAAACTATACCAATAATCATCCTAAATCAGACAAGCAGTTCATTGCAACTGTGAATAGCACAAACCCTTGCAAGATCATGGTAGGTGAGCACATTTGGGACAAACAAGCAACCGGAAATGTCGAACCATAGCAACATCATGATAGCTCACCACAATCCGAACTAACCCCTGCCACAAGACCAAACCCTAGACAAGATCTGACAACTCGTAACCTAGATCTAAACATTACCGAGGTACCGGAAAAAAAGGAAGCCTTACAGTCATCGACGGAGGTGAAGATGCGTTGCACCAGGAAGTAGAAGCAGCCCAGATGTACTCCCCACCGCCGCTGCAACCGTCACCGACCGGAGATGCGTGCGCCTCTTACCTGCTTGCCGATGGCGGGGAGGAGCTCAAAAATTGGGGGAGAGTGGAGAAGGGGGTAGAAATAGGCCATGGGGGCGCGGCGGAGGTGACAAAATCCTTCCCGCCCCCCTTTTCGCTTTTCGCCGATGGGCGCCGCAGCTCCCGCCATCTCCATTCTCGTCTCTGCGCGTGCGTCGAAGATTCCCTTTTGCATAAGGCGCCGTGGAGATTTGCCTGCGCCGCTGGAAATTGCCGAACCGAGCGTTCCTCCAAGGCCTGGCCCGACGCTGCTTTGAGAACCGGTTATCGCAACAACGCGGCTCGGCTTAGGCAACCAAACGGGCCGAAAATTGCTAGCCCGATGCGAGCCAAGTCAAATGCAGGCTACCAAAGGCACCCGACAAGAATCTTAGAGCATCTCCAGTCGCGTCCCCCAAACCGTCCCCCAAACGGCGCCGGATTGAGTGTTTAGGGACGTGTTTTGTTCGTGTCGCGTTTGGGGGATATCGCTCCCCGCCGCGTCCCCAAAAAATAGTTCGAAAATTTTAAACTTGAGCGAGATTCGATTAAATTCATCCAAACTTGGCATATTTTACATAGATTCAAACGAGATTCGACTAAATTTAAACTAAACCTAATCTAGAAGTACTTGCGGCGGCCGGAGGCGTCTCGATACTGGTGGAAGTTGTACATGTCGTCGGTGACGACCTCCTGCTTGATGCGCTCGTCGGGCTCGTCGATGGGCTCGTCCTTGACCAGTCCGCTTGGTCTTGCCTCGCCGTCGTCGGGGAGGTCCACGAGCGGCTTGCCGGAGTCGCGGATGGACATGGCGATCGCCGTGTCGAGGTCGCCCCTCCAGGCGTCCTTGTCGTTCAGTGACGCCAAGTACGCCGCTCGCAGCCCTAGGCAGTCCTCAGGGTCGTCGCCGCCGGCGATGAGCCGCTGCGCCGCTAGTACTCCGCCGGCCAGCCGCCGCCTTCGACGCTTCCTCCGGCTCCTTCACCTCCGGCTTCGGGATGAGGAGGGCGCAGCCATGCCTCTCTTGTTGCCGCCGGGCCGCCGCCGCCGCCGCGCCTCGGATTGACGGGCGTCGCCGGCTCCTCGTTCACCACGCGATTGGGGACGGTGTAGGGCGCCGAGCGGCACAACGAGGACGCCGTCGATCGTGCCGGTCCCTGAGGAGGAAGAGTTGGAGGAGGACGAGTACGTCCTCCTCGGCTGCCATTGCGCTGCGTGTGACGGTGGCGGTGAGGACGGCGCCTCCAACCTTGGAGCGCCGTTGCGGTTGCCGTGGATGACGCTCGCGGGGTGTGCCCCGGAACGCCCCAGAACAGGGCGCGCCATTCCCTGTTCCAGCTGTTCGGCCCGCCGACGAGGCCGGTGGTGCTGCGCATCTCCATGTCGTACTTCGCCTGGAATTAGGTGCCCCACCAGGCGTCGTTGTTTTTGGCCGCCCAGGTGGGATCGGCCCGCTCCTCAGCGTCGAGTTCAGCCCGCGGAGCGCTGATGGCGTCCTTTCAGCGTTCCGTGCTCGGCGTCGGCGGCGGCGGGACGCCCATGCCGTTCACGGCCATCTTCCAGCCGCCGTTGCTTGGCAGGCGCATGTCCGGTGGGACGGGATATCCTGCGCGGTACAACGCCCACGCCTCCTTCACGGTGAGGCTGCCGCGGCCGAAGCCATTCGCCGCGACGATCTTGCGGGAGGACGAGGATGACATTGCTTGGAACGGCGAGGAGAAGATCTGGGGCCGGCGAGGAGAAGATTTGGGAGCGGCGAGAGATTGGGACGAACCGCGGGGCCTCTTAATGTACAGGCGGTGACAACGGGTGGTTGCACGCAATAACGCCGACGCGGACAGCCACGCGGCCATGCACGACGAGATGCGTCCCTGCGTCGCCTGGGAAAACTGGGATGCCATTAACGTCGCGTGACCAAAGGTAGGCGATGGAGTTTTAGGCTTCCGAGCCGCTGACGCGTAAGGCCCGCGTCTCTTCGCGTCGCTTTTCGTTGTGTCCGGCGTGCCCGGAGCGTCCCCTGTGGGGCGGGGACGGGGCGCTGGACACCGTATCGGGCAAAGCCGGGAAAAACTCGCTTTAGGGGACGCACCTGGGAATGTTTTTTGGTCCGGCGCGCCTCAAATCTCTTTGGGGATGGTTTGGGGGACGCGACTGGAGATTGTAGGATAACGTTGCATAGAAAACAAAAAATTTCCTACCGCGAACACGCAATCCAAGCCAAGATGCAATCTAGAAGACGGTAGCAACGAGGAGATGATCAAGACTAACCCTTGAAGAGATTCCAAAGCCTATAAGATGTAGGCTCTTATTGCTGCGGTAGACGATCACTTGCCGCTTGCAAAAGCGCGTAGAAGATCTTGATCACGATCGCTTCCGGCGCCACGAACGGGCAGCACCTCCGTACTCGGTCACACGTTCGGTTGTTGATGAAGACGACGTCCTTCTCCCCGTTCCAGCGGGCAGCGGAAGTAGTAGCTCCTCCTTGAATCCGGCAGCACGACGGCGTGGTGGCGGTGGCGGTGGAGATCTCCGGCGGAGCTTCGCTAAGCGTGCGGGAGAAGAGGAGGAGAGAGGGGCGGCTAGGGTTTGGGAGAGGGGGTGGCCGGCCACCTATGGGTGCGGCCAAGCTATGGGCTTGTTGTGGTCAGCCCCCTCTCCTATGCCCCTCATTATATAGGTGGAATCCCCAAGAGTTGTAGTCCAAGTCTTCGAATAAGACCCCAACACCAAAACTTCCCAAAGGTGGGAAACCTACTCAAGGAGGGAGTCCTACCCAAGGTGGGACTCCCACCTTTTCCTTAGGTGGGGTGGCCGGCCACCTCTAGGTGGAGCCCACCTGGGACTCCTCCTTTAGGGTTTGGCTGGCCAAGCTTGTGGAGTCCTTCCGGGACTCCACTTTCCATAGTGCGTTTCTTCCGGACTTTTCTAGAACCTTCTAGAACCTGCCATAAATGCACCGGATCATTTCCAAACTTGGAATATGACTTCCTATATATGAATCTTATTCTCCGGACCATTCCGGAACTCCTCGTGATGTCCGGGATCTCATCCGGGACTCCGAACAAATATTCGAACTCCATTCCATATTCAAGTTCTACCATTTCAACATCCAACTTTAAGTGTGTCACCCTACGGTTCGTGAACTATGCGGACATGGTTGAGTACTCACTCCGACCAATAACCAATAGCGGGATCCGGAGATCCATAATGGCTCCCACATATTCAACGATGACTTTAGTGATCGAATGAACCATTCACATACGATACCAATTCCCTTTGTCACGCGATATTTTACTTGTCCGAGGTTTGATCTTCGGTATCACTCTATACCTTGTTCAACCTCGTCTCCCGACAAGTACTCTTTACTCGTACCGTGGTATGTGGTCTCTTATGAACTTATTCATATGCTTGCAAGACATTAGACGACATTCCACCGAGAGGGCCCGGAGTATATCTATCCGTCATCGGGATGGACAAATCCCACTTGTTGATCCATATGCCTCAACTCATACTTTCCGGATACTTAATCCCACCTTTATAACCACCCATTTACGCGGTGGCGTTTGATGTAATCAAAGTACCTTTCCGGTATAAGTGATTTACATGATCTCATGGTCATAAGGACTAGGTAACCATGTATCGAAAGCTTATAGCAAATAACTTAATGACGAGATCTTATGCTACGCTTAAATGGGTGTGTCCATTACATCATTCATATAATGATATAACCTTGTTATTAATAACATCCAATGTTCATGATTATGAAACTAATCATCCATTAATCAACAAGCTAGTTTAAGAGGCATACTAGGGACTTCTTTGTTTGTCTACATATCACACATGTACTAATGTTTCGGTTAATACAATTATAGCATGATATATAAACATTTATCATAAACATAAAGATATATAATAATAACCACTTTATTATTGCCTCTAGGGCATATCTCCTTCAGTCTCCCACTTGCACTAGAGTCAATAATCTAGTTTACATTTGTAAAGATATAACACCTTGGCCTTATGGTGCTTTATCATGTATTGCTCACGGGAGAGGTTTTCAGTCAACGGATCTGACACGCTCAGAAACGTATGTATTTTGTAATTCATTTGCGTCTCAACGCATTACTCATTTCCAAATGAGTCGGCATTAAATATGTTTGGTCTTTTGGTGGAACCTTAATTCCGCGGTCTGAAATATGTCACTAATATTGTCACACACAATATAGCTTCAAAGTTCTGACTCTGTCGGAAATACACCAAGTTCTCAAAGAACCTCATGACTTAACATCCTTTGTCATTGTCAAAACAATGACATACTCTGCCTTCTTTTGTAGAATCCGTCACAATATTTAGAACTCTTCTAAATCTAGCATAGACAACTTCTAGCTCATTGTGCTACTTTTAAACAACACTTAATCTAATTTGAGATTGAAATTATATTTTATATGTGACAAAACCAATATCGGTGTAACACCTTACAGCGATTTGTTTGTCATTTCTTCATACAAAAATATATATATATATATATATCCTTAGTTCTTCTAAAGTACTCAAGGATATTCTTACTGTCGTCCAATGATCATCATATGAATCATTCTGGTATATGCTCATAACACTTTATAGCACATGATATCTGATTGTGTACATATTATTCGTGATCTATAATCACTCATGTGTTTTTACTCATTGAGTGTCAGATACACTCAAGTCTTGTTAAAACTTCACATGACAAGAACATTTTCTTAATATTTCTATATTGAACTACTTCAATATCCATCATATGTACTTTGACTTAAACTTATTTATGTGTTTCAATCTATCTTCATAGATCTTGACACTGAATTTGTTTCAGTCCATATCCTTTCATTGATGTTAATTCTCAATGAAACCTTTTTAATCAAGTATATAATTACATCATTTATAACCAACTATATGTCACCTACATAAAGTATTATAAATGTTTCTTTAGCGCTCCCACTTAATTTCTTGCAAATGCAAGCCTCTTCATTGTCTCTGATGAAATCAAAAACTCTTTGACTATTTCATCTGGTGAAGATTCCAACTCCGTGATACTTACTTCATCCAATTGAAGCTTGTATACCTATCTAGTATTCCACGGACCAGCAAAACTCTTGGTTGTATCTTGTATACATACTTCCGTTAAGTAGTGTATTTTGCCATCCTACTAGCATATCTCATAAAAGAAATATGTAGTGATTACTAGAATAATCCACATAGACTATAAGCATTGCTACGGAAGATCTAATCTTATCGTATTCAACTCTTTGAACTTTGTCGTAAACAATTTTTCGATAAGTCAAGCTTTCTTCAAGGATATTTCATCCAAGTCTATCAATTTCATAGATCCATTTACTTTCATAAAGTATTCATCTATCTTGGATTTCATGGCGCATGGCCATTTTAACGGAGTTAGGGCCCATCATAACTTCTTTGTTTTGTAGTTGGTTTATCATTGTTCAAAATCAATCCTTTGTCCACAAATCATTTATTTGATCACAAAGTAAACCATACCTACAAGGTTCAATATGTACTTCGATCTCCATGGCTAAAACACTTTGTAGTCATGAGAGCCATGATTGTCGTGGCCGCTTCCGAAACCAATTCCGATGCTTTGCGCTACTCGATCATTATGCTCGGGTTCATAAACCTTATCAAATTATATTGTCCTCCCACTCAAATACTTCACTCGAAACAATTTCTCGGAAATAAGAAACATTGACAAACACTTTTGTCTTTGTCTCGTGGGAAGAATTCCCAATTAAATCTCCGGGATAACCAACAAAGACATTCATCCGATTTTGGTTGACTATTAGGGTTTATACCCATGCCATAACTTGTATGGTGTCATTTCAACGGATCATGATGATGCTCTATTCGAGTGTAAAAGCGGTAGTCACTAAAGCATAATCCACAAAAATATAATGGCATCAATATTTTATCTCATCATTGATCCAACAAAGTTTGGATATATCTCTTGGATACTTCATCATCACTATGATACTCCAAGAAATGTAAGTTGTAGAACAATTTCATAACTCTCTTAGATGTTCGCTAAAACTCGTAATTCAAATATTTCCACCATGATCCAATCATAGATATTTGATTTCTATTACGATGATTTCCACTTCATACTGAAATTTATTTGAATCCATTCAAATGTTTTCAAACTTCTTCCTTATTGAATATATCCATATATATATACTCAATTCATTGTTGGAAGTTTTTATGAAGTAGAAGAATCTCCGCACACAACTATGCCTGATGAACCACATACATCAGCATGTATGTTTCCACTAAGTTAGTTGCCCGTTCAACTCTTGGCCTATGAACGGTATTTTAGTCATTCTTTTTAGAAAAAGATTTGCAAGCGCCAAATGATTCAAAAATCAAATGACTCCAAAAACCCATTTGCATGGAGTTCCTTCATGCATTCCTTTCTAACATGACCTAAATGGCGGTTCCACAAATAAGTGGAATTCAAATCATTTGCCTTATGGCATTTTAGCGTCGGTGTTATGTATGTGTGTTTCACCATTAAGATTTATAATAACTTATCCATCGTACATGGAGTAATGTCATAATTTGAACAACTCATTGTTTTCATTTGACCGGAGCAAAATAACAATTATTAAGTTCTTTATTATAAATTCTAAGGGCTAGATAGAATGCCAACGACGAACATAATAACACTTTATTTTGTTCCGGACGTGCATTCCTATCATATTCCTTGTCGATCACTTAGGCCATTGTATTCTTGTATTGCGTTGTTTTGTATGACACTTCATACCAACCAATATAGTACTAATACCCAAGAATTTCATAGTGTGACTTAACTAGGAATACAACAATAACATGTATATCATTTATATACACCTGAGCTAGACTTTCTAGTCTTTTCTTTTCTTTTTGCCAAAATATCTTTTGCGGTTTCTCTTTTAGCTTTCCTCATTATTCAGAAAAACACTTCAACATCAATAACTTCTAGGTTTGTTGGTCTAATACCAATAACCTTGAGGTTCTTACTTTGAAGTTGATCATCATATGACAAGTGTTCTAGATTTCACTTATTAGTAAATTTGTAATACGATGAACAATTTCACTCATAATTTTATCCATCAATTCATGACAACTTTTTGAGACCATGTCTGTACATGCTAGGCTCATAAAGTTTAAACCTTAGTATTCGCAAATGCAAAACTGGCTTGCACCCGTTGGAAGCACACGTAGAATCTATAACACCCGATCATCACGTGATGCTTCGAAACGATGAGTCTTAGCAACGGTGCATACTAAGGACAATCACTTCATGGATATGCGAATATCGTTAGTGCCCCAATAGTTGGAGGATTGGGACGCCTTGCGTCTTCAACCTTCGTACATTCTCATAAAACTTATGAGTTTATGTAGTCTCACCAAATTTATATTCTATCATCTTGCAATAAGGTCTTAGATATCACATATATCTCGTACCTTGATTATTTTTGAAAACTAAATTTTCAGCTCCTTACTTTTCAAACAAATTTGAACTTCAAGTTTCACGGAGACAAGATAACTTTAGGTACTAATTGAAACCATAGCTCTCTGAATCAACAAAGTGAGTTTCACTAAATGTTTGCAATAGGACTTAATCATTTCTTGATTCATTAACAATACGGTACCAATCCGTAAAGTTTCTAGTCAGATTTTAACAGTATTTCTATCTCAATTATAAGACTAGCGCATAGTAGTAAACGGATGCTAATACTACAAAATTAATTCAAAATACTACTCAGACTATGTTTATGATAATTAGTTCATGTTTTAATCTAATTACTAATGAACTCCCACTTAATACAACATCCCTCATAGTTGTTAAGTGGTACACGATCCACATCCACTACACCAAAACCGATCATCACGTGAGATGATGTAGCTTCAATGGTGAACATCAACATGTTGATCATATCATCCATATGACTCGTGTTCAACCTTTCGGTTTCCGTTGTCCCGAGGCCATGTCCGTACATGCTAGGCTCGTCAAGCAAACCCAAGTATTCCGCGTGTGCAACATGGCTTACACCCGTTGTATGTCGAGTTTATCACACCCGATCATCACGAGATGCTTCAAAACGTCGAACAATGCAACGGTGCATACGAGGGAAGAACACTTTATTATCTTGATATTAATGTGAGGGATCATCTTATAATGCTACCGTCGCGATCTAAGCAAAATAAGATGCATAAAAGATTAACATCACATGCAATTCATATGTGATATGATATGGCCCTTTTGTCTTTGCGCCTTCGATCTTCATCTCCAAAGCACGGACATGATCTCCATCATCAACGGGCATGATCTCCATCATCGTCGGCGTAGCGACAAGGTTTATGGCGCCGTCTTCATGATTGTCCTCCATGTAGCAACTATTACAACTACTTTGAAATACCTCTCAACATGAAATTTAAAGACAACCATAAGGCTCCTGCCGGTTGCCACAATACAATAATGATCATCTCATACATATTCATCATCACATTATGGCCATATCACATCACCAAACCCCGCAAAAACAAGTTAGACGCTCTCTAATTTGGTTTGCATATTTTACGTGGTTTAGGGTTTTCGATATAGATCTAATCTACCTACGAACATGAACCACAACGTTGATACTAATGTTGTCAATAGAAGAGTAAATTGAATCTTTACTATAGTAGGAGAGACAGACACCCGCAAAGCCTCTTATGCAATACAAGTTGCATGTCGAACGAGGTCATGTAAAGTTAGTCCGAGCCGCTTCATCCCACAATGCCATAAAGATGCAAAGTACTCAACTAAAGATAACAAGAGCATCAACGCCCACAAAACCATTGTGTTCTACTCGTGCAACCATCTATGCATAGACACGGCTCTGATACCACTGTAGGATAACGTTGCATAGAAAACAAAAATTTTCCTACCGCGAACACGCAATCCAAGCCAAGATGCAATCTAGAAGACGGTAGCAACGAGGAGATGATCAAGACTAACCCTTGAAGAGATTCCAAAGCCTATAAGAGTAGGCTCTTATTGCTGCGGTAGACGATCACTTGCCGCTTGCAAAAGCGCGTAGAAGATCTTGATCACGATCGGTTCCGGCGCCACGAACGGGCAGCACCTCCGTACTCGGTCACACGTTCGGTTGTTGATGAAGACGACGTCCTTCTCCCCGTTCCAGCGGGCAGCGGAAGTAGTAGCTCCTCCTTGAATCCGGCAGCACGACGGCGTGGTGGCGGTGGCGATGGAGATCTCCGGTGGAGCTTCGCTAAGCGTGCGGGAGAAGAGGAGGAGAGAGGGGACGGCTAGGGTTGGGAGAGGGGGTGGCCGGCCACCTATGGGTGCGGCCAAGCTATGGGCTTGTTGTGGTCAGCCCCCTCTCCTATGCCCCTCATTATATAGGTGGAATCCCCAAGAGTTGTAGTCCAAGTCTTCGAATAAGACCCCAACACCAAAACTTCCCAAAGGTGGGAAACCTACTCAAGGAGGGAGTCCTACCCAAGGTGGGACTCCCACCTTTTCCTTAGGTGGGGTGGCCGGCCACCTCTAGGTGGAGCCCACCCGGGACTCCTCCTTTAGGGTTTGGCTGGCCAAGCTTGTGGAGTCCTTCCGGGACTCCACTTTCCATAGTGCGTTTCTTCCGGACTTTTCTAGAACCTTCTAGAACCTGCCATAAATGCACCGGATCATTTCCAAACTTGGAATATGACTTCCTATATATGAATCTTATTCTCCGGACCATTCCGAACTCCTCGTGATGTCCGGGATCTCATCCGGGACTCCGAACAAATATTCGAACTCCATTCCATATTCAAGTTCTACCATTTCAACATCCAACTTTAAGTGTGTCACCCTACGGTTCGTGAACTATGCGGACATGGTTGAGTACTCACTCCGACCAATAACCAATAGAGGGATCTAGAGATCCATAATGGCTCCCACATATTCAACGATGACTTTAGTGATCGAATGAACCATTCACATACGATACCAATTCCCTTTGTCACGCGATATTTTACTTGTCCGAGGTTTGATCTTCGGTATCACTCTATACCTTGTTCAACCTCGTCTCCCGACAAGTACTCTTTACTCGTACCGTGGTATGTGGTCTCTTATGAACTTATTCATATGCTTGCAAGACATTAGACGACATTCCACCGAGAGGGCCCGGAGTATATCTATCCGTCATCGGGATGGACAAATCCCACTCGTTGATCCATATGCCTCAACTCATACTTTCCGGATACTTAATCCCACCTTTATAACCACCCATTTACGCGGTGGCGTTTGATGTAATCAAAGTACCTTTCCGGTATAAGTGATTTACATGATCTCATGGTCATAAGGACTAGGTAACCATGTATCGAAAGCTTATAGCAAATAACTTAATGACGAGATCTTATGCTACGCTTAAATGGGTGTGTCCATTACATCATTCATATAATGATATAACCTTGTTATTAATAACATCCAATGTTCATGATTATGAAACTAATCATCCATTAATCAACAAGCTAGTTTAAGAGGCATACTAGGGACTTCTTGTTGTCTACATATCACACATGTACTAATGTTTCGGTTAATACAATTATAGCATGATATATAAACATTTATCATAAACATAAAGATATATAATAATAACCACTTTATTATTGCCTCTAGGGCATATCTCCTTCAGAGATGCTCTTAGTGCTGGCCGTATTGAGCAGAGCAGCAATCATACTTAGAGCATCTCCAGCCTCGTCCCCCAAAACGTCCCCCAAAGCAATTTGGGGCGCGCCGGACAAAAAATCCGTTCCAGCCGCGTCCCCCAAAGCCCATTTTTGTCCGGCGCGGCCCGATACGGTGTTCGGCACCCCGAGCCCGTCCCCGTCCCACAAGGGACGCTCCGGGGACGCCGGACACAATGAAAAGCGAGGCGGGGAGTGGCGGGGCCGACCCGTCAGCGGCACAATAAATTTTAACCTAACCGTCGCCTACCTCGCGACGCAAGTTATTGGCGCGCAGCGACGGTGCAGTTCCCGCAGCGACGGTGCAGCTCCCGCAGAGGCGCAGCGATGCGTCCCGTCGCACCTAGCTCTGCGTGCCGGCGTTAATGAGCGCCACCGCTCCTCCGCCTCCCTCCGGCCTATAAAAGGGCTGCCTCTCATCGTCCCTCTCACACACAAACCCTAGCGCCTCTCTCCCAAACCCTAGCCGCCACCATCTCAACAAGACTCGCCGCTATGTCTGGTAGAGGCGGAGGCCGACCTCGCGGCCGTGGTCGTGGCCGCGGCAGAGCTGAACGCTCGCCGTCGCCTCCCACGCCGTCGTCTTCATCGTCGGAGATGGACGTCGAGCCGGACGTGCAGTTCGAGTTCGTCCTCGTCCTCAAGGGCGACCCGCGCGGCATCCAGAGGCTGCCGGACTCCTTCCCCGAGTACGTCGCCGGCGACGACCGCCCGCGCACGATGCATCTGCGGGAGGCTTCGTGCGGCTACTACCGGTGGATCGTCGACGCGATCTACGACGCGCGCGGCAAGATGTACCTCAACATCGGCTGGGAGAAGTTCGCGCGCCACCACAGCCTCGAAACCGGCTTCATCCTCCTGTTCTCCTACTTCGGCGACAGGGACATGAGCGTCAAGGTCTTCAACGAGACGCGCTGCCGCCGGGACTACCACAACGATAGGGACTACCACGGCGACAGGACCGACGAGGAGGACGACTGAGTGTTGTTTCTTCGCAGCGAATACGTGCACGGAGGTTTCTGGCTGTTCTTCCTCGCAAGAACCAACAGGGGCACCGTCACCAGCTGGATTTTCCAGTTTCGGTGACTGGGTGTGCCCTCGAGTGTTCTTTCTTGGCAGCGAACACACAAAACCTCCGATGACCGGCCTAGTTAGGTTTAGTTTTTTTGCAATATTATATATTTGTGTCCACCACGGTTCCACTATGTATTAGTTTGTGGAAACCATGTTCCTAACTATGTCTTCGTGTAAACCACGTTCCTAATTATGTATTAGTTTGTGGAAATTGAAATAAAAATGCCAAAAAAAAGTATTTTAAATGTTTGGGGGAGGCGGCTGGGGAGCGACGTCCCCCAAACGCGGCACGAATAAAACACGTCCCCCAAACGCTCAATCCGGCGCGGTTTGGGGGACGCTTTTGGGGACGCGGCTAGAGATGCTCTTAGCCATCTCCGAGAAACCCAGCTGACAAAGAATTTCAAAAAGATAAGGCCAAGACAGCGAATCAAAGGTGCGGGAGATATCAATTCTCACACACACCTTTGCACCTTCTGGAGTTGATCTGCCTCGCCACCTACCTGTGTTAGCAAGAAACTTGATAAACCAACTGGTTAGAGATGAATAGTTTACCCATTTGATTGCGCAGACTGTTCGTGAGATTTTTTCAGAATAGCTAGGACAAACTGCGCAACAAGCATATTGGTCTGTAATCTCCAACTTCTATGGCATCCGGTCTCTTGGGTATTAACATGATCATCGCACGATTTAATCTGCATTTTCTATGCCATATAAATTGTGTGGTGAAGTATTCCTCCACACCTTCTTCCTTTCTTTCTTGTCGTCTCCGGTAGCCACTATAGTGAGAATCAAAACTGAGCGTGGTTTCTGGCTAGTCATGTAGGACCCAGTGATATTTGTGGCACCATATGTAAAAAACCATAAAATTGTTAACACCATCCAGATAGTTGACAGTTCACCAATCACTATGGTAGTGGATCAGGACAAGAAGCAAACAAGCCATATTAAGGATTCGCTCACTACAAATAGAGGTAGACTGAACTGATAGCTTACAGTATCAGAACGGGCGAAAACTAATGATTCCTACTGCTACCTATCAGGGCAAACTAGGAAGTGTAACATTGTCGAAGGTGAGAAAGCTGATACGCCCATTATCAACTTGACAGAATTTAAGAGGAATGCCCTCAAACTTGTTCTCCACGGTTTCCAGTTCATCCCTTGAGGGTGGCTTGTCTCTGCACATTAATTAAACCATAAAATTGCTGAAGCTAAGCCCTATGTGATGCCAAGTTTATTCATAAAATGTAGCCTTGTGCGAATCTCCTTAGGTACTTATATAACTTCTATGATAGTTTTGTTCCGCATTTTGTGGCTTGATGTATCTCATTACCTACTGTATGATCAGAATCAACAATTCCTTTGGGAAAATGTTTGTCAATAAAATGAGAACGTATGACAGGGTGTGACTAATGAACACATGATAAGCAAACACGTGAAATAATGATAGTAGTACATTTTGATTGCAGGACAGGGCTCAACTAACTGTAAATCTGCTAAGAAACACCATCAGCTTCGTTACCAACCTTAAATTACTTCTTCATACAGTTTGAACATCATAACCACTCATATAATGGAGCAAAAATAAATCCATGTGCACAGAAAAATAATTAACACAAAACAAACATCCATGTGCACAGAAAGACAACCTATAACACCACATAGATAAATCCACGAAGCCTAAATATACAAATGTTTCAGAATATATTTGTGAAAGGGGGTGACAGCAGACATTTCAAACAAGAGATAACTAAAATCAAATCAAACACCCAACAAACAATTTATGCACTTGTGTCAAATGATAATTAATTTAGTGATTCAACTACTACATCCTAAACGAAGTTAAACCATGTGGCCCTAGTGTACACTGGTACTAAACAGTTCAAATGACATGAACTACTGTAAAAATGCACAAGTTATAAGAGTAAATGCACAGGTTTGTAAGTGATGAGAGAAGTAAGATTACCTTAGCAGACATAGGAGGAAAGTAGGAACTCCTGGGCATGACTTTTTAAATTTGCTGTTTGGTAGATGAACTTCAAAGGATGGATATATGCATTTCTTTGAGAAATTTGGTGATGTCTTTGCAGGCATCATTGGCTCTATCAGAGCAACGTTCAGTGTCAGACATACTCTTGGGAGAATCGGTGACTTCACAAGCGCCGCTATGCTTCATTGTCCAGGGAACACCATACCGTCCAACGATGTAACCAAGCACCTTCAAGTGCTTGTAAGCTTGATAGGCATTCCAGGAGCACCCGTAATTTCCCCCAGCAATCTTTTTATAGATTTCCTCCAGTCGTATCGTTTCATCCTCATCGTCGAGAAGAACCAGTGCCCCTCTTTCTGCCAAGAAGCTGCATAGTTCGATCAGCCAGCAAGCCTCAAATTGCAAGCCAAAGTATTTGAAAACATAAACCATGCCACACAATTCATGCGTAATCACCAAGCTATGAGTTCTCAAGTGTTTTAGTGCGCCATCATGTAACTAGTACATAGTGGAGGTTATAGGAAGGAATATTGTCGAGAAGAACCAGTGCCCCTCTTTCTGCCAAGAAGCTGCATAGTTTGATCAGCCAGACAAGCCTCAAATTGCAAGGCAAAGTATTAGAAAACATAAGCCATGCCACACAATTCATGCATAATCACCAAGCTATGAATTCTCAAGTGTTTTAGTGCCCATCATGTAACTAGAGCCTTTATTCTCAAACAAGTTGGGGTAGGCTAGAGTTCAAACCCATAAGATCTCGTAACCAACTCATGGTTCTGGCACATGGATAGCAAGCTTCCACGCGGCTCTTTCCATGGCAGTTCTTTGGTGATACTCCAGTCCTTCAGATCTCTCTTTACGGACTCCTCCCATGTCAAGTTTGGTCTACCCCGTCCTCTCTTGACATCAGCACGCTTTAGCCGTCCACTATGCATTGGAGCTTCTGGAGGCCCGCGCTGGCCTGCGCTGAATATGCCCAAACCATCTTAGACAATGTTGGGCTTCTCTGCAATCGGTGCTACCCCAACTCTATCTCGTATATCTTCATTCCGGACTCGGTCCTTCCTCGTGTGGCCACACATCCATCTCAAGACTTCATAAGACAGAGTTTAGGGGTTAGGGGGTACATAGATACATGATTTGCATAGTTTGAATATGTCTAGAGACCTTGTTTCTCAACTTTAATGCTTACTATATGACATAAGAAGACTATGTGCTTTGGTTTTTCATTTTCCTCGTTTTATTTTAATTTTATGCCCATTTGAATCTTGGTCAAATCCTAGGTTTAACCACTATTTAAACAAGTTTAGAACATGAAAATGGAAGGGTAAGCCTGGATCCTTCTTAGTCACTCTAAAATGAAGCTTTTGGGAGGTTTTTGAAATTTCCATGTTTGAAACCCAAAACCACTTCTCTTCATGCTTGACTTCATAAGACACTGTAGAGGGTTAGGGGTAGATACATGATTTGTCTGGTTTGAATATGTCTTTACCTTCTTTATCAACTTTAATGCTTACTATATGACATAAGAAGACTATGTGCTTTGGTTTTTCAGTTTTCTGTTTTTTTTTATTTTTCGCCCATTTGAATCTTGGTCAAATCCTAGGTTTGACCAAGATTTAGACAAGTTTAACACGTGAAAACGAATAAGGAAGCCTGGATCCTCTTAGTCACTCCAAAATGTACCAATTGATAGATGTGTTAACTTTGCTTCACGGAAAAAATAATGTCATGTAAATGAGTTAATTTGGATTTCCTACCCTTGAATCCATAGGAAACTTTGTTCTAATGCACTGTAATAATCAACCGAGGTTTTACACCAACAGGTCTGTCACTTACGTGTGGTGCCCACGCTTGAGGTCCCACACTTCAGTGAGCACAAGTCACGTGCAATAGGTACGCAAACTCCTAGCCATCTTCTTCGTCAAGAGAAGACGCACCAGGATGCGTATTTTGGAAGTGTCTGGGTCCTTCAGGATCCTTCGGTTGTCCCTCTCACAAAAAAAAACAAATCTCTCTCATTCTCGGCCTCGCTCGACTCGCTCGCTCGCTCGCACGTCCTGCGCACTGACAAACCCTGCACAACAGTCAACATCATCACCCGAAAAAGGGGAGACACCATAATGCTCTCCCTTCTTCTCTCCTTCCGAGTGATCCCTCTTCCTCCGAGTTTCACTCGACGGGCAAACACACATGTGCTGCATAGTAATAATAAAAGGTACGTAGAAAAATCAACCTATGAATCTATAATTAAATAGGTTAAACTTGGGTTTTGCCCAGTACTACAGATCAAGGTTCAAAAAAATCCAACTATGGGGTTCGAACAACCCAATTTCTAATCCAAGAATTTTTTCGACCTCATCCAATGGCCTCAAACTATAGGGTTAGCATCTAGTGCAGTATGTGTGAACATGTATGCACTATGTGTGCTATAACTTGTATGTCTTTCAAATTTGAACCAAATTTGAATAAGTTTGAAATATTTGAAATGGGGCTTTTGGCTTAAGCGTTTGAAACCCAAAACGACTTCTCTTCATGCTAGACTTCATAAGACAGAGTTTAGGGCTGGGTTAGGGGGTAGATACATGATTTGTCTAGTTTGAATATGTCTAGACCTTGTTTATCAACTTCAATATATGCATACTATATGACATAAGAAGACTATGTGCTTTTATTTTTCATTTTTCTGATTTTTTTATTTTGTGCCCATTTGTATCTTGGTCAAATCCTAGGTTTGACAATGATTTAAACAAGTTCAAAATATGAAAAGGAAAAGGTAAGCATGGATCCTTCTTAGTCACTCTAAAATGAGCCTTTTGGGAGGTTTTTGAAATTTCCATGTTTGAAACCCAAAACCACGTCTCTTCATGCTTGACTTCATAAGATATATAGAGTTTAGGGGTTAGGGGTATAGATACATGATTTGTCTGGTTTGAATATGTCTAGACCTTGTTCAACAACTTAAATGCTTACTATATGCCATAAGAAGACTGTGTACTTTGGTTTTTGATTTTTTTGATTTTTTTTAATTTTCTGCCCATTTGAATCTTGGTCAAATCCTAGGTTTGACCAACATTTAAACAAGTTTAAAACATGAAAATAAAATGGTAAGCATGGATCCTTCTTAGTCTCCCGAAAATGAAGCTTTTTGGTTTTTTTTTGAAATTTCCATGTTTGAAACCCAAAACCACTTCTCTTCATGCTTGACTTCATAAGACATAGTTTAGGGTTAGGGGTAGATATATACATGATTTTTCTGGTTTGAATATGTCTAGACCTTGTTTATCAACTTGAATGCTTACTATATATGACATAAGAATGCTATGTGCTTTGGTTTTTCATTCTTTTGATTTTTTCTGAATTTTTATGCCCATTTGAATCTTGGTCAAATCCTAGGTTTGACCAAGATTTAAACAAGTTTAAAACATGAAAATGAGAAGGGAAGCATGTATCCTTCTTAGTCACTCTAATTAAAATGAAGATTTTGGGAGGTTTTTGAAATTTCCATGTTTGAAACCAAAAACCACGTCTCTTCATGCTTGACTTCATAAGATATATAGAGTTTAATTAGGGGTTAGGGGTATAGATACATGATTTGTTTGGTTTGAATATGTCTAGACCTTGTTTAACAACTTCAATGCTTACTATATGCCATAAGAAGACTATGTACTTTGGTTTTTCATTTTTTTTGATTTTTTTAAATTTTCTGCCAATTTGAATCTTGGTCAAATCCTAGGTTTGACCAAGATTTAAACAAGTTTAAGACGTGAAAATAAAATGGTAAGCATGGATCCTTCTTAGTCTCCCTAAAATGAAGCTTTTGGTTTTTTTTTTGAAATTTCCATGTTTGAAACCCAAAACCACTTCTCTTCATGCTTGACTTCATAAGACAGAGTTTAGGGTTAGGGGTAGATATATATATACATGATTTTTCTGGTTTGAATATGTCTAGAGATTGTTTATCAACTTGAATGCTTACTATATGACATAAGAATGCTATGTGCTTTGAAATTTCCATGTTTGAAACCCGAAACCACATCTCTTCGTGCTTGACTTCATTAGACAGAGTTTAGGGGTTAGGGGGTACATAGATACATGATTTGCATAGTTTGAATATGTCTAGAGACCTTGTTTCTCAACTTTAATGCTTACTATATGACATAAGAAGACTATGTGCTTTGGTTTTTCATTTTTCTGTTTTATTTTAATTTTATGCCCATTTGAATCTTGGTCAAATCCTAGGTTTAACCACTATTTAAACAAGTTTAGAACATGAAAATGGAAGGGTAAGCCTGGATCCTTCTTAGTCACTCTAAAATGAAGCTTTTGGGAGGTTTTTGAAATTTCCATGTTTGAAACCCAAAACCACTTCTCTTCATGCTTGACTTCATAAGACACTGTAGAGGGTTAGGGGTAGATACATGATTTGTCTGGTTTGAATATGTCTTTACCTTCTTTATCAACTTTAATGCTTACTATATGACATAAGAAGACTGTGTGCTTTGGTTTTTCAGTTTTCTGTTTTTTTTTAATTTTCCGCCCATTTGAATCTTGGTCAAATCCTAGGTTTGACCAAGATTTAGACAAGTTTAACACGTGAAAACGAATAAGGAAGCCTGGATCCTCTTAGTCACTCCAAAATGTACCAATTTATAGATGTGTTAACTTTGCTTCACTGGAAAAAATAATGTCATGTAAATGAGTTAATTTGGATTTCCTACCCTTGAATCCATAGGAAACTTTGTTCTAATGCACTCGTAATAATCAACCGAGGTTTTACACCAACAGGTCTGTCACTTACGTGTGGTGCCCACGCTTGAGGTCCCACACTTCAGTGAGCACAAGTCACGTGCAATAGGTACGCAAACTCCCAGCCATCTTCTTCGTCAAGAGAAGACGCACCAGGATGCGTATTTTGGAAGTGTCTGGGTCCTTCAGGATCCTTCGGTTGTCCCTCTCACAAAAAAACAAATCTCTCTCATTCTCGGCCTCGCTCGACTCGTTCGCTCGCTCGCTCGCACGTCCTGCGCACTGACAAACCCTGCACAACAGTCAACATCATCACCTGAAAAAGGGGAGACACCATAATGCTCTCCCTTCTTCTCTCCTTCCGAGTGATCCCTCTTCCTCCGAGTTTCACTCGACGGGCAAACACACATGTGCTGCATAGTAATAATAAAAGGTACGTAGAAAAATCAACCTATGAATCTATAATTAAATAGGTTAAACTTGGGTTTTGCCCAGTACTACAGATCAAGGTTCAAAAAAATCCAACTATGGGGTTCGAACAACCCAATTTCTAATCCAAGAATTTTTTCGACCTCATCCAATGACCTCAAACTATAGGGTTAGCATCTAGTGCAGTATGTGTGAACATGTATGCACTATGTGTGCTATAACTTGTATGTCTTTCAAATTTGAACCAAATTTGAATAAGTTTGAAATATTTGAAATGGGGCTTTTGGCTTAAGCGTTTGAAACCCAAAACGACTTCTCTTCATGCTAGACTTCATAAGACAGAGTTTAGGGCTGGGTTAGGGGGTAGATACATGATTTGTCTAGTTTGAATATGTCTAGACCTTGTTTATCAACTTCAATATATGCATACTATATGACATAAGAAGACTATGTGCTTTTATTTTTCATTTTTCTGATTTTTTTATTTTGTGCCCATTTGTATCTTGGTCAAATCCTAGGTTTGACAATGATTTAAACAAGTTCAAAATATGAAAAGGAAAAGGTAAGCATGGATCCTTCTTAGTCACTCTAAAATGAGCCTTTTGGGAGGTTTTTGAAATTTCCATGTTTGAAACCCAAAACCACGTCTCTTCATGCTTGACTTCATAAGATATATAGAGTTTAGGGGTTAGGGGTATAGATACATGATTTGTCTGGTTTGAATATGTCTAGACCTTGTTCAACAACTTAAATGCTTACTATATGCCATAAGAAGACCGTGTACTTTGGTTTTTCATTTTTTGATTTTTTTTAATTTTCTGCCCATTTGAATCTTGGTCAAATCCTAGGTTTGACCAACATTTAAACAAGTTTAAAACATGAAAATAAAATGGTAAGCATGGATCCTTCTTAGTCTCCCGAAAATGAAGCTTTTTGGTTTTTTTTTGAAATTTCCATGTTTGAAACCCAAAACCACTTCTCTTCATGCTTGACTTCATAAGACATAGTTTAGGGTTAGGGGTAGATATATACATGATTTTTCTGGTTTGAATATGTCTAGACCTTGTTTATCAACTTGAATGCTTACTATATATGACATAAGAATGCTATGTGCTTTGGTTTTTCATTCTTTTGATTTTTTCTGAATTTTTATGCCCATTTGAATCTTGGTCGAATCCTAGGTTTGACCAAGATTTAAACAAGTTTAAAACATGAAAATGAGAAGGGAAGCATGTATCCTTCTTAGTCACTCTAATTAAAATGAAGATTTTGGGAGGTTTTTGAAATTTCCATGTTTGAAACCAAAAACCACGTCTCTTCATGCTTGACTTCATAAGATATATAGAGTTTAATTAGGGGTTAGGGGTATAGATAAATGATTTGTTTGGTTTGAATATGTCTAGACCTTGTTTAACAACTTGAATGCTTACTATATGCCATAAGAAGACTATGTACTTTCGTTTTTCATTTTTTGATTTTTTTTAATTTTCTGCCAATTTGAATCTTGGTCAAATACTAGGTTTGACCAAGATTTAAACAAGTTTAAGACATGAAAATAAAATGGTAAGCATGGATCCTTCTCAGTCTCCCTAAAATGAAGCTTTTGGGTTTTTTTGAAATTTCCATGTTTGAAACCCAAAACCACTTCTCTTCATGCTTGACTTCATAAGACAGAGTTTAGGGTTAGGGGTAGATATATACATGATTTTTCTGGTTTGAATATGTCTAGACCTTGTTTATCAACTTGAATGCTTACTATATGACGTAAGAATACTATGTGCTTTGGTTTTTAATTCTTCTGATTTTTTTCTGAATTTTTATGCCCATTTGAATCTTGGTCAAATCCTAGGTTTGACCAAGATTTAAACAAGTTTAAAACATGAAAATGAGAAGGGAAGCATGTATCCTTCTTAGTCACTCTAAAATGAATCTTTTGGGAGGTTTTTCAAGTTTCCATGTTTGAAACCCAAAACCACCTCTCTTCGTGCTTGACTTCATAAGACAGAGTTTAGGGGTTAGGGGGTACGTAGATACATGATTTGCATAGTTTGAATATGTCTAGACCTTGTTTCTCAACTTTAATGCTTACTATATGACATAAGAAGACTATGTGCTTTGGTTTTTCATTTTTCTGTTTTATTTTCATTTTATGCCCATTTGAATCTTGGTCAAATCCTAGGTTTAACCACGATTTAAACAAGTTTAAAACATGAAAATGGAAGGGTAAGCCTGGATCCTTCTTAGTCATGCTCTAAAATGAAGCTTTTGGTTTGTTCTTGAAATTTCCATGTTTGAAACCAAAAACGACTTCTCTTCATGCTAGACTTCATAAGATCGACCGAGTTTAGGGTTAGGGGCCGGGTAGATACATTATTTGTCGGTTTGAATATGTCCAAACCTTGTTTATCAACTTGAATGCTTACTATATGACATAAGAAGACTATATGCTTTTGTTTTTCCTTTTTCTGAGTTTTTTTTTGTGAATTTTATGCCTATTTGAATATCTTGGTCAGATCCTAGGATTGAAAAAGATTTAAACAAGTTTAGAATATGAAAATAAAAAGGTAAGCATGGATCCTTCTTAGTCACTCTAAAATGAAGCTTTTGGGAGGTTTTGAAATTTCCATGTTTGAAACCCAAAACGACTACTTCTTCATGCTAGAATTCATAAGATCGACAAGCAGGGGTAGATACATGATTTGTCTGGTTTGGATATATCTAGACCTTGTTTATCAACTTGAATGCTTACGATATGACATAAGAAGACTATGTGTTTTTGTTTTTCATTTTGCTGATTTTTTTTAATTTTGTGTCCATTTGTATCTTGGTCAAATCCTAGGTTTGACAATGATTTAAACAAGTTTAAAATATGAAAATGCAAAGGTAAGCATGGATCCTTCTTAGTCACTCTTAAATGAGGCTTTTGGGAGGTTCTTGAAATTTCCATGTTTGAAACCCAAAACCACTTCTCTTCATGCTTGACTTCATAAGACAGAGTTTAGGGTTAGGGGTAGATATATATATATATACATGATTATCTTGTTTGAATATGTCTACACCTTGTTCATCAACTTGAATGCTTACTATATGACGTAAGAATGCTATGTGCTTTGGTTTTTCATTCTTTTGATTTTTTCTGAATTTTTATGCCCATTTGAATCTTGGTCAAATCCTAGGTCTGACCAAGATTTAAACAAGTTTAAAACATGAAAATGAAAAGGGAAGCCTGTATCCTTCTTAGTCACTCTAAAATGAAGCTTTAAATCATACAGCCGATCTTCTGTACAAAGATAGGTAGATTGTTTCGTTTTTACATTTTTTGAACTTTTATTTAAACTAACAGTTTTTCAGGATCGTGGGTTAATGTGGCCAGGTTTCGAGTAGTGGAAACGGGAAAGCAGGTGCAAATTAGGGAGATAACTGAACCACAACCACCCGCGCCTTAAGCATCGTGTAATATCGGGGAAAAATGCGCCGTAAGTAGAGAGACGGAGGGAGTAGTGCACAATTCCAATATAATTTTACCTGCCATATTTTCTTAATTTTTGTGCAGTCTACAATATATACTAAGATTTTGACATTGAGATTTTGCACGTAGCAGGATATTTTTCATTGGTTCCGAAACTTAAAACTATGATTACGATTTGACAAGGGCTCCCATCAGTATGGGGTGAGCTAGCCCTCCCATCAATATATCAGAGGAATTTGACAAGGGCTACAGGACGACTAGATACATCACCAAAAAAGGTGATGCATGTCTCCTTCACCAAAACAGCTGAAACAAGTACATGAACGCAAGTACAGTACTACATTAACACAAGTACGAGTAATATAATAAAGTAAGAGTACTACTCCCTCTAATCTAATGTAAACCAAAATAAAACTTAAACTTCATCCTAAATTTAAACTAGTGCCTCGTCCCCGTTCTTCGCTCATTTTCTGATCCAAGACGGCGCAGAGTGCCAGAGTGCACGGCACGGAACTCTTCATCGGTGGCATGCCATGGGCATGTCACCCGATGCATGATTTTTTTCGCAATGTTTAAATTTGAATTTAGGCCGCATGTCACCGTGTGACATGCAAAAGGTGCATGTCACCTGGTGGTGGTAGGCAACTACCCACATTTACGGCGGCGTAGGCGACTGGACGCCGCCTGGCCAGCCGCTGCCTTCGTGGCCGCCTCGCTTTCCACGCGGGAGACCATTAAACGCCGACGACCAACCTTCCCGCATCACGGCCGATGCGAACCATCGCGTCCTCTCGCTGACAAGGCGGCCCCTGGGTACTTTTCAATTTTTGCGAAACTTAAAACTATGATTGATTTAAAAAAATAAAGTGCTACATGTAGCTCGGAGTTGCATCTGAGATTTATTTAAAGACATCAATTGTTTGAGAACGAGGTTAAGTTCTCATCAGTCCACAAATCGCACCCTAAATTTATATCACCATTTCGGATGGACGGACACGATTGCTCCAAGAGAGACGCCTGTAGGCCCGCCATATGCAGACAGTTAAAGTCAAAGAAACCCGTTCGGCTAGCGACTATGACTATAAGGGCAAAACGCTAAACTCTCTCGTTCCATTCACTTTCTTCCTCTCTCCACCTCAAACAAACATTTGTTCGTCGCTCTCTCCTCCAGCAATGTCTTCAAAATTCAGGTCGTCGGCGGTCAAGTACGCGGAGAAAAAACGCCGGCTCGAAATTTCGAGAGACGCTTCCAGAAACCAAGTGGGCTCGCCGTCGCCGCCGCCGAAACGCGTCCGTGCTGTGCTCACCGGGTTAGTTTCCTTCGCTGTGTACTTTCGTTTCTTTCGTCGCTCTCTCCTCCAGCAATGTGTTCAAACTTCAGGTCGTCGGCGGTCAAGTACGCGGATAAAAAACGCCGGCTCGAAATTTCGAGAGACGGTTCCAGAAACCAAGTGGGCTTGCCGCCGCCGCCGAAACGCGTCCGTGCTGTACTCACCGGGTTAGTTTCCTTCGCCATGTACTTTCGTTTCTTCTTGCCCGGGCTCAAGCTCTTTAAGAGTCTCTATGGTTATACATCTTAAAGGGTTGGAAGTTCCAACGACGCCCGTACTGCACCAACTTCCACGACCAAGGAATCATCGTCGTCCGATGATTTCAACCCGGCCCTTCCCCGGCGAAATGAGGTAGCACCAAGCATTGTGTAGTTATCTTCTTCTTCTTCTTCCTTTGCGCTTACTTGCTACCGATGATTTCGCCCTGAAGGAAGCGGCGCCGGCTATCGACACCACAGTCGCCATCTTGATGGAAAAAATCAAGGAGCTCAGCTTAGAGTGTGATCGCCTACGAGACGATTTGGCTGCCAAGAAGAAGAATTCGAAAAATCTTGTGGAGCTCATTTGCAGCCTTCGCAATGAGCGCGACATGTTGAAGAACGAGCTGATTAAGCGAAAGAGAGGAACATTGCATCAGCGGAGAAAGCCAGCAAGCATACTCAAGACCGTGTGCCTCGAAAAGACAATTCTGATATAGAGTGCAAATTACTTCTTCAGGATAAAGAAGAGCTCCAAAAGTTGAACCTTGAATATGCTGACATCGCCACCCTTGCCCTTCTCGAGAGGCAGAAGGCACAAGATAAGTTGATGCATCTGATGTTGGAGAGCTGCAGTGAAAGAGAAGAGACATTGAAAGAAATGAGCAGTTTGGTGGGATACATGAGTGGCGTCGGGCAAACTTCGCAGAATCCGCCCCGGCTGAGCTCAAATTCCAGCGGAACCAGCATTGAGCAATGCATGTCATGCGCACCTACAACTTCTACTCATTGATTAGAGGTCGCACGACATGGCATTTTCCCTCGAAATAGTAGTACTGTAGTAATAGTTGTACTACTTAGTATGTACCTTTTTGTAAAATAATTTCTTACATGTATTAGAAACTACCCCTCTCCTTTCTGGATGCACCCAGGACATTGTCATCGGCCCTCTTCTGGACAAACCCCCTCGGGAAGGATAGTATATTTTGCACATTTCGCTACTAGTACTTCTAATTCCACCGCTTATTTTTCTAATCCGTTAAATCGTTAATTAGATGACCAACTGATGGAAGCTGCGATAGATTAGACCAACAAGTGGTGAATTGTGCAAAAGATAAGTCCGTGTTTTATGCAAAAGAGTGATATGGAGATCTGGTGGAATCTTGAATTTCCTCTTCAGTGGTAGGCATGCTTCACTTATTATAGCTGGAGTACATTGCGTCCCTGGTGCATTTCGTCAGTACCGATCAGCTATTTTTGCTTATCCCGGAAGAGAAGGTAGTAGCCTTTTCAGTGCTACGGAGTTGTCTGTTCACTGCTTGCTTTGTCTGCTCAAACGTCTCTCTTCTTGTCAATCTCGCAGGTGAGACTCCCCTCCCCCCTCCTCCGCGCATCTGTCAAATATTCTACCTCCTATTTAAAAGGACATTGCCACCGCTCGTGGGCCCCGCGCTCCAAAGTGGGAATTGATGCTTCTCCATCGGAGTGTAGGACGAATGACAGAACAAGATTCGGGAGATAACTAATGTAGCAATACTGATATTCTATGGTCCAACATGCGAAGATGCCATTTATGGGATTGAACTTCGGTGACTTTGCCAGGCTGACTTTGCCATGACTTTGGATGACTGACATGTGGAACACACTTGTAAGTGACTCAAAGTCACTGAATTTGGGGAATCCTGAATGCTTCGTATAATTCTGACGGTTTCGGAATTATGTACAACTTTTGTAATATTGGTTAAACTAGTTTTGACCAGGGTTTGTGTAGGGTGGTTGAATTTTTTTGGTTGGTCTAAATGATGTAATCTTATTCCCTTTGGAAGTTCAGCATTAAACTCTACTAGTACAACCGTGGTGGTCTTGTGATGTCGTACTCTTTTGATGCATTATACTTTTTTTTTGAACTGGTATAGTACTATCTAAGAAAAGTACTCCCTCCGATTCACAATTATTTTACACCAAGAAATATGGATCAGAGCGAGGGAGTAAATTAAACATGGCATCTCGTGCATGAAGCTTGACATATCGACCGATGTTGGCTAGAATAGCAATACAATGCTGCTCTTTAGGCAAATGCATGCCATGTACGATACTAGTAGTATACATCGAGTAAAGAAGTCTATAGACATTAAAAAAAGACTACATTAGGGATGAGAGTCAATTGGGGCATCTACAATACAGAAAATCTTGCTCGTAGCTGATTTTGGCTAAGAGGGTTTTACTCAGATTACACGTGCCACTTTCCTTGTCTGCAAAACAAGTTCTAATAAAGGAAGAGGAAAGAAGAGGACATTGTGGGCGAGATTGAACACCTTTTTATGTGTTAAGCTGAGGCCTCGTTTAGCTGAGGATTTCGACTTAGGCGTAACAGCTCAACACACCCACAAATAAATCTCCTTGCGCGCACCACCGTCAGCAAAATAACAAAATTAGCACGCAAGATTAAGAACAAAGTGAATTTAAGTAACTTGGTTAGCTTTTCAAGCAATATATTCAGAGAAAGAGCACGCATGTTCGGCTCGAAATAATCGTAAGAGAAGAACAATAAATCTAAGGCACCCCACTTCATCGACAGAAGGGGCGCGACAACACATGGATTCATACCTTGAGTCGACGCTGGCTCGTAGAAGGGCGGCCGCGCCTCGAGGATGTCGGTGACGTCTCCACCTCGGTCTCACATGTGACTGCTTCTCGGCGGGCGGTGCGCAGCGCCATGTAGAAGATCTATCAAGAGAGGAGAGCCCGATGATGCTACCGACGCCTCAACCTTGATAGCACCGACATGTTGCTCCGCACCGAGATGCGCCACATGCAAGATTTAGCGGATGCGACAATTTTAGAGATATGTCATGATCGTTGTAACAAATTTCAACGTGATCATGATTTGATCCTGCACTCGGCCCTTGAACATAAGTACTAGTACAATCTCACAATTTTTTTATCATTATACTTTGCAAGATTTAGCGGAAGCGCCAAATTCAGAGATAGATCATGATCATGCTAACACAATTTTCAATGTAATGATGATTTGATGTTGCACTCGACCTTGAACATAAGTACTAGTACGGTCTCACAATTTTGTATCATTATACTTTGCAAGTTTTAGCGGATGCGCCCATTTTCGAAGGTAGATCATGACCATGGTAACAAATTTTCAACGTGATGATGATTTGATGTTGCACTCGACCTTGAACAGAAGTACTACTACCGTCTCACAATTTCTTTATCATTATACTTTGCAAGATTTAGCGGATGCGCCAAATTTAGAGATAGATCATGATCATGGTAACAAATTTTCAACATGATGATGATTTGATGTTGCACTCGGGCTTGAACAGAAGTACTAGTACGGTCTCTCAATTTTTATCATTATACTTTGCAAGATTTGGCGGATGAGCCAATTTTAGAGATAGATCATGATCATGGTAACAAATTTCAACGTGATGATGATTTGATGTTGCACTCGAACTTGAAATGAAGTACTAGTATGGTCTCACAATTTTTATTATCATTATACTTTGAAAGATATAGCGGATGCGCCAATTTCAGAGATAGATCATGATCATGGTAACAAATTTTCAACGTGATGATGATTTGATGTTACACTCCGCCTAGAAGAGAAGTACTAATACGGTCTCACAATTTTTTTTATCATTATACTTTGCAAGATCTAGCGGATACGCTAATTGCAGAGATAGATCATGATCATGGTAGTGACCGATATTCAAGGTGATGATGATTTGATTTTGCACTCGGCCTTGAACAGAGGTACTAGTAAGGTCTCACAATTTTTTACCATTATACTTGGACCTTAGCCAAATTCAAAATCTCATAGCGGCAAAACTTCCCGCCCACAAAATACAAAAAATTCACACGCTTTCAAATTCCCATTCTACCCCTGTGGAGATGATAGCAAAGTCGGTTGGTGGGGGGGTCTGCCCGTCATTTTTTTGGATCACCACCTCCCTAGCCCCGGAAACCCTCCCAAAAAAAATTCATTTCCCTCAGTCTCTCATCTGAGACCACCCACCGGAACTTCTCAAGTCCCTCTCTCTACCACCTCCACGACCACCGCACAGGAACATCCCCGCCGGACTTCCCTGGCCTACCCGAGGCCTCGCGATCCTCGTCATCCGGCTGCCTGCCGGAGCCGCTTCATCGACGCCATCATCAACCGGACCGGATCATCCCCGCCGAACCTCGAAACCATATGCTCATCCAGCAGTCTACCGCAGTCGCTTTAGCTGCGGTATCGTCCACCCCACCGGAGCCGCTTCGCCGGATCCGTCGTCCACCGCATCGGATCTTGCTCACCGACACCGATGTGCATGAACCGAATCTGCTTCACCGGCGCCGTGCATGATCTAAACTCTGTCGCTTTTCTATTGCTTGCCTGCAAGTTCTTGTTTAAGCTTGGGGGAACCTGTTTGTGCTAACGACGCACCGTTACGTCTTTGCAGATGAGATGAGTAACCATGAAGTTTAATGGCCGTCTCTCCAACCCCAAGTAGCACATGTAGTGTACTTCATCACCGGATCTATCAACCCCAGGAAGATGTGCTGTGATTCCCACAGAGTGCTTCTCCTAATGTAAGTCCCTTGTTTTAGCGCCATGTTCTGGGTTCAGATGCTTGTTTGTCTGAAGCTCTTTTACTTCATTCCTAGTTATGACCGTAACACCTTGCTATTTTCTAGTTCATTGCTAACTTTAAGCGATTGAACATTTTGGTTTGCATTCCCCGCTTCCGTAGATGTAGCCATCATAACTTCTATCTTGCTCAGTCGTTGTTCATGCCAATATTGTTCTCCCTGAACATGTTGGTTTGCATTCCCTGTACTACGGTGATGCCATTGTTATTTCTATCTACTTTGTCGTAAGCTAACAAATTAACTGCGTGCTATTAGTTCCTGCATGCTATCGCTCTGCCATCCCGCAAGCACAAATTTATTTGAACTCGTCACAGCTAGCCTACTTCCATCATAATTTTGTCCGCCATCCGATTCTTCAAAAGCTGCAATATTAACTTGTTTCTCTTAATTGGCATGGCGCTCACATATAGAATTGTGAACATATTGGTGCGCATTCCCTTTTCTACAAGTTCGATCCCACTATATTCCGTTTCTCGGTCCATCCTAAGCCGTAGCATTAACTATCCTCTATGTGTTGCTCATTACAACTTTATATCCCGAAACAAATTGATTTGTTTCCCTTATCTACAAGTTAATGAGTGATGCCATTATAACTCCTATCTGTTTTATTCCTAGCTATTATAGTAACATCCTCGCTATTAATTAGTTCATGGCCAATTTTAAGTAATTGCACATGTTGGTTCGCATTCCCTCGCTCTATAGCTTTTGGCATCGTAACTTCTATATTTGGTTTACATTCCCTGCTCCGTAGATCTAGCCATCATAACTTTATCTTGCTCAGCTTGTTGTTACAAAAATTATGGCCTGCTACTATGTTGTTTGTGCCAATTTTTTACTACATGAACATGTTGGCTTGCATTCCCTGTACTACAGTGTGATGCCATTGTTTTGTATCTAGTTCATTGTAAGCTAACAAAGTAAGGACTTAGTTTGGCATGCTATCACTCGCTATCTAGCCTCGTAGGACAAATAAACTTGTCATACTACTAGATAATAATTTTGTGTGCCATCTTGTTCTTCAAAAGCTGCATTATTGACTTGTTCCTCTGACTTGGCATGACGCTCACATATGGAATGCTGAACATATTGGTTTGCATTCCCTCTTATACAAGTTCACAGGTGATCCCACTATATTCTGTATCTGGTCTATCCTAAGCTCCAGCATTAACTATCCTCTATGTGTTGCTGATGCGCGTAGATGTACACGTCCGTTGGGAACCCCAAGAGGAAGGTATGATGCGCACAGCAGCAAGTTTTCCCTCAGAAAGAAACCAAGGTTATCGAACCAGGAGGAGCCAAGAAGCACGTGAAGGTTGTTGGTGGAGGAGTGTAGTGCGGCGCAACACCAGTGAAACCGGCGCCAACGTGGAACCTGCACAACACAATCAAAGTACTTTGCCCCAACGTAATGCATGAGGTTGTCAATCTCACCGGCTTGCCGAAAACAAAGGATTAAACGTATCGAGTGGAAGATGGTGTTTGTTTGCAAAGAACAAGAAAAACAGAGACTGCAAGAGAATGTATTTAGATGTAAAAGAATGGACCGGGGTCCACAGCTCACTAGAGGTGTCTCTCCAATAAGATAACTAACATGATGGGTGAACAAATTACAAAGCGGGCAATTGACAAATAAAGATTCAATACATATCAACGATGATTACTATGTGATTTAATCGTGGCATTACGACAAAGTACATAGACCGCTATCCAAAGATGCATCTATGCCTAAATAATCCACCTTCAGAGTTATCATCCGAACCCCTTCCGTATTAAGTTGTAAACAATAGATAATTGCATTAAGTATGGTGCGTAATGTAATCAACACAAATATCCTTAGACAAAGCATTGATGTTTTATCCCTAGTAGCAACAAGCACATCCACAACCTTAGAACTTTCCGTCACTCGTCCCGCATTCAATGGAGGCATGAACCCACTATCGAGCATAATTACTCCCTCTTGGAGTTACAAGTATCAACTTGGCCGAGCCTCTACTAGCAACGGAGAGCATGCAAGAACATAAACAACACATATATGATAGATTGATAATCAACTTAACATAATATTCTATATTCATCGGATCCCGCCAAACACAACATGTAGCATTACAAATAGATGATCTTGATCATGTTAGGCAGCTCACAAGATCTAAACAATGATAGCACAAGCGGAGAAGACAACCATCTAGCTACCGCTATGGACCCATAGTCCAAGGATGAACTACTCACGCATCAATCCGAGGCGGGCATGATGATGTAGAGCCCCTCCGGTGATGATTCCCCTCTCCGGCGAGGTGCCGGAGGCGATCTCCTGAATCCCCCGAGATGGGATTCGCGACGGCGGCGTCTCTGGAAGGTTTTCCGTATCGTGGCTCTCGGTACAGGGGGTTTCGCGACGAAGGCTATATGTAGGCGGAAGGGTAGGTCAAAGGGCCACACGAGGGCCCCACACAACAGGCCGACGCGGCCAGGGCCCAGGCCGCGCCGCCCTAGTGTGGCGTCGCCTCGTGGCCCCACTTCCTTTCCCCCTCGGTCTTCTGGAAGCTTCGTGTAAAAATAGGCCCCTGGGCGTTGATTTCGTCCAATTCCGAGAATATTTCCTTACTAGGATTTCTGAAACCAAAAACAGCAGTAAAACAAGAATCGGCACTTCGGCATCTTGTTAATAGGTTAGTGCCGGAAAATGTATAATAATGTTGTAAAGTATGTATAAAACATTCAAGTATTGTAATAAAAGTAGCATGGAACATAAGAAATTATAGATACGTTTGAGACGTATCAGCTTGCTCATTACAAGTTTATATCCCAAAACATCTTGATTTGCATCCCCTTCACTATAAGTTCAGGAGTATTATTTAGTTGACGGCCAATTTGAAGTAATTGCACTTGGCACATGTTGGTTCACATTCCGTCCTCTTTAGCTTTTGCCATTGTAACTTCTATTTTTGGTTTACATTCCCTGCTTTGTAGATGTAACCATCATAACTTCATCTTGCTCAGTCGTTGTTACAAAATTTATAGCCTCGCTACTATGTTGTTCATGCCAATTTTGTACTCCCGAACATGTTGGTTTGCATGGGACTCGACAGTAGTAAGTCTCGTTGTTTCATTCTAACGTGCTCGTTATATTGGTCGTTGGTATGCGGCATGCACTCTTTGTTTGCTTATTGTGCGCATTACAATGATGTTGTTATAACGACGAAATGATGATGTCTTTGTTTCAGATATAGGTGGTGCATGGACAACTTAAAAGATTGCTGAATCGCTTCATCATTGTATTGCTAGGTTTAATTACCATTCAATTCCTCTGGGTTCTGTAATATTTTTTCAAAGCCTTGCAGCTGATGTAATATTTAGTTAGTTTTTATAGTTCTTTCGCGCATTTTTGGTGCTTGTGGTAAGTGAGGCTATCCGACAGAAATCATGTGCTGCGTAAATATTCTCGTATCTAAATCACAAATTCCCATCCCTTAAACGGCCCAATTAAGCGAAATCACATATGTGCCGGCCCGCAAAATCCTAAAGTGCCTATTATGCCGGCATATATACAGCAACTAAACGAGTGGGCCAGCCCAGTTGATTTATGGTGGACCCCACCCTCTAATTGGGCCAGCCCACTTGCTTTAAGGTGGACCCCACCCACAACTGGGCCGACCCTGTAATAGAAAAGTGGGCCCCACAAGATTATTGGGCCGGCCCACTAACTTGTTGGGCCAGCCCAACTGCTTTTATGGTGGACCACTTGCTAACTGGGCCGGCCCGTTAACAGGATAGTGGGCCCCACATTTATTATTGGGCCGGCCCGCCAACCTGTTGGGCCAGCCCACTTGCTATATGGTGGACCCCACTTACTAACTAGGCCGGCCCATTAACAGGAATGTGGGACCCACCTTTGTTTTGGCCCGGCCCACTATCTTGTTGGGCCAGCCCACTTGCTATATGGTGGACCCCACGACTAAATTGGCCGGCCCTTTAACAGGAAAGCGGGACCCACCTGTGTTTTTGGCCTGGCCCACTATCTTGTTGGGCCAGCCCACTTGCTATATGGTGGACCCCACATACTAAATGGGCCGGCCCTTTAACAGGAAAGTGGGACCCACCTGTGTTTTGGCCCGGCCCACTATCTTGTTGGGCCAGCCCACTTGCTATATGGTGGACCCCACATACTTAATGGGCCGCCCTTTAACAGGAAAGTGGGTCCCACAAGCTAATTTGGCCGGCCCACTAACTTCTTGGGCCGGCCCAGTTGCTTTAAGGTGGACCCCACTTGTTAAATGGGCTGGCCCGATAACAGGAAAGTGGGCCCCACATGCCTTGTGGGCCGGCCCTTTGCCTCGTTGACCTAGCCAAACGAGTGCATTCGGCCCGCCCACATGCTTAGTCGGCCGGCCCGTTTAAATTTTGACCACTAACCTTAGAGGTTAGGCCCGGCCCACGTAACTAATGGACTCAGCCTAGCCTATATAGTTGACCGGTCAAACTAAGTCAGCTGGCCTGGCCCACAAACTTAATGGGCCGGCCCGCTTAAGACGTGGCAGGCCTCGTGTGGGCCTACCATCTACCACGGGTTTCAGCTGGTTAACGCCGTTAACTGCCAGTTAACGGCGTCTGCCACGTGTTAGTTTGCATGACGTCGCCAGCTCAACGGGCTCCCGAAAACACTTGCGCAACGGTCCGATTTTCCGTGGCGGAAGGGCGCCCAAACGCGACGGACCGAAAAAAACGTCGTAGGACTTTACCTGTCGCAGTTTCGACAACAGAACCCATATCGTCGGGTTAGGCCCATAGGCGACGAACAATACCCCTTAGTGGACGATTTTGGGACGTTGTCTATCAGAACTTTTCTTGTAGTGTAATTAGATATCATTCCACCGAGAGGGCTCAGAGTATATCTATCCGTCATCGGGATGGACAAATCCCACTCTTGATCCATATGCCTCAACTCATACTTTCCGAATACTTAATCCCATCTTTATAACCACCCATTTACGCAGTGGCGTTTGATGTAATCAAAGTACCCTTCCGGTATAAGTGATTTGCATGATCTCATGGTCAAAGGACTAGGTTACTATGTATCTGAAAGTTTATAGCAAGTTGAACTTGATGACTTGATCTTATGCTAGGCTTACTATGGGTGTATGTCCATTATATCATACACCCAATGACATAACCTTGTTATTAACAACATCCAATGTTCATGATCACGAAACTATGATCACCTATTAATCAACAAGCTAGTTATACAAGAGGCTTACTAGGGACTCCTTGTTGTTTACATAACACACATGTATCAATGTTTCGGTTAATACAATTATAGCATGAGATGTAAACATTTATCATGAACAATAAGATATAACAATAACTAATTTATTATAGCCTCTTGGGCATATCTCCAACATCTTGACGGGGCGGGTCTGCATCTCAGGCATGCAGTTGTCGACGGCACCGCGCCACAACCAATAGACGAGCCGGACACGTCGACGGGACCTCGTGGGGAGAAGCTGAAGGATCTCCACCAGGACATCCGTGGGGAAGTCATAGTTGGTGTTACCTGCGTCGCCCATTGCCGCCGACCGCCGTCGTTGGCTTTGCAACTCCTTGTTCTGTTTTGATCTGGATCACAAGATGCGTCATGTCTGCTTGTTTGAATTGGTTTGTTAACCGCTGACTGTCGTTGAGTTTTTCAAGGAAAGCTATGCACGATTATCTACATCTACCTTAATATAAAGAGATTTGCTAGAGAATTGAGTTCGTGCTCAGTCAATTCTACACCTTTTGATTGCATCGTAATTCATGCATATTAAGTGCAATTTGGGTTGAAATTGAGTTTTTCGCGTTTACAAAGAAGTTGCAATTGGGATTTTTTTAGTTGCAATTGAGATTTTTCAGCGGCAAGAGGTGTCACAACTAAGAAAAAATTTCGGACCCGTTAGATTTGCTTTGTGATTCGTCTTGGTCATCAGGTGTAACATAAGTTCCAACTAAGATTTGATAACATCATCTGATTAAGAATGAAGTTAGTTTTAAGTCGAGTGAGAAATAGTCACAACCTAATATAATATAAAAAGACTCACAGAGTCTAATCCAGCCGATCTACGTCATTCACACGTCTAGATCGAAATCCGACTTGTCCCAACTTTGTATTGTCTGTCAACCAAACCCTTTCTAATCCTACAATCTGAAAAGAGGATTCAGCCCCAAAAATCATATCACGGTAGATGAGCCCGTTGCATGAGGCGATCACGCGCATGTCACCATTACTAGCCCACACCTCTCTGACGCGCCATCCTGCAGGTAGGTCGTCGATGACGTACGCGGACGCCGTGGTCGTCTCCATGTTCCTGTTCTTGACGGCGATGAGCATCTTGACAGCGCGGGGCTGCATTTCAGGCGTGGGGTTGTCGACGGTGCCGCGCCACAACCGATAGACAAGCCGGACACGTCGACGGGACCTCATGGGGAGACGCTGAAGGATCTCCACCAGGACATCCGTGGGGAATTCATAGTTGGTGTTACCTGCGTCACCCATTGCCGCCGACCGCCGTCGTTGACTTTGCAACTCCTTGTTCTGTTTTGATCTGGATCGCAAGATGCGTCATGTCTACTAGTTTGGATTGGTTTGTTAACCGCTGACTGTCGTTGAGTTTTTCTCGGAAAGCTATGCACGATTATCTACATCTACATCTACGTTAATATAAAGAGATTTGCTAGAGAATTAAGATTTGCTAGAGAATTAAGTTTGTGCTAAGTAAACAATTGTACACCGTTTGATTGCATTGTAATTCGTGCATACTAACTGCAATTTGGGTTGAAATTGAGTTTTTCTCTTTTACAAAGAAGTTGCAATTGGGATTTTTCAGCAGCAATTGAGATTTTTCAGCTGAGAGAGGTGTCACAACTAAGAAAAAATCTCCAAACCGTTAGATTTGCTTTGTGATTCGTCTTGGTCATCAGGTGTAACATAAGTTCCAACTAAGATTTGATAACATCATCTGATTAAAAACGAAGTGAGTTTTAAGTCGATTGAGAAATAGTCACACCCTAATATAATATAAAAAGACTCACAGAGTCGGATCCAGCTGATCTACGTCCTTCACACGTCTAGATCGAAATCCTGACTTGTCCCAACTTTGTATTGTCTATCAACCAAATCCTTTCTAATCCTACAATCTGAAAAGAGGATTCAGCCCCAAAAATCATGCACCAGCACCAGCACTAGCACCACACTCCATACCGCGACCCCGAGGCATCCTTGGCAATCACACTTCCCCTATCTCCTGTGCGCCAAAACCATCATCCAATTCCCGTTATCGCGGTCAGCGGAGGGACAGCCAGCGTCTCGCCGGTGTCCGGGTTAGTCAGAGTGATGGCACCGCCGGGCTTCCTATTATCGCACACGCAGATGAGCCTGTTGCATGAGGCGATCACGCGCATGTCACCATTACCAGCCCACACCTCTCTGACGTGCCATCATGTAGGTAGGTCGTCGATGACGTACGCGGACGCCGTGTTCGTCTCCATGATCATGTTCTTGACGGCGACGAGCGTCTTGACAGCGCGGGGCTGCATCTCAGGCGTGTGGTTGTCGACGGCGCCGCGCCACAACCGACAAACGAGTTGGACACACCGACGGGACCTCCTGGGGAGATGCTGAAGGATCTCCACTAGGACATCCATGGGGAAGTCATAGTTGGCGTTACCTGCGTCGCCCATTGCTGCCGACCGTGGTCGTTGGCTTTGCAGCTCCTTATTCTATTTTGATCTGGATCGCAAGATGCGTCATGTCTGCTTGTTTGGATTGGTTTGTTAACTGCTGACTGCCGTTGAGTTTTTCACGGAAATCTATGCACGATTATCTACATCTACATCTACGTTAATATAAAGAGATTTGCTAGAGAATTAAGATTTGCTAGAGAATTAAGCTCGTGCTCAGTCAATTCTACACCGTTTGATTGCATCATAATTCGTGCATATTAACTACAATGTGGGTTGAAATTGAGTTTTTCTCTTTTACAAAGAAGTTGCAATTGGGATTTTTCAGTTGCAATTGATATTTTCAGCGGCAAGAGGTGTCACAACTAAGAAACATTCTCCGAACCGTTAGATTTGCTTTGTGATTCGTCTTGGTCATCAGGTGTAACATAAGTTCCAACTAAGATTTGATAACATCATCTGATTAAGAACGAAGTTAGTTTTAAGTCGACTGAGAAATAGTCACACCCTAATATAATATAAAAAGACTCACAGAGTCGGATCCATCCGATCTACGTCCTTCACACGTCTAGATCGAAATCCTGACTTGTCCCAACTTTGTATTGTTTGTCAACCAAACCCTTTCTAATCCTACAATCTGAAAAGAGGATTCAGCCCCAAAAATCATGCACCAGAACCAGCACTAGCACCACACACCGCACCGCGACCCCAAGGCTTCCTTGGCAATCACACTCCCCTATCTCCTGTGCGCCAAAACCATCATCCAATTCCCGTTGTCGCGGTCAGCGGAGGGACAACCAGCGTCTCGCCGGTGACCGGGTTGGTCAGAGTGATGCCGCCGCCGGGCTTCCTGTTGTCGCACACACAGATGAGCCCATTGCATGAGGCGATCACGCGCATGTCACCATTACGAGCCCACACGTCTCTGGCGCGCCATCCTGCCGGTAGGTCATCGATGACGTATGCGGACGCCTTGGTCGTCTCCATGATCCTGTTCTTGACGACGACGAGCGTCTTGTCGGTGCGGGGCTGCATCTCAGGCGTGCGGTTGTCGATGGCGCCGCGCCACAACCGACAGACGAGCCAGACACATCGACGGGACCTCGTGGGGAGACGTTGAAGGATCTCCGCCAGGACGTCCGTGGGGAAGTCATAATTGGTGTTACCTGCGTCGCCCATTGCCGTCGACCGCCGTCGTTGGCTTTGCAACTCCTTGTTCTGTTTTGATCTGGATCGCAAGTTGCGTCATGTCTGCTTGTTTGGATTGGTTTGGTAACCGCTGAGTGCCATTGAGTTTTTCGCGAAAAGCTATGCACAATTATCTACATCTACATCTACGTTAATATAAAGAGATTGGCTAGAGAATTAAGTTCGTGCTCAGTCAATTCTACACCATTTGATTACATCATAATTCGTGCATATTAACTGCAATTTGGGTTGAAATTGAGTTCTTCTCTTTTACAAAGAAGTTGCAATTGGAATTTTTCAGTTGCAATTGAGATTTTTCAGCGGCAAGAGGTGTCACAACTAAGAAAAATTCTCCGAACCGTTAGATTTGCTTTGTGAGTTGTCTTGGTCATCAGGTATAACATAAGTTCCAACTAAGATTTGATAATATCATCTGATTAATCAGATCGAAGGTAGTTTTAAGTTGACTGAGAAATAGTCACACCCTAATATATATAAAAAGACTCACAGAGTCTGATCCAGCCGATATACGTCCTTCACACGTCTAGACCGAAATCCTAACTTGTCCCAACTTAGTATTGTCTGTCAACCAAACCCTTTCTAATCCTACAATCTGAAAAGAGGATTCAGCCCCAAAAATCATGCACCAGCACCAGCACTAGCACCACCCTCCACACCACGACCCCGATGCTTCCTTGGGAATCACACTCCCCCTATCTCATGTGCGCCAAAATCATCATCCAATTCCCGATGTCACGGTCAGCGGAGGGACAGCAAGCATCTCACCGGTGGTCGGGTTGGTCAGAGTGATGGCGCCGTCGGGCTTCCTGTTGTCTCACACGCAGATGAGCCTGTTGCATGAGGCGATCACGCGCATGTCACCATTACGAGCCCACACCTCTCTGACGCGCCTTCCTGCAGGTAGGTCGTCGATGACATACGCGGACGTCGTGGTCGTCTCCATGATCTCGTTCTTGACGGCGACGAGCGTCTTGATGTTTCTGACCACGATTCTTGAATCTCTTGAGCTTGCTTCCTCTCCCTTTCCTTCCTTGATTTGAAGATAAGTATGTGATTTGATCAAGAAGAAGAAATGAAGATGGAGTTCTTGTATGAAACTTAAATTAGCTATGCTCTAGTTTATGTGTTAAGATGAATGATCAAGATATTATGATAGAGCATGAAGAGATACACGGGTGACCAAGAATAAGAGTGAAGATTAAATTCAAGTTGGTCAACACATGAAGTATAAAGATTGTACCACTTTGGATCATGTGATCTTGTGGGTGATAAGCCTTATCAATTATGCTTCATGAGCTAACCCACTATATATGTGCATTTGTGTTGTCTATGTGGGGTAGGTATCTTGCCATGGGCATGCAGCAAGAGTATGATCTCATATAGCCCATGAGAGGATGACATCAAGCTTGGATATCATCAAGGTTGAGAAGGGCAAGTTCAAGGTGAGCATATCGAAGATATCTTGCTTGAATCTTGTCGTCCATTTGGTGATAATGGACATGTGAAGATGTGCCTTAATGGAGCTATCCCATAATGGTGTATGGGGGAGCAATTGTGAGTCTTCACGAAGCAACAAAAAATCAAGTGATGCATTCCGGCTTGAGTGGAGCTTGAAGCGTTGTCATCAAGTTCAAGCGGGGTGCGCAAGGCAAAGGTATGGCCTTGCTAGGTTTTCCTTTTACCGGTCTTAAGGTGTAGGTTGTTGAGAGACCGGATTATAGGATAGATAGTCATACTATCAAGAGGGGCTTTCGGTTGAGTAACTTGATCGCATTGTCTTAGGGAGTTCAACCGTTTGGATACTTTGCATCCCTATATTCTTGTTGCTTCTTGGTGTTTCTTTGTGTTTCTTTGTGTGAGGTTCTTGAGATTGTTGCCAGCTTTTCAAGAAGCCCAAGTTCATTGAAAAAATCCGTATGCATCTTCTATTGCGTTTTCGACTATGGACGTCTTTACCATTTGTTGATGTTGGGAGGCTCCCTCTCTAAAATCATATGAACACATTCTGTGGGGAGTCTTAATATTTCCGACAAAAATGGTTTCATATCAATTGAAGTCCGTATGGAAAAGTTGTCGCATTGTTTTGTAAGGGCTCTGTTGTTCTCGGTGCCAGGGTCGGCGTGATGGGTGCTGCTGCCGGGCTGCCCGGCACCTAGGCCGGCATGTTGGGTGCTGCTACCGGGCAACTCGGCACCTGGCTAGCATGCCGGTCCCTATGCCGCGTAGGTCGGCACACTAGCCGGTCCTGCTGGGCTTAGCGCCTGGTGGCTCGATTTTAGTTCAAATGGTCATTTTTCTTGAAGGGGTATAAAATGGGCCTTCTTCCCCATTGTTTCTTAGGGTTCTTGAGCACGTTTCTGACCACCATTCTTGAACCTCTTGAGCTTTCTTCCTCTCCCTTTCCTTCCATGATTCTTGTATATTCTTGAGGGATTTGAAAGAGATCTAGATCTACAACCTCCACCAATAAATTCCTCCTCTAAGTGAGGGGAACTCTTGGGATCTAGATCTGTTGTTATTTGTTGGTTTCCACCCTTGTTCTTCCTCTCTAGTTCCTCCATAGCATATTTTGCTTTGGTGGGATTTGAGAAAGAAGGATTTGAGCACTTTCTTGGTGTTCTTGCTTTGCATCCTTGATTAGTGTTGAGCTCTCCAATACGATTAGTTCGAGTGAGAGACCGTGAGCTTGTTACCCTTAGAGGGGTGACCTCCTAGTTGGCTTGGCGGTTGGTGCTTCGGCGACCTAGTGGAAGATTGTGAAGAGGCTCGGGCTTCTTCTTCGTCGAACTTGTGAAGTGGTTGTGAAGTTTTCCATCCCCGGAGTGGAGGAAAAGCTAACCATAAGGGAAGACTTTGTCCTTCGTGGTATTGGCTTGGAGAAGAAGGTGAGACTTTGTGGCGTTCGGGAGACCTTCATGGTAGCCCGCATCTCTCAAACGTGACATACCTCACCATGTGTGGGGAACACGGGAATACATCTTCATCTCTGCGTGCCTCGGTTATGTCTATACTAGAGTTTACTTTCCTTGTGATAGCCATCATGCTTGAAGTACTTATATCTTTTTACCACTTGTGCTATATATATACACATATGCATACTACACCCGGGTGTAGTTACACCCACACGTGTTTCTCATAATCTAGAGAGTATCTATCATCCTTTTGTCCATCCGTCTGAGGGTGCGATGCTGAGGAAAACAATACCTTCATCCTGAACTTGGCCATGATTGACTTTTCAAAGGTATATCATGAACTTCACAGCTCTATCTAACACAATGCTCTTCTAGACTCCTTGAAGTCGAACGATTTCCCTAAATAACAAGGTAGCAACATGTGAAGCATCATCTGTTTGGTTGCATGGTATAAAATGAGCCGAGAATCATTCTACGACTACAAAGATTGAGTCACGACCATATTTTGTGTGAGGTAACCCTAACACAAAATCCATGCTAATGTCAGACCGTGGTGTATAAGGAATAGACAATGGAGTATAAGAACCATATGGGTATGTCTTTGACTTCGCTTGTAGGAATGTGTTGCACCGTAGTCATAGTCTTTACACACCACGCTTCATCTTGGGCCATTAGTAATGAGAGGAGAGCATAGAAAGGGTCTTGTCACGTCCGAAGTGTCATATGAGTCCACCACCATGTGATTCTTGCAAAAGCAAACGGGATAGCAAAGAATCGGGAATTGGATTGGGAGCGAAAGGGGAAAACACGGCTGGCAGAGTGGTGGTGTGGCGTGGGATTCGGGGGGAAACTCAGAGCTTTAGTTCGGGGCACGGTGGTGGAGTCCCTAGCCGTCTCGCTTGATGGCAACGAAGAAAGCCACGGCGGGGCTAGATAGTGGGTGAAGTTGTCGGGGGGATTGCTCGAGTAACGGTGGTACTAGTGGCTCTAGAGGCGGGGATGGTCAGCAACGACTCCTAGGCGGGTTTAGCTCCGGGGAAGACCTCGATCGCGGGTCAGCTGCTGGGATCCACGCTAGGCGGAGCTCGGTGTTGGGTTCCCGGAGCATCGACGGCCAAGTTCGGGATGGGGGTTATCTGTTCAGTCCGCACTTTAGCCCATTTATTTTTTATTACTCAAAAATACTTCCTATGGATGTTATGGGGATGATGGGTCCACCAGTTGCCACATCGACGAATACAACGCTCTACCTCGAGGAGTGACCGTCGATGAAAAAACTACTTCCTCCGATTCATATTACTTGACGCTAATATAGATATATCTAGATACATTTTAGTTATAGATACATCTATGTTAGCCTCAAGTAATATGAATTGGAGGTAGTACCGTATTTTGCTATCGTAAGTCGAGTATTTCTAAGATTGGTGACCGTATTAAAAAAAACGTGTGTCAAGTTTAAGTAGTGTGGGTGGATTTTACTATTTTCCTTAGTAGTGTGGCGTGTTGTTGGGGGGACGACCCCCGGTATGCCAAAGGCATGCCAAACCGGATGGCATGTGCCATCAAGATACCGGTTTAATGTTTATACCGGAACCTGAGGTTAAGAGTTTAGCTAAGTGGAGCTAAGCCGGTATTCCCAAGAGGGGTATACCGGAACCCGGTAAAGAAGATACCGGAAAGGAGAGCCTGTCGGCAGGACTGGTCAAAGATTCTCTCCAGAGCTAGAAGACAAAGATGAGCTAAGCAAAGTGACTTTTGACGAAGGGCTGACGATAAAGAGAAGGGTGACGGTCAAAGAAGCCGGAGGACGTCAGCGCCTCTGATTAAAGAGGACTCCGGTGTCATCTATGATTAAAGTAGCTTTGTAAAGTAGTTTGTCTAGTCAAAGATGCCATTAGGGTTTCTTCCAGAGTGTAAGCCACCCTTTCCCCTATATAAGGAGAGGGGGCAGCCCTTCTTCACGGGCACGTAGCGAGACCATAGAGAGATCGGTAGTACCGAGAAACTTGTAACCATGTTGAGATCAATGAAGCTAGCGATCTAGTAAAGAGTTCTTCCTCTTGTCTCTCTTCTTGCATACCGGCCTTTGGTTGTGTTCTTGAGGAAAGCATCCAGGAAGTTCTTCCCATCTAATCGCAAACCCTCCCCCGAATCCTCATACGTCCATTCGGCCCCAACTTAAGCCATCCTATGGCATCCGCTCGTTCACCACGACGACGGTTGGCGCCCACCGTGGGGCATGAAGTGGCGCATCTTTGGAGTACACATTCGGGCGGGCCTCCTTGAGTTCGCCGGCGAGCGGACGGTGTGCGCGCTTGTGCGGAGCTTCTACTCCATCGATTTCATCAACGACAACGCGGGCTGCTTCGCCAACGGCGGCATCTTCCCCAAGAACGGCCGCGTCATCGAGTTCGGCGACCACCGCATCTACTTCGGCACCGTCCCCGTGCGCCGGCGCCTCTCGCCGGTCGCTGGTGGCACCGGACCCGCCAAGATGGCTCTCGCGCCGGTCGCGCGCCCGGCAGGCGTCGAGGTAATGATGGCCGGTGTGGCTGGTGCGGGAAAGGAGGTTGAGGGCGAAGGTGCTTGGTCGCGCGGTTTCAACCCGTGCGGCTAAGCCACCGCTGGAGCGCGACGCAGGCGCAGCGGGAGCATCATCCGCGCCACCGGCAACGCCTCTCCAAGCGGCGATGAACGCGCTGGCGACCCCCATCGCGCAGAACATCGACCCGGCAGCGGCTCAAGCGGAGCTGGAGGCGCAGCGCCTGAGGATACTCGAGAGCGGCAAAGACGTCGTCAAGGCGCAGCGCGAGCTGAACCTAACCGTACGTGAGTATAACGCTGCCCATGGCTTTGCTTCTGTTAGCGCTCATGCTGCTAGGATACCGGAAAACAGGCTAAAGGCTCGCAATCTAGATCGGGATTTGCGTAAGGAAGTTCTTACCGGCAAAAGTACCTCTGCGTCTGTTAGCATTGTAGAGAAACCTAAGTACGACGGTCCGGATAAAACAATAAAAGCCTGCTAAGGCTGCTTGTAGATCTGTGTGATTCGCTTACCGGAGAGGCTACGGCAAAGCAACAAGAGCGTGTCGGAGAGCTGCTAGATGCTTGTAGAGCAGCGAACGGCGAGCGGCTGGCTAAGCTCGAACAAGGCTATAGCCTCGAAATCCGCGCGTTCAACAAAGAATGCCGGAAGCAAGTCCCGGGGGCAGGCCTCGTCCCCCATCGGACGGAAGAAAAGAAAAAGAGGTGAACGCACGGCGGATGACCGTGTATGATCCGAGTCCTTGCCGGTAAACAAAAAGCCGGGCAACACGATGCCGGTAGAAAAAGCCAAGGGGCGGAGCGAGGCTACGCCGAGAGAAGGCTATGCCGGAAACAAACATGCCGGTAAACATGAAACCGGGCAAAACTATCCGGCTGCAAGAGCAGCGTATGATGAAGATGAGGAAGAGATGCCTCCACCAAGGTGCCGGCAGGCAAGGGCCGCGGCACCGGAACGTTACTATGAAGCCGATTCTAACGAGGCCGGCAGCATACCGGAACCCTTTGGGAGAACGCTTGGGAGAGAGATACTTACCGGAACGGGATGCGAGGCACCGTCCGGATAGAGTATACTTGTCGAAATGATCGAGGAGGAAGGTCCTCCAGGTCCAAAGTGCTTTGGCCCAAGAATCATGAGAGAAAAACCACCGGTTCGCAACTTCACGTTGCCCCGTGACACAAAAACATACGATGGCACTACGAAGCCGGAAGATTGGCTCGCGGATTACGTGACCGCGGTATACGTCGCAGGAGGCGGAGGAACCGTAGCCGGAGGAGGAAACCGGCGTTGGGCCGTGAGGATCATACCGTCGTTTACTGGTTGGACCGGCAAGAATACGGCTAAACAACTTGCCGGCGGGAAGCATAAATGGCTGGCTGGATTTTGAGGAGGCTTTTGTGAGCAATTTCAGCAGCACCTATCGGAGGCCAAACAGGCCGCGAGCAACTTGCTCCGTGTGCGCAGCGCCCGAACGAAACAGGACCGGGATTATCGGCCCGGTGGAACACCATAAGGAACTCTTGCGAAGGAGTAATCGAGGCGCAGGCCATTGCTTGGTTTAGCAGTGGGTGCAAAAGAGGTTCGCCGTTGTGGCAAAGGCTGCAGCGGAACATGCCGACAACGTTGGCAGAGATGATACGTGTGGCGGATAACTATGCGTTGGGAGACCCAACGCAGCCGGCAATGCAACCTGAACCGGAACAGCTACGCCAAGAGCAACACCGGGACAACCGGAACAACAAGAGGAGGGAAGATTTCCCGGATCGAAGGTATGGCCCGCAGCAAGTTGCTCGTTGTGCGGGAAAGACGCCGATGCCGCCGGCAGCCGGAGGCAAAGAACCGGATCGCAGCCATGGGCGGGTCCAAAGAAACAATGGGTGGAAAAGAAACCCCGGGTCCGAGAAAAGAAACTGGCAAGAACCCGCAAAATACACCATGGAAGCTGCCATGGACCAACCCTGCCGGTGGCACACACCGAATCCGGCACACCCGTCAAACCATCTGACGAAGGATTGTACATGGACCAAGTACTTGATGGAAAAAGGGGCGGTGAAAGATGCCCAAGGGCGAGGAGGCAATGCAATGATGCCACCACCGGACATGCCGCGGCAGCAGCAGATGCCGCCACCACCGCCGCTTACCGGGCCAAATGCTCTACCGGTGCGGCCAAACCGGCAGCGAGTACCAGCAAGTTAACCGGGTGGAACAAGATGGTAACCAGCTACCTCCACCGCCACCTTTAGGCCGGAATGTTTACGAAGACCCACATGTATGCTGTGTTGTTTTTGTCACTGAGCCGACAGACAGGCAAATTCTCCATCGCCGCTCCATGGAAGTAAATGCCGTGATGCCAGCGGTGCCCAAATACATGCTGTGGTCCAACCAGGAAATTGCTTGGTCGATCAAGGATCACCCCAAGATCATGCCGAATCCGGGTGGATATGCTCTTGTTGTAGACCCAATCATGAAAGGGCCACAAACTCGAGTGAAGTTCAGCAAAGTGCTGATAGATAATGGCGGTAGCATCAACATCATGTACAAGCATACCATGCATACGCTCGGCATAACGGAAAACATGCTTCAGCCAACGCGCACAACCTTCCATGGAATCGTTCCGGGTTTGTCCTGCGCACCGGTTGGAAAAGTCCGGGTGGACGTGGCATTCGGAGGACGTGACAATTGCCGGGTGGAAAATCTGGAATTTGAGGTGGTGGATCTAGACGAGTCCCTACCATGCATTGCTGGGAAGACCGGCATTGGCAGCTTTCATGGCCTCAACCCATACGGCTTACCTCAAGATGAAGATGCCGGGACCTCGTGGACCACTAACTGTGGTGGGAAACTACAAGGTCTCGCTGGAAACAGCATCTGCCGGATCGAACCTAGCGGAATCGCTGGTGATCGCGGAGGAAAAGAAAAGGATGCAAACAGCCGTTGCGCGGCTCGATCCTCACGGCTGAGCTTAGCGGCAATGAGTGCAAGTCCGAGCGCTCCGGCATTCAAGCCAACAAATGAGACAAAGGACATTGTGCTTGGATCCGGCCTACCCGGAGTGCACCGTTCGTATCGGTGCCGGCCTCGATCAAGCATAGGAAAGCGCGCTCATCGGCTTCCTCCGTGAGAATCGGAATATCTTTGCACGGTCAAGTGAAGATTTGGTAGGTGTTCCGAGGGAGCTGGCTGAGCACTCCTTGAACGTTCGGAAAGATGCCAAGCCGGTGCGACAACCTTTGCGCCGGTTCGCTGAAGATAGAAGAAAGATCATAGGAGAAGAGGTAACCAAACTGCTTGTTGCCAAATTCATTGTGGAGGTCACGCACACGAGTGGCTGGCCAATCCGGTGATGGTTGAAAAGAAGAAAGATGAGAACACTGGAGGCAAAAGCTCCGAAGGTGTGGCGCATGTGCATCGACTACACCAACCTCAACAAAGCTTGCCCAAGAGACCCTTTTCCTTTGCCACGAATCGATCAAGTGATTGATTCAACCGCTAGGTGTGAGTTGTTGTCCTTCCTGGATGCCTATTCCGGTTTCCACCAGATTCCCTTGAAAAAGGAAGATCAAATAAAAACTGCGTTCATTACCCCGCACGGGGCTTACTGCTATATCACTATGCCTTTTGGTTTGCGCAACGCTGGTGCAACGTACCAGTGTTGTATGCAAAAATGCTTGTTTGATCAAATCGGAAAGAATGTGCAAGTGTATGTGGATGACATCGTGATAAAAACTAAGGTAAAAGATACCCTGATCGATGATCTCCGGCAAACATTTGATAACCTAAGGAGGTTCCGGATGAAACTCAATCCGGCAAAATGTACTTTCGGTGTCCCTGCCGGCAAGCTGCTGGGTTTCCTTGTCTCGAGCCGAGGCATTGAGGTCAATCCGGTAAAGATCCGGGCAATCGAAAGAATGACAATACCACAGGATTTGAAGGACATACAAAAGTTTACCGGAAGCTTAGCATCGCTAAGCCGGTTCATAAGCAGGTTGGGAGAAAAGGCCTTGCCATTGTATGCCTTAATGAGAAAATCCGATAAGTTCGTCTCGGACCCCTCGGTGCGGACGCAGCGTTCAAAGAGCTGAAAACAATGTTAGCTACCGCGCCAATATTGGCTTCGCCGTTGGAAAGAGAACCCATGTTGTTATACATAGCAGCAACCAACCGGGTCGTGAGTGTTGTTGTGGTAGTAGAAAGAGAAGAGGAAGGAAAAACCGTCCAGAGGCCGGTATACTACCTGAGCGAGGTGCTCTCCCTCTCAAAGCAAAACTACCCGCACTTCCGAGAAAATGACCTATGGCGTGTTTATGGCCGCCACAAAGCTCAAGCACTACTTCGAGGAACATCCTATGAAGGTGGTGAGTGAAGCACCCATCTCGACATCATGTGCAACAAAGACGCCGGCGGTCGGATTGCGAAATGGGCGATCCGGATATCACCATACGTACCGGTGTACGAAAGAAGAGATGCCATAAAATCACGAGCTCTGGCTGATTTCCTTGTTGATTGGGCGGAGATGCAATACAAACCGCCGGATCAGAAGATAGAGTACTGGAAAATGCACTTTGATGGATCCAAGCTCAAGGAGGGTCTGGGTGCCGGTGTGGTGCTTACTTCACCAAAGGGAGATCACCAACGGTATGTTTTGCAAGTACATTTCAGAGCATCGAACAATGTCGCTGAATATGAAGCTTTGATCCATGGGCTTAAGGTCGCAAAAGAAATCGGTGCGCACCGGATCATTTGCTATGGAGATTCGGATCTTGTGGTACAGCAGTGTTCCGGAGATTGGGATGCAAAAGATGCCAACATGGCCTCCTACCGGTTTCATGTGCAAAAGATTGCCGGATTCTTCGAAGGTTGTGAGTTTCACCATGTACCACGTGCAGAAAATGAAGCTGCGGATGCTTTGTCCAAGATAGGCTCATCCCGACAAGAAATCCCTCCCGGAATAGCTCGCGCACCTGAGAGTACCATCAATCAAACCAAGTCCCGAGTCGGAATCAATTTTTGTTCCGGAGTCACACATTGTGCCAATGGATATCGATGGAGGGAACCCGGGGACTGCTCCGGCGAACCCGGGGACTGTTCCGGCAAGCTCGGGGACTGCCGTGCCCATACCGGAAGAAACAATGCTGGTGGATAGCATGGAGATAGATGCACCGGTGTTTTTAGTTCGAGAGATACCATCATGGGTTAAACCTATTAAGGAATTCCTGATCAACGGCACCTTGCCGGCTGACGAAAATGAATCAAGGAGAATCCAAAGAAGGTCCAAAGCATACACATTCATCAATGGTGAGGTGTACAAGAGAAGCGTTACCGGTGTCCTTCAAAGATGTGTGGAACCGGAAGAAGGGAAAGAAATGCTTGAGGAAATTCACCAAGGAGAATGTGGGCATCATGCTTCGTCAAGGGCGCTAGTAGCAAAAGTATTCCGGCATGGGTTCTATTGGCCCACTGCTTTGGAGAACGCCGAGGATTTGGTAAGAAAATGCAACGGGTGCCGAGGTACGCCAAACAAAATCATACCCCAGCGTCCGGTTTAAAGACAATACCGCTGACATGGCCATTTGTTGTTTGGTGCCTGGACATGGTTGGCCCATTCAAGGCTGCAAGGAGCGGCATGACTCACATCTTGGTCATGGTGGATAAGTTCACCAAATGGCTAGAAGTAAAACCTATCGCAAAGTGTGATGGGCATACAGCTGTGAAATTCTTGAAGGATATCATCTTGCGGTATGGATACCCGCACAGCATCATCACTGACAATGGAACCAACTTTGCTCAAGGTGAGTTCAAAAGGTTCTGTGAAGATAAGAACATCCGGTTGGATTTGTGCTCGGTGGCACACCCACAAGGCAACGGCCAAGTGGAAAGAATGAATGCTTTGGTACTCTCCGGTATCAAACCCGGACTCATTGACGCGGTGGAAAAGGCACGGGGTGTTGGCTTGATGAGATACCATCTGTGCTATGGAGTATAAGAACAACCCCAAACCGGTCTACCGGATACACTCCGTTCTTCATGGTCTATGGAGCAGAAGCGGTCATACCAACCGACATCATCCATGATTCACCAAGAATACAGCTCTATACTGAGCAAGAGGTCAAAGAGGCCAGAGAAAATGATGTGGACTTGCTAGAAGAAGCAAGAGAGCTAGCGTTGGCAAGAACAACCATTTATCAGCAAAACCTAAGACGCTATCATGACCGGAAAGTCAATCCAAGAGTTTTCCGGGAAGGAGATCTTGTGCTTCGCCTAGTGCAGCGCACCGAAGGCCGGCATAAGCTTTTGCCACCTTGGGAAGGTCCCTTCATTGTAAGCAAGGTGCTTCACAATGATGCATACTACCTAATTGATGCACAGGAGTGGAAAAAAGGAAAGGCGGACAAGTCCGGAGAGGAGAGCAAGCGTCCATGGAACGTAGCTCTGTTGCGTCCTTTCTACTCTTGAAGTGGTGGTGTAAGAAGTTCCTTTTTTGTACCTTATATGCTATGAATAAAAGATATCGGAACCTCAAATGAGTCTCGGGGACTACCCCAACTTAAGTTGCATGTAACTTGTCTATTTTTTCAGTTTACCGGTTGCTTATCGAATGTTTTTTCTTTCCGGTTTAGTAGTGTGCTAAATCCTACCGGAGTCTTCGACTCTGCTTGTTGTCCGAAAACCGGCTTCATGGCAAGCAAGATAAACCGGTAGGAGATAAGCACATGAATTGCGAAAGGGAAAGCGAGGAAAGAACAATCCGGAAAATTTAACTAACCCGGTTAAACCGGTTTTTTGCAAAATTTCAAAGTTATTTCTAAGTTCAAGAAGATGCTTGTTTGGTGAAAGAACCTTGTGCTCATATGCCAAAGAACGCCCGGAGAAGGCGAGAGAGCCAAGGCAAAAGAACCAAGTATGCATCAAATTGGATGCGGAGACAATTGAGAAATCTTTGCAGTGCAAGATAAAAGCAAAACCAAAGCAATGTACTAAAACAAACTTAAGATAATTAACTACCGGCATAACTTACCGGCAGAAGATGTTGTACCACAGCCAAAAGCAGGTTTAAGTTTTACATCATAGACCCCGGCATTCCGGGGCAGAATTTAACGAACATTGTTTCAAAGATAAGCGGGACCAACAAACGGATAGCGAGGCAAACACTTCAAAGAGAGTAATCACGCGGCGGGGGCTTCCGGAGGAGCGGCGCCGGCATCGGCATCGTCCGAGGACCTCGTCTTCGGCTTCATCCTCCTCCTCGGCCGAGATAGTCCTCGACGCCAGGAGGGGGAGGGATGAAGGTGCGCATGTCGGCATACTCCGCGATGCGGTACGCGCGATCCTGCCGCTTGGCGGAGAGGATCGGGTCCAGATCGGTTTCGCGTCTTCACGCACGCCGGTGAGGGCGTCCGGATCGAGCTCCGGGTACCGGGAGCGAGGCGACGCGAAGGGCGGAGTCGGCTCCGGCGCGGGCAGCGAGCACCGCCACTCGCGGATCCTCCTGCCGGCACCCTTGAGGCGATCGGCTGATGAGGGAGAAGGTGTCCGGCACCTCCTCGCCGAGGCCATAAAGTCCTGTATAGCTCGGGTAGCCACATCGGGGATGTCCGAAAGATTGCGGTCTATGCGGCGCATATGGGACACCCGCGCGTTAAGCGCGACCAGATGGTCCTTGGGCGTCCATGGCACGGTAAGATCCGCTTGGCCTTTGTCCTTGCGCTGCGCGTCAACCTTCTTGACGGCGTACCTCTGCGAGTCCGGAAAGAGGCCTGTGCAAAGAAAGAAAAAAGTTAAGGAAGAGGGTCCGGAAAGAAAAGAGTCCGGAAGAAAAAGAGACCGGGAAGAAAAAAGTCCGGAAGAAAAAGATAAAGGAACTTACGATGGGCGAGGGCGTCGGTCTGCAGGATCAACTGATCGCATTCCTTATGCTCCTCCTCCAGCCGCGCGGCCTTCTCCTCGGCAGCCTTCCGGGACTTGGCCGCCTCCTCCGGCTCAGCCAGCGGCACCACGTTGGCGTTGCCGGCGTCCTCCAATGCCTCCTCCATCTTGGCCGCCGCGTCGGCTGCGGCGGCTCGAAGGCCTTGGCATGGTCAAGCCCCGGTTGGATGAGGCTGGGTCTTGAGCTCCCGGTGGCTGGTCTGGAGGGCGTCCAACTCCTCCTTGTGCTGCCGGATGAGCTGGTCCTTCTCCCCTGTAACCGGAAAAGAAAGTGTTAACAAGGTTATACTAGTAAAAATGGAAAAGAAACCAAGGAGAGAACCATACGTTGGGCGGTAGCCAACTGCTCCTTGAGAGCATCGATGGAAGCTTCCGGAACCACTGTTAAGCAGAAATTGCGAATGTTAGGGGGGAAAGGTTTCCGGAAAGAAAGATGCCGGCAAAACAAAAATTTACCTTGGCACTTGTCGTGTGCCTCAGCGAGCTCCCGATGCTCCCATAAAAGCTCCTCGAAGAGGGCCTTCCGAGCGTCGGCCGTGAGCTGTTCAAGAAAAGAAGTTTCTAAGGTAAGTTTTGCGCTAAGAACAAGGTTCTTAACCCGAAACTCGGGGACTGGCAGTGCCGGTTTTGCGCTAAGTTTTTAGCTAAATTTTGCGCTAAGAACAAGGTTCTTAACCCGAAACTCGGGGACTGGCAGTGTCGGTTTTGCGCGCTTCTAAGGTAAATTGTGCGCTAAGAGCAAGGTTCTTAACCCGAAACTCGGGGACTGGCAGTGCCGGTTTTGCGCTAAGTTTTTAGCTAAATTTTGCGCTAAGAACAAGGTTCTTAACCCGAAACTCGGGGACTGGCAGTGTCGGTTTTGCGCGCTTCTAAGGTAAATTGTATGCCAAGGAAAAGGTACTTAACCCGAAACTCGGGGACTGGCAGTGCCGGTTTCACGATAAATTTTTAAGTTAAGTTTTGTACTAAGAGCTGCGCTCTCACCACAAAACTCGGGGACTGGGAAGATAGACAAGAGAGAAACCGGCATGAAACCAAAGAAAAGATAAGATCAAGCCGGAAACGAAGAAACCGGTAAAAATTGAGACAAGTTAGCAAAACATACCATCAGGTTGTTCGTGGAGTCGTACCACGCTGCTGTCAAGCTCTTTTACGGCAGCGCGAAGCCGCATAAAATGCTCCTCGGAAGACCGGTCCCCGACAGGGTCAGGTGCCGGCTGCCTGTCCTTGCCCAGGCCGCGGGTCGCCGGAGTCATGTCCGCGGCGTTCCACTTCTGGGCGTAGGGCAGAAGGTGCCCCAGGTCTCGGCCTTGGCGCTTGAACTCCGTAATGCGGCCAAGGAGGCCGGTGGGCTTCGCGGCGGCATCTTTGGCGGCCTTGGCGACGTGCAGCACCAAGGGCTGCTGGCCGCCGGAGGAAGCGCTGGAGGCCGTCGCCTTCCCCTTGATGAGCTTGGAGGTCTTGGACGGCGGTGCGGTAGAAGCGGCACCGAGGGGCTTGGCGCGAGGAGCACCTGGCGGCGGCATCAGGAGGGAGCGTGGAGACGGAGGAGCGCTGGGTGCATCACCCGTTTTGGAACCTTCCGGCGCGGAAGATTCCGGCGCGGAAGTTGTTTTTTCAAGGACGGGAGGAGCTGGAGGCTCCGCCCGCCCGGCAGTTTCTTCTTCGCCGGCGCCGATGTTGCTGGCGCCGGTGTCTTGGGTCTCTGGAGGGAAGGAAGAATCCTCCTCCGTGCGGTGATCTGACGGTGAAGGGGCCGCACGCCCCGAATTTGTCGTGCCCCCCGAGAGGGAGGCAGAAATGTTGCCGGCACCAGGTGGTGCCGGGCTTGAGTGAGGAGGAGGGGTTGAAGTCCTTCTGGAATCTTCGAGCCCGATGGCCTTGGGCCAAGCTTGAGCGCGAGGGCTGAGAAAAAGAAAGAAAGACGGTTGGAAGAGGGAAACCGGAAAAAACTCTTGGCAAAAAAGAGAATTTGGCGGAAAACGAGTAACTTACCCGGAAGAGGTCGGCATCGCCTTGCGCCCGTAGCGACGCATGCCCACCTGCTTCTCCCCCACAGGCTCAGTCCGGAAGCGCTTGAAGGGCGGGCCTGGGCGGCACCGGCATCGGATGCCGGGCTGCTTGTTCTTCGGCCCTGGGCCATAAGCTTGTCCACGAACTCGGAGCCGGCCTCGGCGCGCAGGGGCACCACGCGCTCATGGATCTGTGAGTTAAGTTTGGATAAGAAGCAATTCACAGGAAAACGATAACGGAAAGGTAAAAGAAACCGGAAAGAGAAATACCTCAAGCGTGGCAAGGTCGTCAGCAGACCCGGTGGGCTTTGGCGGAGACCGGCCAAGATGCGCTGCCGGAACCTTGCCCATCTTCAAGTCCTTCCAGAAAATATAAGGATCCGGATCAAAGGAGTTGAGGGCGCGAGGCTGGCAAGGTCCACGCCGCTGCGCTCGATGAGGGGAAGCGGTCCTTGGCACTGAAACGAGGAAAAAGCAAGATTAGCAAGAGCGGAAAGCTACCGGTCGGAGACAACTCCTGTCGCGTAGTCCCTTACTTCCTGGGTCGGAGGGTTGTCGGTGCATAGGGGAAGGAGGCCCCATTCCCAATCGAGAGGGCATAGCGAGTTTGGCAAATCTGTTTAGCCTTGCGAACAACATCCCTTTTGCTAAGAGGATGGCCTGTGATCTTGGTAGGATCGCCCGGGCCATACATCTCGCTCATCCTATGTGCGCGGCGCTTTAGAGGAAGCACCCGGCGCGAAATGAAAGTGCGGATGATGTCATCCGAGCAGATCTTGGTCTCCTTCTTCAAAGAGGTCAAGAAGCGTACCACCCGGCTGGTTTCAGCATGATCCGACTTCGGGTTGTAGCTCCAGTTGGTCCTGCTGGGGGGCCCCGCTTCGAAGGGAGGAAGATCGATGAGATCGGCGCGGCCGGTATTCTTCACGTAGAAGAAAGTCCCTTGCCACAACCGGCAAGATTCGAGGCCGGAAAACTTAAAAAGGGGCTCCCTTGACGGGAGCCGATAATGCAAGACCCGCAGCTGAACGGGGGCTTGGGTTTAGGAATATCCTTGCCCTGAACGGAGTTAATCCGAAGAGCAAAGAAGCGAGCAAACGTCTCACGAGTGGGACGAATGCCGATATAGGCCTCCATGAAGGTGGCGTAGCAAGAGAGGTAGAAAATGGCGTTGCCAGGAAGATGATGAGGTTGGAGTTTGTAAAAATCTAAAAAGGAGCGGAAAAAAGGAGAGGCAGGAAGGCCGAAGCCGCGCTCAAAGTGAGCTAGAAAGACAACGTATTCGTCATCTTCAGGATCCGGTTCGATTTCGTCATCCGGAATCCGGCAAGAAACTCCTTCCGGAATCCGTCGAGACCGGTATAACCAATCAATTTCGAAGCTGGGTGACACTGGAACCCATCCAGGCTCCACGGGTGATTGGGGAAGGCTCCTCGCCGGAAGATTGAGCTGGAGCTGCTGGAGGTTGCGCTACCGGAAGCTTGGCTAAAGCTACCGGATTCTAGGGGGCCACCGGACTCTTGGTGGCTACCGGATTCCTGGCTGATTGCCGGAATCGGTTTCCATCGGATCGAAGCGCGTGGATTCGCCGGGAGAGGGTCTACGGCGCTTGAGAGAAAGGGAAGAAGAAGATGCAGAGGTGGACTCCTCGCCAGACATTGCGAGGAGAGGCGAAAAAACAAGAATCCCAGACTTGGACCCCGCGTGAAGATCTACGAGTAAGAAGAAAACCAAGAAAAAAGAGGAAATAAGAACACTAAACACCCAAGATCTGGAAAGCAACCAGAGGACAAGTGAAGCGAGATTGGTACCAACCTTAAGCGGCGGAGTCGCTGAGGGAGTCGTTTGCTGGCGACGGAGCGGACCTGCGGCCGCCAGAGAGCACCGTCGGCGGCGAGGCGGAGAAGCTTGCGAAGAGGCGCAAATGTGGCGAAAGCAAGGATGTTGCTGCCGAAGATCTCCGCGCAGCAAGGTCCGGCGGAGGCACGGCGTGGGTTCGCCGGGCGCCGGAGTTTGGACAAGCGACGGCCGACGGAGAACGGCGGAGGTGCAGAGGCGTGGAGCTCTGTGCGCGAAGGAGGAGAATGCGAAGAAGACGAAGGAGAAGGGCGGTTGAGTTTATAAAGGAGAGAGAAGGTGGGCGAGGGAACCGCCGGGCCGCGGCGGTTCGCCTCGCGGCCACGACGGTTCGCGCCTTGGGCCGCCACGTGGCGAGGAGTACACGCGAAGAAACACGGGGCCACACGGAGGCGCACACGGGATACCGAAGAGGTAGTGGGATCGAGCTGCGATGCATTAAATGAGCGCGCGGGAGTCGAAGGAAGTGACCCACGACAGCGGCGCGTCGATCCACGGTGCGCATGTCTCCGTCGGGCGCGGGGCCCGAGATATTCTCGACTTCGCCGAGGAAGCAATAAAGACACATGATACCGGACAATAGAGATGCTGGAACGAGCTTCGCAAAGAGAAGAAAAAGAACAAGGGTAAAGGTGCAGGAACTAGGCTCATGACATGAGTATTTAAACCGGTATCCGAGGAAATGAGAACCTGGCATGGCACGTAGGATAGAATCCTCCGGGCTATACCAGCTTCGGGGACTAATGTTGGGGGATGACCCCGGTATGCCAAAGGCATGCCAAACCGGATGGCATGTGCCATCAAGATACCGGTTTAATGTTTATACTGGAACACTGAGGTTAAGAGTTTAGCTAAGTGGAGCTAAGCCGGTATTCCCAAGAGGGGTATACCGGAACCCGGTAAAGAAGATACCGGAAAGGAGAGCACTGTCGGCGGGGCTGGTCAAAGATTCTCTCCGGAGCTAGAAGACAAAGATGAGCTAAGCAAAGTGACTTTTGACGAAGGGCGACGATAAAGAGAAGGGTGACGGTCAAAGAAGCCGGAGGACGTCGGCGCCTCGATTAAAGAGGACTCCGGTGTCATCTATGATTAAAGTAGCTTTGTAAAGTAGTTTGTCTAGTCAAAGATGCCATTAGGGTTTCTTCCGGTGTAAGCCACCCTTTCCCCTATATAAGGAGAGGGGCAGCCCTTCTTCACGGGCACGTAGCGAGACCATAGAGAGATCGATGTACTCGAGAAACTTGTAACCATGTTGAGATCAATGAAGCTAGCGATCTAGTAAAGAGTTCTTCCTCTTGTCTCTCTTCTTGCATACCGGCCTTTGGTTGTGTTCTTGAGGAAAGCATCCGGAAGTTCTTCCCATCTAATCGCAAACCCTCCCCAGAATCCTCATACGTCCATTCGGCCCCAACTTAAGCCATCCTATGGCATCTGCTCGTTCACCACGACGACACGTGTGGGACGGTGACCGACCGTTATCACTGGATCGATCGCCCGATTCTGACCATTTTCCATATGAAATTCAGATGATAAATTCACTCGTGGGTCCTAAAACGCCGCCTCCACGGCTTCATTTGTGGAGTACGGAGTACTAAAGAACTTTCTTTCATGGACCCTGCTACATAGCGGCGCCGCACAAAACGTCCTCCGTGCGGCGGCTCGCATGCTGAATGTTTAAGACGGAGACATCCCAAATGTGCGAGTGAAATACGGTGTGTCAGCCTGTCAGGTACTACATGCAAGCACAGTCTGTCGCTTCAATCTTTCCTTTGTCCTCTCTCTCTCTAAGCCGACGCCCGGCGAAGAAGGTGCCGCAACGCATGCCGCGAGTTACCGGCTCCATCGCCATTGATGCTCGAGGTGGTGCAAAGCGAGCATCGCGCCGTCGTCGAATACGTTCTCGCTGCTGTTGCTGGAGGTGCGGCCTTGAGTCGTACCCGGACCGCTCGGCTCACGCTAAATATGACCGCGCGCAGCGCAGTGCGCGATCCCGCCGTGCGGTTCATGGCGGCGAGGGATCTCCTCGCGGTAGATGCCATGGCACATGCCGTGCCGACGGAGCTGCTAGAGCTTGGCATGGCTATGAACATCTCAAAGAGTGGACCGACCGTAGCCATCACCGGCTAAGATCAACTCTAAATTCACAAACGCTTAGATGGATGAACGGTCCGTACTTCCCATGCATCATAAAATTGGACGAATGTACAATCTCGATCGAACTAATGAGCTCGATGTGCTTTGCATAAGAGACTCAGAGTGATCGATGAATTTCTGCATCGATTAATTCCTAATTCCTTCATCTTCAACTAAAGGGAGATCACGGATTGCATCGTTGTGCTACCGAATTGGTAGGAGTCGAGATCCATCAAATGTGGATAGACATTTTGGGAGAGGAGCATCCATCAAATCCCATCTAGCACACCGGAGGAGCTCATCGAGCTCATGATGTCCGGAGGCGGAGGTCGCCAGGTACCTACGCGGCTTCGCCCAGTTGTGGCCGAAGGGCGAGGAAGAGGCACCCTGGGAGGCGCGTGCTTGTCATCCGGCTCCCGATTCGGTGGTACGATGAGCTGATGTCGACCATCAGTGCATCACGCCGACGAGGCAATGCACTATGGCTCAGAACAATGCACTCCAGCACGGCGCATGGCTACCAGGCGTCGGCATGTATGCAGAGTTCATCCAAAAAAAAATTAGAAGAAATAGTCAACGTTCCCAGCGCTGACCACAGGCACGTCAGCTAAACTGTCCAAAAGAGATGGGTACCGGGAATTATAAGTTCAGGGTGCCAATTCCTGGGATTTAGAGTTCAAGGTTCTATCTATCCCAACACCCTTTATAACTTCAAGGTTTATTTCAGACTTTACTCTTACTTAATCGTCTTTACTCATTTTTTTACCTTGAAATCTAGCCTAGCTCCCGCTGATATCGCTGCGGTTGTACATGCCGGGGTGACGAAAACGAGCTGCTTGTGTAAGAGCATGTCTAATGAGACCCTTAAATTTCTGCCTCGTATAACACGAGTAGAGGCGCCGTGATTCAATTTCGATCGGCCGAAAATTTGTCCGAGCTAACAGACCCGTATCCCTAAACTGTAAAAGAGAATATTCTAGGAATATACCAAATTAATTTTCTTTTCTTTTTTTCCTCTTCTTCCTCCTCTCCTTCTTCCTCCTCCAGCCACTCCCAAACTATGATGTAGCATCAAATTAAACAGAGAGCAATTGACCGAAATTAACAGTAGAACAAATGAGGGCTGGGTACGTGTTGCTCTGACTCCCAGAGATTTGTTTGCTCCCAGAGACGAGCTGAATTGAGAGCAATTGGAGAGCTAGCGGAAGCCACACGCGCATGTGGATTGTGGAGAGCTAGCTGAATCGAGAGATAGCGGAGAGCAGCTGAATCGCGGGCTAGCTGAATCGAGAGCTAGCGGAATCGGCAGATCGGCGTGTTCAACGACGCCTTCCGCGCCGCGCTCAGCGACCCCTACGCCGCCATGTCCGGCTGGGTCGCCGCCTCCTGCTCCGCGCCCTACTCCCGGCGCAGCGTCGCCTGCTCACCCACCGGCGCAGCCGGCCGGGTCATCGAGCTGCAGCTCCCGCGCCTCCGCCTTGCGGGCTCGCAGGATCTCGATCTGGCGCGATTGACTGCGTGCAGGAGAGTCAACAAGGCGAAAGCAGTTGCGATTTCCTGAAACTTCAGCGCGCCACGAGTGGGGGGTTGGCCCTGTATTCAGCCTCCCACCCCGCACAAGTAAGGGCGAAAGCCGCCCATGTCGAAAACGAGCAAAATCGGAGCGGTGGCGTTTTACGGGGTGCACTGACGGCCGAGGTAGACTGAAACGCCGTATAATGGCGGTTATTATACGGGTTTGCTACTTTTACGGGGTCATTAGACCTGCTCTAATCACGGACGCGCGTGCATGTGCTGATCGCATGTGATTCTGTTACCGAAACACTAACGCCTAATCTCAATTCCTCAAACCCAACTGATTTTTCTAGGTCCAGGCAGATATTTCGGGGCAGATTGTTGTGCCATTCCGTGATCTTCGGTGTTTAATTACTAGAATAATTCCATGTACTACAAGACGATTGTGGCTAATAAAATGGAAACAAAACAACAGACGATCCAAATCCAAATAGACACGTACGTCCTGCGATATAAAGGGAAAGAAAAAAGGAGCAGCAGATGAGGCGATGACGGCGCCGATGGCTGGTAACAAGACCTATGACTTCGGCACGGACGTCCTGGTGGATATCCTCCTGCGGCTCCCGCCGAGCTCCCGTCGGCGGGCACTAGTAGAAAATCTCTCATGCGTACCGGTTCCAGAGGGGCATTCGTACCGGTTCCGGCTGGTCTGCCGGCACTGGCGTGGCGCCTTGGACAGCCGCACGACGGAGATGCAGCTCCGCCACGTCACGACGCTCGTCTCGGCCGTGGAGAACACGGGGACGGGGAAGACCACGGCGTCCGGGTACGTCGTCGACGATGACAGCTCGGGATGGCGCGGCATAAAGCTGTGGACGAGTGACGAGGATGTGCACGTGGTGGGCACATGCAACGGCCTCATCTGCTTCTGCAACGACGGGAAGCCCGGCGGCGGCGTCTCCCTGCTCAACCCGATGACCGAGGAGCAGCTGGTCGTCCCGCCGCTGCCGCCGTGCTATCATCACTCGTCCGGATCGGGACAGTGGCAACCCGCGCCGTGGGTGCGCCGCTGGCACGAGGCGTACAGCTTTGGTTACCACCCGATCACGGGGCGGTACAAGATCGTGCACGTGGATCTGGCGTCGGAGCCGATCGCAGTGCAGGTGTTCACGCTGGGGGAGGCGTCGTGGCGGGACGTGCCTCTGCCAGCCGCCGTCGGCGCGATCGGCAACCTGGGGAGCGGCGGCCTCGTCAGCGTGGACGGCACGACCTACTGGCTCGCGAAGGACGGGGACGCCGGGAAGGTGGTGTCGCTGGACCTTGGGGACGAGCGCCTCCACGCGTCGCCGCTTCCGGTGACCACGAAACCGGGCGTGTGGCTGACGGTGGTGCACGGGAGGCTCGGCGTCGCCCTCGACCGGAACGGCAAGACGGACGTGTGGGTGCTCGAGGGAAGGCGATGGAGCCGGCGGTACGAGGTTCAGCTGGACGGACAGCAGCGGCTCACGAGCCCGCGCTTCGCCCACGGCAAGTACGTCCTGACGGAGAAGGAGGTGACGGAGCGGTGGCGCCAGGGCTCAGTCATCTACGGGCATAGGCTGACCGAGAAGAGGTCGTTGATGCTGTGCAATGTGTCGCGGAGCAAGGAGCCGGCGGTACGCGGCGTCCAGGGATCCATCGACCGGGCGTTCGCCTATGTGCCTACCATGGAGCCGTTGAGCGGCTGGGAATAGCATTTCACAATGCATATATCCCAAGACGAGTAGCTGATTTTTTATTATTATTCTGAAACAAGAGTAGCTGCAGTTTTTGAAGTTCTCGTTCGTGATTGGAACTGTCGTTTTGTGTTGGGTAAGCACAATTTAGTTGCCTCAGATATATTGCTTAAATTGTGTGCATCTTTGGTCACTGCAAACTGAAAGGTTAGACATGTATTGTGATTTCAGATTGATGTACTCCTGTGAAATATATAAAATTCGGATGTTAACTTCACTGGTGTTGTAAAGTGCCGCTTTCAGCCCGTTAATACCAATGAGGGCTTAGGATGCCAAGCTTTCCTGAATATAAAAGCAGCAGAGGATTTGAACTGTTCAGATGATCAAACTCGACAACAGAAGAGAGTAGAACCATTCGTCGTTGGTGTCCTAATCCATTGCATTAATGAAACTTTTTGTTCAATTAAACTCGACATGCACAAAGCCGCGTGGAGTGGGTTTTTTGTGGAGAAGATCATGCTAAAGATGGGATTGACCAGCAGTGGGTCAAAACTAATCGTGGCATGTGTTACTACGGTTCGGTACCGAGTAAGAATCAATTTGGAAGAAACTGAGATCATTACACCATCTAGGAGACTCTGTCAAGGGACCCTTTATCACCAGATCTCTTTCTTTTGTGTGTAGTAGGGTATCTGGATTGTTAGCTAAAGCGGAGACGCAAGAGGAGCTTGTCACCGTCAAAGTTTGTTGTGACGCCCGAAAATCTCTAAATTATCATTTGCGAACAACACTCTCAACTCATGCAAGCTGATGGGGCAAACGCTGGTTCTGAAGCATATTCTAGATGAGTAATGTCTTGTGTGCGGACAATTGGTGAATGTTGCTAAATCGAGGATCTTCTCTTCTTCGGTCCAAGTACATAGGTGGAGCAATTTGGGAGGTAAGGAGGTGTTACTCAAAGCAATTTTCTTTGAACCGAACACACATAGTACATGGCCTCAAAGCAATAGCACAAACTATAACATCATATGTGATGTTGGTAATTAAATTTTCTCATGAAATTTCTAGAGGAACCATATCAACGATGTCAAAGTATTATTGCGGAGATGGTGCTAATCAGAAAATGATGCATTGATTAGCTTGGTGGAAAACTTGTGTGGCAAAAAAGCAAGGAGAAATGAATTTTCAGGATATCCATTGTTTCAACTTAGCCTTGTTAGCAAAAGAGGCTTGAGATTGATAGCGGAGCCGAATTCATTATGGTGTACAGTTTTTCGAGCTAAGTACTTTCCATCAAGAGATCTTCTAAATTCGAAGATTAAAAGTGGAAGCTAATTTACGTGGCAAAGTATATGGGAAATCTTGTAGACTTTTAAGAAGGGCCAATATGGAGAGTGAGACAAAGTACATCTATCAGTATTTTGGGGAACGTGAGTGGATCCCAAGTAGCCATGCATATGAGTATTAACACCAAGGGACATAACGTGTTGACAAGAGTTAGTGAGCTTATTAACCCCCAAAACAATTCTTGGGATGAGCAATTGGTCTATCAATTTTTTGGACAATAGATGCAAAAAGAGTTATGAAAATACCATTGCCCAATCATGGTATGGATGATTTTGCTTCCTGGAAATTAACAAAGACATGTACTTTTCAGTAGGCCTGCTTATTTTGTGGAATGGGAAAATAAATTTGGGAATAGGGTTAATCATGGAGATCAACGAAGGACGAATGATTTCCCCATGTGGGGAAGGATTTGGAAACTCAGAGTTCGAAGTAAACTTATGATCTACATATGGAGAATTATTCAAGAGACTTTAGCATGGAGGGTGGTACTAGCAAACCGACATGTGAAGGTTAGAGCATAGTGCTCTTTATGTTAATTGGAGACTGAAGATGTGAATCATATGTTATTTGTATGTCATATAGCAAGGATGGTCTGCAATCTTTTGGGTCTGGAATAAATTATTTAGGCACAACAAATCACACGGAGTGGGGATGTGTTCAGGTACCCGAGCTTGTTGTTGTGGCGAGCTGAGTGAATGGTAATGTTGCTCGGCAACAAGATCGATTGATGCCATGTGCTTTGATTTAATGGCTACCAATTCTCCAATAGCTAAAATGAAGATGGGCGTATGGGTGAAGCCGTTAAAGGACTATGTTAAAATCATTGTGGATACTTCATATGACGTTGATCTTCTACGAGCCACAACACGAGCGGGTAATCCGTGACGATTATAATAATTTTGTAGCAACGAGAATTCTAAACTTGAGCATGTCCATGACGCAATGTCAGCGAAGGCGCACGGGATGAAGCAAGGATGATCCTTGCACAATCCATTGGATGCAATCAGATCATACTCAAGTCGGACAACCTTGAAGCGACTAATATTGTGAGGGAGAGAGGCAACTCTCTTAGCATTGTTGCAGCGGTTATAAAATATTACTGCTATCTAGCTATTGAATTTCCAAAAATTATTTTTGAACATTTTTTTACTATGAACACGAGTTGTGTAGCTTACGGGTTAGCTAGGGTAGCTAGGGGTGGATGTAGCAAGTTTGGCTCGGTAACTCCCAAATTTTTTCATTCCACTTTTGATGGATGATGTAACCTCTATTTCAAATGAATAAGGGCATGTACAATGGTTATATCTTAGGGATGACATGTAGGATAATTGATAACATGGAGGAGAGAGAAATAGAAAAAAAGAGGTTTGTCTTCTCTTAGCTAAGAGATCATCTCTTAGCAACAATCTCTCTCACCACATATTTAGGGATGTCTCATTACTAGAGATAAGACTAAAAGAATGGTCTATTGTATATCATGTTTTGTTGTTATATCTAGACTACGTGGCGGAGTTAAGATAAGACGGTCTTATCAACCATTGTTCATGCCCTAAAGTGAGTTTAAGTTGTGGAAGAAAATGAAACAACATTGTTCACAACAGGTTTGAGAACTCTGGTAGAAAAGGAAAGTCTTATGGTCGACGGAAGCGGTCCTATGGTGGTTCAGAAACTTTTTTTTTCACAAAACAAATACTACTATTTCTACCAAATCATAGATAAATGCACCCACCATGGAACTATGGAAGCATAATGTTGTTGCATTGCATTAGTGTATATTAAAGGAAACCCAAATAACAAGAAACAAGATCTGCTTCATAATAAAATCGAAGATTAACATCCGGAAATATCATAGAAAAATCAAATCGTAGTAGTTAAAACCGAATCACACTTAATTTGTGTTAGTTATACCAGAAAACAAATCCATAGTTAATGGTGAATCCCACGTTAGTAGGAAACAGATCGCTACCAGACGCGAACTACCTAGTACGGAGTAGTAGCCATCCCTAAAAGAAAAAGAAACAACCCAACAGACGATGCAAATCCAAACATGTTGCGATCAAAACCGAAACAAAAGCAAGGAGGTGCATAGCAGCTGACGGCGACAATGGCAGGTGAAAAGACGCATGACTTCGCCACGGACGTCCTGGTGGATATCCTGCTGCGGCTCCCGCCGAGCTGTCGGCGGCGCGCACGGCTTGTCTGCCGACACTGGCGCGGCACCGTCGACGACCGCACGTCGGAGATGCGGAGCCGCGCCGTGAGGACTCTCATCTCTGTCAAGACCGGGCTGACGGCGTCCGGGTACGTCGTGGACGACCTGTCGGGATGGCGCCTGAGAAACAGGTGGGCTGGTAGCGGCGGCGTGCACGTGGTCGGCACATGCAACGGCCTCATCTGCCTGTGCGACGACGCGAAGCCCGGCGGCGCCGTCACTCTGGTCAACCCGGTGACCGGCGAGGGGCTGGTCGTGCCGCCGCTGCCGCGCCACCGCTCGTCCAGACGGGAAAGCTGGCACGAGGCGTACAGCTTCGGGTACCACCCGTTGACGGGGCGGTACAAGATCGTGCACGTCCCGGGCTACCTGGACCCTGCAGCAGCCTCGGACTCGATCGACGAGGTGCAGGTGTTCACGCTGGGGGAGGCGTCTTGGCGGAGCGTGCCGCTGCCGGCCGCCGTCCGCGCGATCGGCTGCCTGGGGAGCGGCGGCGTCGTGAGCGTGGACGGAACGACCTACTGGCTCGGGATGGGCGGGGTCGACGGGAAGGCCGTGTCGTTCGACCTCGGGGACGAGCGCCTCTACGCGACGCCGCTTCCGGTGAAGGCGAAATCGGGCGTGACGCTGACGGTGGTGCGCGGGAGGCTCGGCGTTGCCCTCGACAGGGATGGCAGGACGGTGGTATGGGTTCTCGAGGAAGGGAGATGGAGACGCCGGTACAACCTTCGGCTGGGCGGATCGCAGCGGCTCGTGAGCCCGCAGTTCGCCTACGGCAAGTACGTCCTTACGGCGACGACGAGGGAGGAGCGGAAGCCGAGGGAGCCATGGCGCAAGGTGTCAATCTTGTACGGGCATGAGCTGGGCGAGAGGAGGTCGTTCAATGTGCTGCAGAGCAAGGAACCGGCGGTATGCAACGTCGACGGCTACATCCACCGGACGTTCGCCTACGTCGAGACCAGTGAGCCATTGAGAGTTTACGAGACGGCTCCGGTTACTACTGGGAGCAGCGTTTGACAACGCGTAGCCAGGACGAGTAGCTGCAGTTTTTAAGTTCTCAATCACCGATATTAATATACTGCTACCAGTTTTTAAGTTCTCATTTGGATCCAGTTCCCTCAGATACTCCTAATATATTATGTGCCCCTTTGGTCTCTCCAAATGGAGAGGTCAGACAAATATATAGATTTCAGATTGATGCTTATAAAATCCGGATGTTAACTTCACTTGTTGTAAAACGCCCGTCTTCCGCCCGTTAAGACCTAAACAGGGCCTTATAGGTTGTCAAACTTTTCTGAATATAAAAGCACCAACTATCCAGCGTCTGAAATGTTCAGATGATCAACTAAAAACGCTATAGCAGAAGAGAATAGAACGCTTGGTGCTTCATTGACACAGGACGAACCCTGACATTGCCAACAAAAAGAAGAAGAAAAAAAAGACGAAACCTGGTTCAGTTTATTAGAGAAAAGGGGCCACCAACGGTTCCACTGCAATATGAAATAACATTGTACACAAACGGTTCAGGAATCTGTTAGAAAAAGGAAGCCTTATGGATGAGTACAGATAGCACTGATGAACTCAAACTACAAAAGAGGAGCAGCTTCGTGTTTCAGGTTCTCAAGGCGCTTCCCATATGGTTCAGTTACCAACACACTGAATCCTTCACCCACATTAAATTACTGGTCTGTGAGCTGTAGTTTTCGTGCATGCGTATACTCCTGACTTCACTGGCTTGACCTTATAAAACCCAAATAAGCATTCCTTTCATAGTTATTGAGAGGTACGGGCCGGGTCAAGCTTGAATCAGTCTATCGCGTTTAGGTCCACAAAAGTTATAATGAAAAGAACCAGACGGACGTGCTACCTTGTTATGTGGGAGCAAGTTTTCAACGCCATCTTCTAACCCCATTTGACTGTGCTATGCAGGGAGCACGCCATGGAGATCTCTCTGCGTCCAATCTTGAGTTTCAGATAAAACCTGGCATCTCCAGGACACCCACCTATACAGCTCGTTCCAATATGGCTGACAAGAAGGCCAGAGGAACAAGTTTATTCTGGGAAGCAGCTGCTACGATGATTGCAGGGGCATGCGCAAACTGCTTCGCTCCTCGCCGATCAAAAATTAGGGAGGGTCATGTTAAACCTTCAGAGGATGCTCATGATGTGTCCACTAGTTCTAGTAAGTTCAGTTTTCTTCCTCTGTTCATCTACCGTGTACATGTGATCCTACAGCATCAAATTGTAATTTCATCAGAAAAGAAGGCATGTATGTTTAACTTGACACTTAGTCAAATAAGATGTGGAAGGCCATCAAAATTTGATCCATGTAGAAATGCAAAACTGTAGCATAAAACAACAATAAGAAGTCAGTACTGATCAAGGCCATAACTTCTGGGTTAAGTACCATATCTCCAGAACAACAAGGAGTAATACGGCATGGTGTTTCATCTTTCACCAAACCAGCATGTTAACAACAGCTTTTAGGTAATTCCAATTTGCCACCTCCTCCGTCTTGTTTCCATTAATCCTGGGCAGACATAAGCATATGTTAATTCTGAGTCCGTCAAGATAGCATTGCAGTTCAATTAATATTTCCATCCACATAGTTTTGTTAATAATTATTCTGGTATTCAAGACATACAGCTTCTAATTCATCAGTGTGCATCCATGTATTTCTAAGATTAGCTGTTCCATTGAACAAGCAAAGCCAAGTGTGCTTAATCAAGGTTTCCAATGGTTTCTAGCAGTCTCAAGAATTTCATCAGTAAGCAGCACAAGCACTAGCCAGCACAAGTCATGGCCAGACCAGTTCTCATTTCAGGAAATCTGCCTGGCTACTTCAAACTTCAGTGAACAAAACAAAATTGGGCAAGGAAATTTTGGCACTGTGTACAAGGGGAAGCTCAGGGATGGATCCATCATAGCTATAAAGCGAGCTAAGAAGGTTTGTGGGTGAATTTCTGAACACACTGAAGAGCATTGATCTTATTAACAGTTACTTCTAGCAACCAAATGAATGAAATCCTTTCACGTAACATCTGGAATTGGTAGAATATGTATGACAGGCACCTATCTGCAGAATTCAGAAGTGAAATCCAGACACTATCGAAGGTCGAACATTTAACCTTGGTGAAGTTTCTCGGGCATCTGGAGCATGAGGAAGAACGCTTAATTCTGCTTGAGTATGTCAGCAATGGAACACTCCGTGAACACTTGGATGGTAGGTCAAATTTTCTTGAAATCAATATTGTTAAAAACATGTACAAATAGAAAACCCACTCAGGCTGTGGGACTCGATGGAATCAAACATATTCTAGTAAATATTTTCGGTATACAACTCGCTAAGTACAGGTTAGTACTCTTTTTTCGTAACTATACTTGCTCTACTCGGTCTTCTTTGGGCTCAACATGTGTCTTGCAGGATGTAATGCTAGTTATCTGTCAATACTCTCTGTTAGATATATAAAAAATTTAGATCAAAACCTTTGTCACTGTCCAGGATCACGAGGGGAACCATTGGAATTTTCTCAACGTCTCAACATTGCCATCGACATAGTTCATGCTGTTGCCTACTTACACGGATACACAGGTACTACGCTCTATGTCTGTATGACAAGACCAAAACCACTCAATCTCAATCATCGCATTTGCTATCCCACTGAGCATACAATTTTCAAATTCTATCTCATTTTCGAATACATGTTTTGTTTTATTTAAAAATGTCTGTTGGACCTACAAAGGGGAAAATATGCTTTGTTATAGAAACAAACTTACAGATAGATTTCGCATATAGTATGCATATGTTGGTATTCCTACTTAATATGTGAGATCTCAAATGCATACATGGCCCAAACCCTGAATGTCTAGACGAATCACCACAGGTCACGAATTCAGCACCTTTTTATCATAATTATTTCAACATGATGTAAATATTTTGACATATTGAACATCTAAAGAGTGTATCTACATCCAAATTATCAACATCCTAATGTCTGACAAACGTTTATCCATGATGGGCATGCAGACCACCCAATCATCCACCGTGACATCAAATCATCCAACATTCTGCTAACTGGCCAGCTGAGAGCAAAGGTGTCCGACTTCGGCTTTTCACGCCTAGCCCCGGACGACGCTGAAGCCACCCACGTCTCGACAATGGTGAAGGGCACGGCAGGATACGTCGACCCTGCGTACCTGCACACGAACCACCTCACCGACCGCAGCGACGTCTACTCCTTCGGCGTCCTCCTCGTCGAGCTCATCACCGGCCGACGCCCGATAGAGCGCAGCCGCGGCCGCAAACAGCGCCTCACGACCGAATGGGTAAGGCTCTGTTTTGTTAGCAAAGTATTTTTGAAGTATTTCAGCAATATTACAGTTTTTGAAAATACCAAAGTTTCAAATACTTTGATTTGCTTGGCTGTGACTAAAAACTGTGGTATTAATACTTCATTATCTCTCGAAAGGTGCTATTTATGAAGTATTGAAGAAACAACTATGGACCTCTTTTTCCAAAAACTGGAGTATTACTATGCCAGGCAGTTAAATACTACAGTTTTGCAATACTTCAGTTTTTGATAAACTTTGTTGCCAAGCTAGAAAAGTATTGCAAGTAAGGTGTTCGACGGAATTACCGTGTGGACGCAGGCGCTGCGGAAGTGCAGGGAGGGCGAGGTGGTGGTGGCGATGGACTCCCGGATGCGCAGGACCAGCGCGGCGGTCGCGGCCGTGGAGAGAGTGATGGCGCTGGCGGCCGAGTGCACGGCTCCGGACCGTGCGGCGCGGCCGGCCATGCGGCGATGCGCCGAGGTGCTCTGGTCTGTCAGGCGCGACTTCCAGCACGAGCAGCAGCGAGCCGCTGCCGCTGCCGCTGGCGCGGGAAAGTTGCGGCGCCATGGCTCCACCGGTGCCGCCACGTACGGGTCCTCAGCAGTTCGGTCAGTTGGGAGCTTGAAGTAGGGGATCGAGCATTACTTGTACTCCGCATTACCGCTCGACGTGTGATTAAGTGATTTTGACAACCGTGATAGTACCGATCATGCAAGTATTGTCCAAGTTAGGGTGTCTTTGATTTGGAGGATTTAAAACAGAAAAAGAAAAGGGATGAGAGCAATTCTTGCAATTTCCCAGAAAACAAATTTTGAATCTTTTTTGTGTTGCTATCAAACCGTGTCTAGTAGGAACTAGACACTTTTTGATATAGTAGACGCGGGACTTGGCGTGACAATTCCGAAATTCGTTCCTGACAGGAATCGAACTCCGGTCGTTAGGGTGCGCCACTGCGACCCCAACCACTGAGCTAAGCCCACGTCGTCTTTTTGACGTGGGCATAGCCCAGTGGTTGGGATCGCAGTGGCGCACCCCAATGATCAGAGTTCGAATCCTGTCAGGAACGAATTTCTGAAATTCTCACGCCGAGGTCCCGCTTCTACTATATCATTTAGTGTCTAGTTCCTCCTAGCACTAATTCATTTTTTTTGTGTTGCTATGATGCATTGCTTTCAGCACGTGTATTTCATTCTCTTCCATTATCTTCTTTGTTGTGAATGTGAGAACTCCATATGTACACAATTCAACAACATTTGAAATCCTTGATTTTGAAATTCAGATTCCGAATAGAACATAACATCCCAACAAACCAAACTATTTGAATTTCAAATTCAGGTGATATTTCTCTTTTATACTTATGTGGACCTCGAGAGATTTCTAGAGTCGAGTAAACCTCTTGGGGGGTCATGATTTTTTAGTAGCATTCCATCCAAAGGTGTGTCAAGATCATATGTGGATAGGAGTGAATTCATCTCGAGTTGTATGGCCTTGGCGCGGGCTCGTGTCAATTGTCCACTTGGGGGACTTGGTGGTCTTGATGGAGCATTGTCTGTAGGGCGGGATATATCAAGATCTCCATGTCCACCGCATCACAAGGGTTACCCATCCCCACCCAAAGCTTCTCGGTGTCGCATCATTCAAACCATGGCCACCGAAGACGGAGAGCACAAGCAAATTTTAAAGATGAAGGTCCATAAGCTTTTGTTTAGGCCTATATACCACCTCCCAATTGATCTTGCATTTTCCGCCAGTGATTCCTCGTGTGCCCTCCCACAAGAAATCACACTCGATTTTATTCATGCTTGCAAAGCAACCGGGGGATGGGGGGATGGTGATGGGAGTGAGATAAAAGATTGCTTGTGATGTGAGTACTTTGTACACAAGCCCCCCCGCGGGGCGTCCACACTAATGTTTTTCCATCCCAAGTGACAAGCTTCCCAACAAATTTATCTTCAAGCGGTTGAAAGTCCACCCTCTTTAGTTTCCACACCGAAAGCAGAAGGCCTAAATATTTGATGGGGAAGGTTCCATGTATCACCGACAAACCATTGAGAACCTCGTTAAGATCAGTGTCATGACATCTAATGGGAACCACCATGCTCTTTTGTAAATTTGTTGCAAGACCGGTAACTTCACCAAACATAGTAAGAATTGAGGATAGGTTTTGAATGTATTCTTCAATTGGGTGAACAAAAATAGTCGCATCATCCTCATAAAAGGATGTTCTCATCACCGTTCCGCACCCTCTAATCTTGTGGAGTAGCTCGTGTTGAGTTGCCAATTCGAGGATTTGCTTTAAGAGATCTATAGCAAGAACAAACGGGGTGGAAAGGGGGCTCCTTGTCTTAGCCCCCGTCCATGCTTAATTGGCACCTGGCCATTCAACAACACTCTTAAGTAATAAGTAATAAGAAAAGCAGCGATCTAATCACGAAAACAATGGCGGGAACCCATGTTGCTTGAGGAGATCGAAGATAAATTGCCATCTCACTAAGTCGAAAGATTTCTGGATATCGAGTTTGAATAGAAGGGTGGGGATTTTTCTCTTGATGAATACACTTTGAGAATTGGAGACAAGCTCGTTCATGGGGGGAGCAAGACTATGGGTGATCGCCTTGGATATAATTTTGGCGAAGGCATGAATCAAGTTAATAGGTCTATAGTAACAAATATATTTAGCCCCTCCATTTTTAAGAAAAGAACAATGTTGGCGGATTTTATCCATTGAAGGTGACCCACTTGAAGATTGTTGATTTTTGGATGGCACTCATGACATCAACTTTTATGGTCTCCAAACGTTTCTTAAAGAACATCTCGGTGAATCCATCGGGGCTGGGGCTTTGTTGAATGGCATTTGGTTTATTTCATTTCGCACTTCTTCCTCCAAAAAAAACGTATCAATTCCACCCATGTCCACATTGCCCAAATTTTCCACTAGCTAGGCGTGTCGTAGATGAGTTTGGCACCTAGAATGTAGGAGCTGGTGGAGGTGGAACTAGAATAAGAGGTTAAGCTTTGGTGGTGTTGTGTGGGTCTTTGGCTAATTTCTTTGTTCGCCAAGTGTAGTTAGTTTGTGAAATTATTTCTACCTTCAGTAGGAAAGAGACTGGTGGCATGATGACTTGCTTGGATACAAACTGTCCAGTATAAGTGTAAAATTATTTCTAGCTTTTAACTTATTTTTATTTTAAATTTTAAATTTTATATGCATTATGCATTATGTGACATTTTTCGATAAAAATGAGTATATTAATATCGCAAACATACCAACTACATCTTGCTTATGCACCAACAAGATGTTCAAAGACATTAAGAACGCACACATGTGAAGCAACACTCAAAAAAGAGAAAAAAAAAATAAAGACCCCGTCGCGATGTTGAAACACTCACAACAACAACACTCAAACCACCACTGAAGACAAAACCCAAAGTACAAAAGAGATTTTCCAAAAGAGATGCATCTAAGAGCATCTCCAATAGCCTTCGTATAATGGATTGCTAAAAACTGGCTATATCAAGAGGAGAGAGAAGGTTTAGCAATCCAAACCAAGTTGTGCTTTGGTAGCATTCGTATAATAGCAATCCTATACCAAGTTTTTTGTCTATTCTTTCTCTTCTAGACATTGCATATATGAACGAAATGAACAATTAATTAAACCCATAATAATTAGAGCATTTCATCGTCACCTAAATTAACATAGAATAAGACCACCAATCCTTAATTTTTCGAACTTAAAGCCAAACTTCAAGCATAAAACCGAGAGCATAGTGCAAGAACAACATACACGTTCACCATCGTTGCATGAACACTAGAACACCACCAGAACCAAAAGAGCATCACTGTAATCTCTCAAATGCCAACATTACCACCATTGTTTGGGATGTAGCCTCTCGACGCCAAGATTTGATCACGGCAAAGCTCTAGATAAGCTCGACCCTTCTCATCTAGAACACTTGGATCCATGAACATGAACCTTTGCTCTCTCTCAATACTCTTGGCCATTTCCTCGGACGCCACCCTCCTCTCCTCAATCTCGGCCTTCTTTTCCTCAGCCGCCGCCCTTCTTTCCTCGGCCGCTGCCCTCCTCTCCTCGGCCGCCACCTTCCTCTTACCGGCCTCCCTCCTTTGTTGTCGTCCGATCGAAGACCTTTTGGGTTTTCACTTGGGAGAAAGTTCGAGTTCACAAAACAATGCCTTCAGCAGCGCCATTAACAATGAAGGCCGGACCTTGAATTTTCACCCTAAAAATCGTGACTTGATACTCCCTTGAAATCGTGATCCGGTACTCAAGGAGCACCACTGAAAGTATAGAGATGGTAAACCTAGAGGGGGGGTGAATAGGTTTCTACAAATTTTAATTCTTTCTTTGCAATGTTAGGCTTTGCGGAATATAAAGATGAGCCTAATGCAAACTAGGTGAAGCAACCTATATGAGGATACAACTAACTCGAGCACGAAGGCTCTCACGGGCGGTTAAATCACAAGTAAGGAGTTCGGTTAGAGATAACCGATAGCACGCGGAGACGAGGATGTATTCCCGTGTTCCCTTGCTTTGCAACAAGGTACGTCACGTTTGGAGGAGTGGAGGTCCCACGAAGGATTCCCCGCGCCACGAAGGCTCACCCTATTCTCCGGAGCCTATCCCACGAAGGAATAGCTCACTCACTTGTGGTAGACTTTGAGGTAGCCTCCAAACCTTCACAATCTTGCCCGGAGCAAATCCACGGCCCGGATGCTTCCGGACTCCTCTTGCCCACCTAGGGTTTCCAAGGAACCCTAGGAAGCAAGCTTCTCAATGAATACAAGGGGGAATGAGATTTGGCTTGGTAGAACGGTAGATCGGGTCCTCCTCTAATGATTCCCCGGAGGGATTTGAGTTTGGGTGGAGGAGGAGGGAGATCCGAGGCTTTTGGTGTTTCTAGCAATGGAGTAAGAGAGAGAGAGCTCAAGAACAGCTTGTAGTATGTTGCCTAACCTGTTCCAAGGTAGAAGAAGGGCTATTTATAGTGTTCTTCGAAAATCTGGCCGTTGGTCAACTTGCCACATCAGATTTTCTTCGAGGAAGCCGGTTGACCGGGTTTGGCGCCGGGCCGGCCGGCGCACAGTCCGGTCAGACCGGGCTCTCGACCGGGCCGGCCGGTTTCAACCGGAGCAGGGACCGGAGCTTGACCGGAGGAGCTTCTGGGCTTACTGGAATGCGCCCGGATGGCACAAGCGCGGAATCCGGTTGGCGCCGGGGCAGCCGGTCGGTAGCCCGGTCCGACCGGGCCGGTGACCGGATGCGCCGGTCCTAACCGGGCTGGAGACCGGGCGACGACCGGAGGGCTTCCCTCCTTTACTGGATCCTGCCCGGATGGCACAAGCGCCGGAGCCGGTCCTGACCGGGCTGGCCGGTGCCAGGGCCGGTCCGACCGGGCCAGTGACCGGCCGCACACAGGAAAATCCTGTTGATTCTTTCGTCGAATTGGGGGGGTCTCCATTGCCTTCTTCTTCCATTGATACACCTTTATACCTCTTTGGCTAATACCTGGGAATCATCTTGCAGTCATGTATTAGTCCAAATACACTAGCACGGTGTCATTGTTACCAAAATAATGGATAAGGGTAAAATACCCTTACAATCTCCCCCTTTTTGGTATACGATGACAAACCGAGCTAGAGTCACAAATAGATATTATGATAAGCTCTAAACCTTGATTCCATATAAGATATTACGAAAGCTCCCCCATAATGTGTGCACTTGGAGAATTTGCGTTTGAATGCAAAGTGCACCATTTGTGAAATATGAGAAGCTCCCCCAATATCTTTAGGAAACAAGCATGGTATGGAGATGTGCATATCAAGATATATATAAGCATAGCACACATAATCATCCTAACATAGAGTAGCACACATAATAGTCGTCCATACACATCCATACACGAATTATTGGAAATAGCAAATGGTTCTTGAAAAACTCAAAGTAAACAAGCACAAGCCATATAAAATCCAAATAAAGCAACTCCCATGGCTTGTGGCAACACCCCGTGAATCCTAGACTCTACTCTCTTCTCCCCCTTTGGCATCGGAACACCAAAAGGCGAAGAAAAAGAGGAGAGATGCTAGCGCACCCATCAAAAGATCTCATGCCCAGCGGAGTATGAGCTCTCGCCATCATCACGCGTATCAGTAGCATCTTCATCTTCTTCATCCTCATCATCAGTAGGGACACGAGCAGGCTGAGGAGGAGGACCGCCAAAGCCGTACCATGTAGGATCAAAGTTCTGGAACATCTGATCAGTGAGAGGAGGCATCTCCCAGTTAGGTGCATGAACAGGCTCCAACTCAGGGCCAGGAGGAGGAAAAGTGATATTCCGAGTGGCCATGTACTCATTCTGGCGCCTTCTCGTCTCTTGGGTCATAGCAAGGCTTTGATGTGCAACATCATTAGAATTCTTGCACATCTGCCACATGGAGGAGAAGAACCTAGAGATACCATGCTGCGGGCGCCGAGTGAAGCGGGAGCTAGTAGGGTCATGGCGTTCCTTGGACCGGCGCTCAGGAGGTGTCATGTCGGGGACATCCGGTCTATCACCTTGGACGGGAACCTTGAATGCTTCCATCTTGACCCGTTGACCATGGGTATTGAGAGGAGCGAGGCACAACCTTGTTGATGAGGAGCTGGATGTATTGAGCATAGTTCGGGGTCATCCTGTCGCGAACACATCTCCTCAGCTCAGAGTAGATGAGATCACATCCATCAATGCGTCGCCGGTGCTCAGGGTTGCAGTAGTACATCAAGTTCAAGTGATATCCTCGGCATTCACTTGTATCGCCTGACTTGCTGATGAGAGACTCTCTGAATAACTTGGCAAGCAGGAGATAGGAGTAGAACATGCCAGATATGGTGGGAGGACGAGCGGTGGGCTCCCGAGGATAGCAGAAAGCAATGTCTCCTTTGTTGAACTTCTGCTGAGAGTAAAGCTTGAAACCGTGAGCACGACCTCCACCAAACCCAAGGGCATCACAGAAGTCAAGATAGTTGCAGGAGTACTTCTCTTTGCCTGTCATCCATGTCATGGTACGAGCTGGATCATCATGGAAGTACACAGTGCAGTGGAATTGCCTTACCAAGAGTGGGCAATAGCATCCATCAGAAGGCGTCAGACATACAAGCTCATACAGCCCCATGTTCTTCAAAGTCTCAACCACAAACCGATGTGTGGTGGCTGCATGCATCTCAATAACATCCTTGACGGCCTTGGGCATAACAATGCAGCCAGTCTTCATGTGCTCTTGGGAGTCATAGTACTCATGCCACATCCTCTGCTGACTCTGGGTCCAGAAGAACTTGTCGCCCCCGGTGTAAGTGGGAGCCTCAAAGCGATAGTGATTGGTTTCTCGAAGCCTTTTCCATGCACCAATATGGACATCGCCAACATTGTAGTCTGGCAATTCCTCATCATCTCCTTGTGCAGCGTGCTTATCTTTCCTTTTCTGGGCAGGCTTCTTGGTGCGGCCTCCAGCTGAGCTGCCACCAGTAGTCTGAGGAGCACGACCAGTAGAGCGCCGTGGTGGAACCCCTGAGTGCCTCCCTCGCTTGGCAACAGTGCCACGGTCCTCATCACTCCATTCATCACCTGTGAATCAGCAAAATAGAGCGAGGATAGCAAAGAGGTAAGTGTACATGTCATCAATGAGGGAGAAACCAGAAAGCATAGCATATATCCAAGTGTATTGATGAGATTGTGCGAAAAACTGGGCAGGCCGGCGCACAGGCCGGTCCGACCGGACTGCAGACCGGGCGAGCCGGTCGAAAATCCGGTCGACCGGGCCGCACGCCGGACCGGCCGGTTGAATGGCCGGTTGACCGGGCTATGAACCGGGTGGTGATGATTTGTGATGTTTGCCCAGATTTTCTACCACAAATTCATGCAAAAACTCGAAAAACTTGAGTACATGCTATAGCAATAGAGTGGAGTATGTGCTTAGTGTTGAGAGACACTCTAAAGGCATGAGGACTTGCAAACCCTAACCCTAACCCTAAGATTTCCTCAAATTTTGGCAAGAACTTGCAATGTGTGAGGAGGACTAGAGGTTAGGGAGGAAAGGAGAGTACATTACCCGAAGACATTGTTCTCCTTGATCAAGGGAGCAAGAAGAACACAAGGTAGGGCTTGAGAACCAAGAACTCCAAAAATTCCCAAACTAGTTGGAGAGGGACCAAATCCTTCGGTGGAGATGTTCCAAGGGCCCCGATCTATGGTGTGGTGGAGTTTGGGGAAGTTCTTGTGGTGGGAAGTGCCTAGATCTTGGTGGAGGTGCTGAGGGCGCCGGCCATGGTGGTGTGGGAGTTGGGGAAGAATGAGGAAGATGACCCCAAGGGGTAACCCCCTCAAACACATATCAGGCCGCGCGGCCGGTCGGGCGCCCGGTCGACCGGGCCTGGAGCCGGCTGGCCCGGCGCAAAGGCCGGTCCAACCGGGCCAGAGACCGGCCAGGGCATTTTTGCCCAGTTTTGTCTAGTTTTGCCTCTTTTTGCCCCTATTCTTTGTGTAACTGTGTATGAATGCTCAGATGATGACATGTACATATAGATAGATAGACGATGATGAGATGAGCATAGACATGGGGTTGGAAAACACAAAGTTCTCTAGGCATACCCATTGGAGTGAAAATGCAAACAAGATACAAATAGCTACAATGGGCATGATTCGAAGTATATCAAGAATCATAAGAGCATTTTGAAATAGTTTTTGCTATAAGATCATTTTGGCCTTATATAGTCAAATCAAGTTGTAATGAAGGCTCAATGAGGGGCGGGGGATTACTCCCCCTATGTGAAAGCGCAAATGTCATGTGACCGCGAAGAGACATGCTTGGGTCCATATAATGACATTGGGTCTATTTATGTTGCACACATAGGTATGCATCATACCAAGACATGGTAAGATGACTATCCCCATATGTGCTATGCCTCTAAGCTAGATAGCAAGATAAATGCAAGAATATAGTGCAAGAAGTTAATCAATCCAAGTTTTTAGGATCAAGAATACCAAGTTCTCCTCTCAAGTTAACAAAGCGGGCTTCATCCAAAGGCTTAGTGAAAATATCCGCCAATTGGTAGGTTGTTCCCACATGAGTGAGATCAATATCCTTATTGGCAACATGATCACGTAGGAAGTGATGGCGAATGTCAATATGTTTGGTGCGACAATGTTGAACCGGGTTGTTGGCGATCTTTATTGCACTTTCATTGTCACAAAGAAGAGGCACCGTACCAAGAGACACACCATAGTCTTTCAAGGTTTGCTTCATCCATAACAATTGAGTGCAACAAGATGCCGCGGATATGTATTCGGCTTCGGCGGTGGATAGGGCGGTGGAGTTTTGTTTCTTGGATGACCAACTCACCAATGACCGGCCAATAAATTGGCAAGCCCCGGAGGTAGACTTCCGATCAACCTTATCACCGGCCCAATCGGAATCCGAATAGCCAATGAGTTCAAAGGTTGACCCCTTTGGATACCATAGCCCGAGAGTAGGAGTGAGAACAAGGTATCTTAGTATCCGTTTGACCGCCACTAAATGGCTCTCCTTGGGAGCGGATTGAAAACGAGCACACATCCCTACACTTAGCATGATATCCGGCCTAGAGGCACAAAGGTAGAGCAAGGATCCTATCATGGAGCGGTATACCTTTATGTCCACATCCTTCTCACCGTCACATGAACCAAGTTGCCCCTTTACGGGCATGGGTGTCTTCATTGGACTCGCATTGGTCATGTTGAATTTCTTGAGCATGTCCTTCACATACTTTTCTTGAGAGATGAAGGTGCCTTTTGCAAGTTGCCTCACTTGGAAGCCTAGAAAGAACTTCAACTCTCCCATCATGGACATCTCAAATTTCCTAGTCATCAATAGCTCAAAAGCTTTGTTATGATTGGGGTTAGTTCCACCAAAGATAATATCATCAACATATATTTGACATATAAAGAGGCCACCCCCTTTAACCCGCTTGGTGAAAAGGGTGGAATCGACCGTACCCATGCAAAACCCATCATGTAGTAAGAAATCCCTAAGGAACTCATACCAAGCACGTGGAGCTTGCTTGAGACCGTAGAGTGCCTTATGGAGTAAATACACGTGGTTGGGTCGGCATGGGTCTTCGAAACCCGGGGTTGAGCCACATATGCGGTTTCTTTTAGGGGACCATTCAAAAATGCACTTTTCACATCCATTTGATATAATTTGAAATTGTGGAAAGATGCAAATGCAAGCAAAAGACGAATAGCTTCAAGACGGGCTACCGGCGCAAAGGTATCCTCAAAATCCATACCTTCTATTTGGGCAAACCCTTGCGCCACTAACCTTGCTTTGTTTCGTATAACAATGCCATTCTCATCTTGCTTGTTCTTGAATACCCATTTGGTCCCAATGACATTGATGCGATGATCCTTGGGTCTCTCAACTAGAGACCATACTTCATTACGAGTGAAACACTCCAATTCTTCTTGCATGGCAATTACCCAATCCGGATCGACCAAGGCTTCATGTACCTTAAGTGGTTCAAAACTAGACACAAAAGCATGATGTTGACAATAAGTGATAAGTAATGCATGGTGTCTACGAGTTACCACTCCTCTTGAGATGCTACCAAGGACTTGATCCACTTTCATGTCACTTGCCCTTGTAGCGGCCTTGATCTTCCGAACGGTTCCTTCATGATCAATGAATTCATCTCTTGCTAGTACTTGATCATGAGGGACCACTTGAGCTTGATCATGAGTTGAGGATGTTTCTTGATCGTCATCATGATCTTGCTCCATGGAATGAGGATCTTCTTCTTGTTCTTCGGATTGAGACTCATCTTGAGTAGAGGATGGTTCTTGAGTTGCACTTGATGGTTCGGCTTGAGTTGAGCTAGGCTCCACTTGTGGCGTGCTTGAAACATCTACTCCATCATCTTGATCATCATTATGAACCTCCATGGGCCGGATGTGTCCAATGCCCATATGCTTGATGGCACTAGATGGATCATCATCATTACCCGCAACACATGGAACAACTTGCTCCACTTGGGAGCCATTATCCTCCAAGAACACCACGTCACAAGATACTTCAATAGTCCCGGAGGACCGGTTGTAGTATCTATAGGCGTGAGAGTTCTCCGCATATCCAACAAATATACCCTCTATGGTTCTAGTTTCAAATTTACCGAGCTTTCCTTTGTTGTTCTTAACAAGGCATTTGCATCCAAAGACACGAATATACATGACATTAGGCTTGTTACCGGTAAGGAGCTCGTATGGGGTTTTGTTGTGGAGGGGACGGAGGAAGAGCCGGTTGGAGTAGTGGACGGCCGTAGAGATGGCTTCTCCCCAAAAGTTGTGGGGTGAGTTGAATTCACTCAACATGGTTCTTGCCATCTCAATGATAGTCCGGTTCTTCCTTTCAACAACACCGTTTTGTTGAGGGGTGTATGGTGCCGAAAACTCATGCTTGATGCCCTCATCATCAACAAACTCTTGCATAGTGTAGTTCTTGAACTCGGTGCCATTGTCGGTCCTAATTGCCTTGATCTCGGATTCATACATACGTTGAGCTTTCTTGGCGAAGGTGATGAACTCTCTATGGGTCTCGTCCTTAGACTTAAGGAGAAAGACCCAAGAGTATCTTGAGTAATCATCAACAATGACAAGTCCATACTTGCTCCCACCAAGAGTATCATAATGTGATGGCCCAAAGAGGTCCAAATGAAGGAGCTCCAACGGCCTAGATGTGGTAACAATACTCTTGATGGGATGCTTCTTCTTGAGTTGCTTTCCGGCTACACATGCACTACAAACACGGTCTTTCTCAAAAGAAACGCCGGTTAGTCCCACAATATGCTCACCCTTTAGGAGTTGTTTAAGATTTCTCATGTTAACATGACCAAGGCGGCGATGCCACAACCATCATTCGTCATGCTTGGCCGCCATTAGACATGTGGAGAAAGAGGGGCTCTCTTTCGAGAGGTCAACCACGTAAAGGTTGTTCTCCACATATCCAACAAGGACCAATTTGAGATTGTCACTCCTAAAGACTTGCACATAATATTTAGTGAAATATGAATTGTACCCGGCATCGGCAAGATGATATATAGAAAGTAAGTTATAGCCAAGGTGTTCAACAAGCATAACCGTCTCAAGGCACAAGTCCTTAGAGATTGCTACCTTGCCATACCCAAGTACCTTTCCCTTTGAGTTGTCACCAAAGGTAATGCTTGACTTCTTGTTGATATCTTCAATGAATTGATCAAGCACACCTTTTCCTCCGGTCATATGATTGGTGCATCCACTATCAAACACCCATTTTGGACCACCGGAGGAATATCCCTACAAAATCAAGTAGAGGATTTAGGAACCCATCGATTAATGGGTTCCTTTGCAATGGCAACAATATCTTTTGGTACCCAAATTGAGTACCCTCTATAAGCATATCCATTAGGAGGGCCAACATAGTTAGCATAAACATCACCATAATAATCAACAAATAATGCATAGTGATCGTTTGGCCCAGTGCGGTCACCACTAGTGGCTTTGCCCCTTGAGGCTTTGCCATTATTAGTGACCTTCTTGTTCTTATCTTGAGCGGGTTTCTCCTTCTTGTAGTTGTTCTTCTTGTGGGACTTGGGAACATATCCAAGTCCATACTTTTGATTGTTTGACCTTTGCTTACTCAAGAGGTCATCCAATCCCATCTTGTTCTTGGCGGTGGTGAACTTTGCAAGTTCCTTTGTTAGCCTAACATTTTCCTCAAGAATAGATGCATGCTCACAAGAGGATTCATTAGGATGATAGTCGAGACCATATTTAGTCACCAAGGATTCAAGATATGCATTGGTCTCAACATGCAAAGAGAGTTCCTCTTGTAAACGAACATGTTCCTCAACAAGCTTAGCATGCTCACTAGTAAAAGATGTAGGGGGACTAGCATGCTTTTCAACAACAATGGGATCCTTCATTGATTCAAGTGCTTTCATGTAGGTTTCTTGGAGTAGGTCATGGTTCTCTCCAAGTTTCTTGAGCTCATCCTTTACAAGCTTGTTAGCTCTTTCAAGGTGGTCAAGATCCCTAGTGAGAGAAGCATGAGCAACTTCAAGTTCCTCTTTTGAGGTATGGAGCACTTGAGTCAAATATTGAGCCCTATCAATAGTTTCTAGGTCCTTAACTTTATCAAGTTCATAGGTTTCAATTTGTTGCTTAAGGCCTTGAGATATGCACCTTTCGGTTTTTAGCTCTTGTCTTAGCAGATTGAATCTCCGTTCCTTTTCATCCAATTGATATTCTAATTCCTCAATGGACTCATCCTTTTCTTTGAGAGAGTCCATCAAGAAATCAAACTTGACAAGAGCATCACCACGAAGGGTGCATCTAACATTGTAAAGTTCCTTAAGCACAATTAGTTCATCTTGATTTTCATTTTCATCATCAAGAACACTAGATAGGGAAGGTGGAGATTCCATTACCTTGGTTTCCCTTGCCATAAGACAAGAGCCAACGATTGTAGAGGAGGAAGAGTCATCGGAGTCATCATCTTGAGTGATTCTTGCCATGAAGGAGGAACCAACATCATTCTCCGTGGAGTAGTCCTTGGAGTAGTCATATGTGAAGAGTGACCGGGCTTGGAGAAAGCCAAACCGGCCACCCCGGCCTCCTTCTCCTCATCTTCATCTTCATCATCGGACAAGTACTCGGCTCCAACAAAAGCTCTTCCCTTGTTCTTCTTGAATCGATCGTTGATTGGGTTTGGCTTCAATCTTGGCTTGACCCCTTTGATGAATCTTGGCTTGTCTACCCTTTTCTCATAAGGGCACTCATTTGCAAAGTGGCTATCTTCATCATAATTGTAGCAAGTTCTCTTCTTCTTATTGTCATTGAGGAGCATTAGAAACTTTGCCTTGTATTTCTTGGCAAAGAAAGCAAAGTCGGTAGCCATGTCACTAGTTGAAGTCATCTCTTCTTCTTCTTCTTCTTCTTCTTCAATTTCATAGTCTTCTTTGCTTTCATGGTCGGCTCTAGCTTTGAGAGCAAGGTTGTGTGACGCTTCATGGTTGTGTGAGGCTTCATCAACACGGTTCATTGCCTTGAGCCTCTTTCCGGCTTTGGCCATGCTTTCATTGGCGGCCACATAGGAGACTAGATCATCGGAGTTGAGATCGGCACTCTTGGTCATGATTTGCAAGTTGAGTCCAAGGTTGGTGTCTTCTTGTTTGATGGCAATCATAGCAATGACCTTGGATTTTATGAAGGCTTCGTTCATCTCGAATCCGTCATTGTACTTCTCAACACCAAGTCCCTTGACCCTTACTTTCAGAGCACCAAGCCTAGCATAGGCATCGAATACGGATTCTCCATCTCGAATCATGAACTGGTAGGCCTCTTGCTTTGCGGTCTCATAGAGAGCTGATTGGATCAAATCGGTTCCCTCTTGGAGTACTACGATCCGATCCCACAACTCTTTAGCGGAGACAATGTCATCGACTTGATCAAGAAGCTTGCGGTTGATGCCACTTCTAATCTTGTCACGTGCGGATGCATTGAGTTGACGGTTGTAGAACTCGGTGGAGGTCAACCGAGTAGGATCTTGTGGCTCCCGATGTCCATGAACAATGAGCTCCCATAGCTCCACACTCAGCACTGCGAATATGAGATTCCATAGCAGATTTCCAATGTGGAAAGTGAGTTCCATCGTAATGGGGAACGGTCCCACTATGGTTTATATGAGGCATGGGTGAAGTGTTTCCGGGATAGTCATTGTTAACATCATGGTAGGATTCCTTAGAGGCCGAAGCCCCACTAGGAGTTCCACCCGCGAGTTAGGTTCTTAAGCATGGCGATCATTTCGTCATTTGGTTTTGTAGCTCATCCTCCTTTTTCTTCTTCTCGGCATCATATGCCAAGAATCTAGATTTCATCTCTTTAACCGAAAGGTTAGAGTCGTCATCTAGACCCTCGAAGAGTTTATCCATCTCACTCTTAAGGCGGTGAAGCCCTTAATAAGAGTCCAGGCTATGATACCAATTGAAAGTATAGAGATGGTAAACCTAGAGGGGGGGGTGAATAGGTTTCTACAAATTTTAATTCTTTCTTTGCAATATTAGGCTTTGCGGAATATAAAGATGAGCCTAATGCAAACTAGGTGAAGCAACCTATATGAGGATACAACTAACTCGAGCACGAAGGCTCTCACGAGCGATTAAATCACAAGTAAGGAGTTCGGTTAGAGATAACCGATAGCACGCGGAGACGAGGATGTATTCCCGTGTTCCCTTGCTTTGCAACAAGGTACGTCACGTTTGGAGGAGTGGAGGTCCCACGAAGGATTCCCCGCGCCACGAAGGCTCACCCTATTCTCCGGAGCCTATCCCACGAAGGAATAGCTCACTCACTTGTGGTAGACTTTGAGGTAGCCTCCAAACCTTCACAATCTTGCCCGGAGCAAATCCACGGCCCGGATGCTTCGGACTCCTCTTGCCTACCTAGGGTTTCCAAGGAACCCTAGGAAGCAAGCTTCTCAATGAATACAAGGGGGAATGAGATTTGGCTTGGTAGAACGGTAGATCGGGTCCTCCTCTAATGATTCCCCGGAGGGATTTGAGTTTGGGTGGAGGAGGAGGGAGATCTGAGGCTTTTGGTGTTTCTAGCAATGGAGTAAGAGAGAGAGAGAGCTCAAGAACAGCTTGTAGTGTAGTGCCTAACCTTTCCAAGGTAGAAGAAGGGGTATTTATAGTGTTCTTCAAAATCTGGCCGTTGGTCAACTTGCCACATCAGATTTTCTTCGAGGAAGCCGGTTGACCGGGTTTGGCGCCGGGCCGTCCGGCGCACGATCCCGCCGAGACCGGGCTCTCGATCGGGCCGGCCGGTTTCAACCGGAGCGAGGGACCGGAGCTTGACCGGAGGAGCTCCGGGCTTATCGGAATGCGCCCGGATGGCACAAGCGCAGAATCCGGTTGGCGCCGGGCGGCCGGGTCGGTAGCCGGTCCGACCGGGCCGGTGACCGGATGCGCCGGTCCTAACCGGCCGGAGACCGGGCGACGACCGGAGGGCTTCCCTCCTTGCTCGGATCCTGCCCGGATGGCACAAGCGCCGGAGCCGGTCCCGGCCAGGCTGGCCGGTGCCGTGGCCGGTCCGACCGGGCCGATGATCGGCCACACACGAGAAAATCCCGTTGATTCTTTCGTCGAATTGGGGGGGTCTCCATTGCCTTCTTCTTCCATTGATACACCTTTATACCTCTTTGGCTAATACCTGGGAATCATCTTGCAGTCATGTATTAGTCCAAATATACTTGCACGGTGTCATTGTTACCAAAATAATGGATAGGGTAAAATACCCTTACACTTTCGTTTTGCTACAACGAAGCAAAATTGAGATTTCATCTAAAAATAGAGATGTATCAACCAGGGAAGCCGAAGGAGGGCTCCTAGCCTTCCAAGGAATATCAGTGCTCCCCTTTAGGTGATCTAATAACAAGACCAGATGGAGTTTTTTAAATGAAAGAAGGTTAAAGGGGGGGGGGGGGGGGTGTGGCATTTTTACTCCGAAGAGCATGTGCTCCTGATTTTTAAAATGATTTTTGAACATATTTCGAAATAGTGAAAAAATCCAACAAAAAATACCACACGTACATTTCAATGCTCTATGTGCTCGCAAAGTTGTTTCGCAAAAAGTCAATATTTTATATGTCTTCTCTTTTACACAGAACATAAAAAATATCGATTTTCCGTGAAACTTGACGTACGCATGTAGAATGTTGACATGTAAGCATGGGGTTTTTGTTCAGAATTTTCTTGATAATTGAAAAGGCATTTTCCAATATTAGGAGCATATGCACGCCTGATCAAAATTTGTTTTCCGAAAAAGGGACGACATGATTCTTTTGCGTGCCGTCTGCAGCTGGGCCCCATCTCCCCGCCCTAGCTGGCTCGCAAAACACGCCGCAGGACCCACATGTCCGCAAAACACGATTTCGCTTCATGTTGCAACGCCGGACCCAGCTGTCATTGGAACATTTCGGGAAAGCAGGCTACCCGCCAAACAGCCGTCCCAATCTAAATCCACGCAAACCCACTTCACTCCGCACCATCCCATCCGCCTCCCACTGCCCATCCCCACCCGCCGCCGCCGCGCCGCCGCAAAACCCTAAACCCCCTGCGCCGCCGCAGATGGCGGACCTCTACGACGACGGCGTCCCGGCGTCGCTCATCTTCAGGCGGGGCTACTCCTACACCTACAACGACCTCATCCTCCACCCGGGCCTCATCAACTTCCCCGCCGACGCCGTCGACCTCTCCACCCGCCTCTCCCGCAACATCCACCTCGCCGTCCCCTGCGTCGCCTCCCCGATGGACACCGTCTCCGAGGCCGCCATGGCCGTCGCCATGGCGGCCCTCGGCGCCGTTGCCGTCGTCCACTGCAACACCGAGGCGCACATCCAGGCCGCCATCGTCCGCGCCGCCAAGGCCCGCCGCCTCCCCTTCGTCTCCTCCGTGCCCATCTTCTCCCTCGCGTCCGCCCCATCCCTCGCCGACTTCGCGGGCCACGACTACGCGCTCGTCACCGAGGCCGGGGACTCGCTCTCCAAGCTCGTCGGCGTCGCCGTCGCCGCCGACGCCGCCAATCCAACCGCCCAACTATCCGACTACATGCGCCCTGCCCCGCGCTCCGCCTCGTCATCCTTCGATTTCGAGCAGGCCGCGGCCTTCCTCGCCGACGAAAATCTCGACTACGCCCCTCTCCTCTCCGAGGAGGGCGAGGCAATCGACCTCATCACCTCCAAGGACGTCGAGCGCATCCGGACCTACCCCAAGCTAGGCAAGCCGTCTCTCGGCGCAGACGGGAAGTTCATAGTCGCAGCCTCGATTGGAACCCGCGAGGATGACAAGCGGAGGCTGGAGCAGCTGGTTCAGGCGGGAGCCAACGCTATCGTCATTGATAGCTCGCAGGGGAACTCCACCTACCAGATTGACATGATCAAGCATGCCAAGAAGATGTTTTCACAGGTCGATGTGATTGGAGGCAACGTGGTGACGATTGCGCAGGCGCAGAATTTGATTGCTTCTGGAGTTGATGGACTGCGTGTTGGAATGGGATCTGGATCTATCTGCACCACCCAGGAGGTCTGTGCTGTGGGCAGAGGACAGGTATATTTCTTCTCGTAAACTCCTGCTCCCTTACTAGCTTAGTTTTCCATCTTTTCTGCTGTTAAATTGGTGTCTTATATTGTCTACTCCCAGCTTGCATCCTCTGCCATTGGTAGGACCAGCATGTGCATTCTGTTTGTCATGTGCAGAGTAGGAGAAACAGTCTTATCATTTTTTTAAATTAAGATGGAAAATAATCTTGATAGGTTAATAGAAATTTTGAACATATCAAAACCTCTGCTATAGTCTATATCCATGTCAAACATATAATTTTGATTGTTCTCAAAGCTGTAATTTCAAGTAATTAGCAAGTTGCTGAATCTTGTACTACTATTGCTGCATGAGACCTACAAAGTGGCTTCGCCAAAATATAAGTATATTATTATATGCCAAAAGAATTGAGTTCAAGTTCTACCACTAAATCAGCTCTCTGAACTGCTTATTTCACATAAGTGCTGTATAGAACAATGCCTTCCCCTTACTTGCATTTGCAAGTCGCAACAGCACAGTAACCAATATGGATGTCTTGTATACCATACTGTTGGAAAACACAACATATCAGTTGTTTTGTTCACACTTAATATTTCACTTCGTGGGGGTTAGAGTCCAAATATGCATTTGAAACTCTTATGAGTTTTGGGATATTGAAAAAATGAGGAATTGTATTTATCATAATATCATTAGATTTTGCAGTCATACTTCCCATTTTTCAATTGTGAGTAGCATGTTGTGTTGTTTATAGGACCTGATACAGTGCTTGTTTTATTCTACTATTCACAGCTACAGTTAATCTGGTTTAAATGATATATTGCTCCATATGCTCCCACATAGGCTCACAGTCTGGCTAGTCAATGATAGGAAGTAATTTTTTATGTTCCGTATCAAATGGCTGCATCGGCATTTGATGTCAGCACACTGTAAAAGAGGTACTAACAATTTTGACGCTTATTTATGTTTTGGCTTGACAGGCCACTGCAGTGTACAAGGTTGCATCGTATGCCAATGATCAGAATGTGCCAGTTATTGCTGATGGTGGAATTTCATTCTCCGGGCATATTGTGAAGGCTTTGGCACTGGGGGCGTCAACTGTGATGATGGGCAGTTTCTTGGCTGGCAGCCATGAAGCTCCCGGGGCCTACGAATACAAGGTATACATATTGATATATTTCTTGCCTGAACACAGGGTTAAGTTTGAATATCATGTAGTGATGCCTGCCCAAGTCCACACATCCCTATATTAGATACTAAATTTATACTTCTGATTAATACCACACACCATGGTTATGCAAAATACATCCTTTTGACCACTGCAATTAAAAAGATCTGTTATTGCCCACATAATAGCTCAGTATTCTAGTCTACTTAGATGTCAAGAAACCTGACCAAACAGTGTCATTTGTTACTTCGTATGTTCTGCTAGGACGGCCACCGAGTAAAAAAATACAGAGGCATGGGCTCACTTGAAGCCATGACAAAGGGGAGCGATGCAAGGTACCTTGGTGATACTCTGAAGCTTAAAGTTGCCCAGGGAGTCGTTGGGACTGTTGCTGACAAAGGTTCTGTGCTGAGATTGATTCCGTATACTATGCAAGCTGTTAAGCAAGGATTCCAAGATCTTGGGGCATCCTCTTTGCAGTCAGCTCACGATCTTTTACGAGCGGATGCTCTTAGAATGGAGGTACTTTCTGTCTGGATTACATATTTGCTCTTTACTTCATTTCGATTTGTGATTTTGAGTGCTTCATAATATGAGTACCTGAGATTGGAGAAATAGCTTGTTTTTGTTGATAAAACTACTTTCGGAGAAAGTTGACATAAATAGTTGATTTTGGAATGGGAATTAACTAACATTAAAATCTAATATATCTTTGTTTCACTTTGGTGTGCATTGACTCTGCCTTCATGTGTAGTATTCAACGATCACTTGCGAACTGCTAAATTAAATAGATTGTTTTTGTTAAATGTTGTTAACTCAGTGATCTACAGGAATGCTATTCTGCATTGAAAGATTAAATTTGCTTGCTTAATTGTGCAGCTGTAGAATAGTCTATTTTAGGTTATGTACCCATTGAATGAATAACTGTGGTATGAAAATCTGTCGTTACTTTTTAAATTTTTTTTGTGGTGATTCTTCATGAATCTCTTGCCGGTACAGACTGCATGAATCTTTATTCTGTCATTATGAGCAGTTATATAGCATACAGCTTCATGTACATATTCAGGCTCCGTTTGTTTGGGCTTCTGCTTCTGCTTTTGAGGTCCAAAAGTGGAAGCCCAAACAAACAGCCAACTATTGAAAAGCGTGGTAGAGAAGCGCTGCAGGAAAATACACTGCGCGAGCCACCGAGCCGGAAAGCAGCCCGAGAGGTGCTTCCCGCGATTCTAGCTGCTTCCCGAGTTGCCAGTGACCAAACTATCCTCAATAGATCGAATTATTTACAGAAGAGTTGCCACTGCATATAACGAAATCTGGCCCTCTGCAAACCCGAATCGAGCGACCGCCCAGTCCTCTTTTCCCCCACCTCGTCCTCTCGATAGCTCTCCCCGCCGCCCCACCGGCCCGCCGCCCCGCCGCCCCACCGGCCCGCCGCCCCGCCGTCAGCGCCCGCCCCCGTCGCCAGCGCCTGGCCCCGCCACCAGCGCCCGGCCCGGCCGCCGGAGGCAGGAGCAGCTGGAGCCGCCACCTTGCCCTTCCTCGTCCGTCGCCGTCCCTGCGACCTTCTCCGCCGTTTCGCTGACTTCCTGCTCTCCCTGCTGCACCAAGAACCTGCGCCTGCACAAATCATCTCAGAATACATTCTTGTGAGATGAATTGGATTGCATTGGATTAAATACATTCCCCAATTTATTTCTATGTAAATTTGGATTGAATTGGATTAAACTGCTGAAATATGTATGCATGTTTATGGATTTAATATCTAATATATTGGTGTGATATCTTCTGAGATGATGAACATGTACATTGGAGTTGATCAAATGTATGTGAATTTTGATGAAATTATTCAAGGGCTGTGAGTTATATGTTTGATAATATGGATACATAGTGTTTACACCTTTTACATAAGCCGTGAAAACTTCGACTTACAAGCTAAATGCTAAATAGAACTAGCTAATTCGGTTATTAAACATGGTAATCATGTAATAAAATAATTAGAACAAGTCAAAATTAACCAGTAATATGAACAAGTCAAAATTAACCATTAAGCATGACAATAATGTTATAAACAATCAGAAGTAGCTAATTCGTGTCAAATCAACATTTAAACAACTTCTTCAGACTTCAGGGTCATTTCAGACATTTCATCCTTCATACCAGCAACAGCAGCCATCAACAGCAGTCCTGCCAAACATCAAATCTCTGCTTCTCACAGCTGCTTCCCACAGCTGCTTTTCCACAGCTCACCAGCTACAGCTGCTTTTCAAAAGCTGCAGCCCAAACAAACAGGGCCTCAATGTTTTGAGGGATTCTGGATCAATAAGCTATTCAGTGCCAAGTATTTTTTTAATTTGCAATGCAAATTCAGCTTTCTTTTACCACTGTCCTTACCTGGTTACTCTTCTTTTCCATCTCATGACACATTTGACTTCATCTGTTGACAAAGTAGTCCCATTTAGATCTTATCTGTTCAATTGTCTTACCAAATATAGGTAGCATCTGTTCGCATGAAGAACCTAAATCACACATCAGAATTCACCTAGAATTTTTCTCATATATTACACACATTACAGAATAGCAAGTGTCATATCTGCTCATAGCTGTGTAGTGGCAAAAGTACTTCTGAAATTCCCTGAAGATGCTTATATTGATAGATTGCATACATAATTATTATCAAGTAGTGAAATACTCTGTCAAGAGGTTTGAATAGGCCTGTTTGGAACCTCAATTTGTGCTTCTATCTCCCAACTGAAAATTAGGTTTGCTGATCTTCCTTATCAGGTAAGGACAGGAGCTGCTCAAGTCGAGGGAGGGATCCATGGACTAATGTCATATGAGAAGAAACCATTCTAGTTCCTCCTGTCCGTTTACCATTGCAATGGTTGTAACATGGGCATCATTCTCTATCTGCCATTACAGTGGTTGAGACATTGGGCATCATTCTCTGTACCATTACAACAATGTGTGATTGAACCAATAAAACAGTGCTTTTTCGGTTTGCTATTTCCCGAGAGAAAAACTGTCAACTCAGTGTTTTCTTTTTCGTGACAGAAAGTTTAGCTTGTGATTTCAACTACTTCGGCTCCAGATCTCATCTTATGGTTGCAAACTTTTGTTTCCCGATCGGGGCCGACTCAGCGGTGCTGAAAGCGAGATGCATACGGATGCAGTTGCGCCCGTGTGTGGTTGGTGCTGGTGAATGGTCTGTGTCGTTTCTCCGAAGCAACAGCTACATGCTTTGACATCCAGTCCACTACACTTGTGGCTCCACAATGCAACAGCTACAGCCGTTCGGGTACACTGATTGGATTACTAGTGAAGCGTCGCTGTCCCCTTCATAAAGTTGTAGACCAGCTTGTTCTGGTAGCTTATCCAGGTGCGCTTCCATTTATGGATCATAAGTTGGAACTTGGTAGTTAGTTCTCTCATCTTGATTACACACTGAAAGTTGATTTTCATCTAAAATATTGAGTGCACGTTCATATTATTTTCAGCAATCAACGGCACCCGCTTGGGTAAGGACAGATCAGAGAACCTTCGATACCTTGGTCATCCTGACGGCGCGGGTCTAAGGCTGAATCGATCCACGAACCCGATAGCATATCGGGTAAGTGTTTGGCAGCTCGCACGGCACCCAAAAACACGTATCGGGTACCTAATCAGAGATATCCCGATTCGAGATATGCATGATCTTCTAGAATTGCTCTCACACCCAGGGGCGAAGCTCCCCTTTGGGCAAGGCACGGCAGCCGCCCTACCTTGATTTTTGGTGAATGTATTGAGATGCCCGTGTTTTTTCTGAATAATTTGAGTGGTCATACATTAAAAATGGACTTCGTATGAAAGAGTTATACTTGTTTTAGTGAACACTGCGTAAAACTGATTTCGAACCGAAAAAGAAACTAGGTATAAAAAATATAGACTCATTTTCTAGGTTGAATGTGAATAAGATTTCTTGACTTGCACAGATTTACCATGAACATTACTATATACAAGATAACATTGAGCTATTTGTTATTCATACAAGGAGACAAAAATCATCGGCTTTAAAGATTTCTTGATATTTGAAAGGCACATCATGTTTTCTCTAGCGACATTATCAGCTCACTGAATTAGACTTGCTTTTACCATTGGTGATGATACGAACTGAAATGTATTCCTCGGCGCGACAAAGATTATCAAGATTGAGTTACGCATCGATCGAGTGATATTCAGAAGTCTTGATCGATGGGATTAAAGAGGATTAAAAATCCATTGAGATAATATTTTGGTATATTGGTAGGTTCCTATAATAAAATATGTTTATATTTTTATTGTTCTAAGGGATTGTGTTAGAATCATATATAACATTAATGTCCCGTGACTATTTTTGGTCTTTGCATCATTTTCTAAGAATTCACGCCCTACCTCATATTATTTCCGTCCTTCGCCACTGCTCACACCTGATACCCGATGGTATTATCATGACCGTTGATGGTATAGTTGCAAGATGGAGCATCTCCGCTAGCAAGACTTCAAATAGATGAGATCTCTGCAAAACGTTGTCACTTAGAGATCTAGGGAGTCTAAAGAAACAATACCAAATTCACTAGTCATCTGAGGCCACAACTTCTAGCATAATAGGTGGATAACGATGATGATCGGTGTACTGCCCGTGTCATTATTCCACCTCTAGTGCATGCAGTCCACACTCCCAAGCATACCTGGCCATCCCACTTTTTAATTTGTGCCGTCAATCTTTTTTGTTTCTTCCTCATCGGGAGCTCGAGGGTATTGGCACGAAAAACCTGGATCAAAATTTAGCCAAACAATCGCACACACTTGAGCGAGGTATCTTCACCAATGCGAATATACTCGTTGGTGTAATCACCAGGAATGCCATATGCAATCATCCTCATCGAGGCTGATATCTTTTGACAGAGACTAAATCCAAGGAAACCAACGGTGTTTGTCCGACGAGTGAAATAACTGTAGTTTGCCTCACAAGCTTCCACTATTTTGACAAATGGATCTCTATGCATTTGATAACGTATGCGAAAGAGATGAGCCGGGTAGGGGCAAACCTATGATAATGTATGCGAAGTAATCTTTCATGAACATGGTGTGGTCAAGATCTCGGTTGCGCTATCCTGTGCGCTATATCTACCGCGCCGGAAAGAGCACGCGGTACAAATCAAACAAGGACGCAGCTAGACAGCATCCGGGTGCCAGGTTGCTTATCCCAGCACTTGCCCATAAAAAAGAAAGCTAAGGGCTCACGTGAAAACCCAAAATACACCACCACGAGTGCATTTAATTTCATAAGTAGAGAAATCAAAATGTCATAACTCTTCAACCACGTGTCGGAATCGGAATCCGTTTTCACCGTTAGGCTTCTCGTAACGAGATCTTCAAAACTAGATCTCATTTGTACATATTTTGATATATTTTTTTGTTCAAAAAGCAACTTAGTTGCCGTGGAAAATCAACTCTAGTGTTGTAGCAAAACAATTCCGTACAAAATTTACTTACAATATTATTTTGTATATTTTACAGCCAACATAGTTTCCAAGATACTTACTTAGCAACAATAGCTAACAACTTCATAGTAATAAGACTTGTAACATTGCACTACTAGTTTCCCACCATAATTTCTAGTACCGTGGGCAACCAGGTAACTTCATAGCACCCGAAAATATAAATTCATAACAAATCAGTATACAACTTAGGTGCAATGATATGCAACTTCACAGACAAAGATACGCAACCTCATGCCAGTGATGCTAGCCGACTTAGTATTGCTAGTATGCAGTTTAGGCACAGACAAGTTCATTATTTTTCTATATTTTGTAGGCACCTTAGTTTTCAAGATATTCAACTCAACAATAATAGTCGAGCAACTTCAGAATACCATTATTATTGTTGGCAACTTGATTTTTGAGGTAGCCAACTTAGTACAAATGATATGCAACTTCATACGCCATATAACGCGCAACTTAAACACAGCGGTAGGCAACTTCACGGTAATAGTGCGCTACTTGAAAACAAATCGTGGTAGATGACTTAGTACTAACGGTAGGAAACTTAGATGCATGGACATGTTCATGACAATGGTGTGCAATTTTAAAATAATTGTTTTAGCCAACTTAGTAGTGGCGATAGATAAACAACTTAGACGCGGTGAAACTATATTAGACAATGTATGCAACTTAATAATAGTGGGTATACAACTGAACAACAATGGGTATACAACTTAATATTGGTGCGTATACAACTTAGAAGTAGTGGATATGGAACTTAGCACATGTGTGAATCAACAATTTACCATCTACAAACACGACTTGACAAATTTCTTTTTGAAAAGCAACTCTGTTGAGTCTAGAGTTGTAGCAAAGCAACTTCGTACAAATAGTTACTGTTCACTATCTTTTTGTATATTTTATATCCAACTTAGTTCTAAGATACTTACTTAGCAACCTGGCCAACAAATTCATAGTGTAATGAGACTTGCATCATTGCACTACTAGTTTTCCACCAATAGTTTATAATGTCGTTGGTAACTAGAGAACTTAATAGCAGCGAAAATACAACTTCATAACCAATTAAACTAACTAAACTAAACTATAAACTATAAAACACAACTTAAGCATGTTGGTAGAACCAATTGAATTCATTTCGGTAGTCAACTTAGGCATGTTGACAATACAACTTAATTAACTGAGAGTAGCCAACTTGTGCATGTTGCTCCAAAAAAGAAAAACAAAACCAACTAAACTATAAAACACAACTTAAACATGTTGGTAGAACCAATTTAATTCATTTCGATAGCCAACTTAGGCATTTTGACGATACAACTTAATTAACAGTGACAGCTTAAGAGGCACCGCTATTTCCTACAGCTCCAAGCGAAGGAGCAGACAGTGTTTTCACACCCGGGGCATGCATCTATGTTGTTGGCCTGAACTAACCACTCAACTAAGCCTCACTAGTTTATCATCTGGCCCGCTAAAAGTTAAACAATAATGTCAAATCTGCTTATTAGTAGTACATCTTGGTCAAGTTTAACATCATGTTCAGTTAAGCTCACCATGGTTTCAACTTCATTCAACAGAAAACATTCATAAGAGCTGTCCCACACTCAAAAGCATTGTAGTGATCAGGTGATGGCAACACAGATCCAAGTTCAGAGCTATTTGTAGAAACAAATTGACATACCTAATAATCTAGCATATGTATGTTCACCAAGGTAAGATCGTGGTAGTTTCTGAAATTGCTGATCTAATGAAGTTACTCAAGGTGCTGCTGCTACTAAGTATGGTTGTCGTTGTAGTGGCTGCAGCCTGCAGCTGCTCCTCCCCGCAAACATGGAGGATAGGGTACAATCCCAGGTCCCTTGCCAGATACAGGACGACCTCACCTTGAGCTGGTGATTCGTGACGAGCGGGATGTCGAAGTTTCCGGCCGGGGAGCTGCTTGCGAAGGAGGTCGGGGCGGAGGCGCCTGGAGCTAGGTTGGGGACGCCTCCAGCGTGACCTGGTGGAGGTTGGGGAACCCGGCGACACAAGGTGGAGGTGGGAGCACCATGAGGAGCTTGGGGTGTTCCCGGCGGCGGTTCCGCGCTCCGCCGGCGACCGAGAAGGAGGGCTGGTGCCGATTTAGTAGGAGGGTTGGTAGGGGCACCGGATCGGCGGGGGCTGCTTGGTGAGGGTCACCGCGGTTGTGCAGCTTGCCGCCGGCGCGGGGAAGCGTGCAGGGTAGGCGGCGCACACGGTGGGGATCAGATAAGGGGTGGGCGGCACAGATGCTATCGGAACGGCGCTTGCAAGTCTTGATTAAGCCCATCCGACGGACGAGACGTGAGTGCTCGGAAAGCCAACGAGCACTCGAGTACTTTTTAGCAATTGAGATCAAACAAATACCCAGTTTAACAACTCCAGAATTTATTCCCCGCAAAAAAAAAAACAACTCAAGAATTTATAACTTCTGTCCGAGAAGTATATGGTCTCACACGCAAAATACGAATAGAGCATACAGTAAAGTAGTTTTACAGCGCCAAACGGAAATAGCCCTACATGCCTCGCTCCCGTGTCAGCTCGCTCTCGTCCACATCCACAAATCCCACCAGCTGACTGCTGACTATGCCAGGTGGCTCCAACGCCGGTGACACGCCCACTGACAGCTACGCCACACCCAATCCCGCCACAGCGAACTGGTGCGCGGGCCCCAGGCGTCGGTGGTCGATCCCAGCCGCTCGCCGTGGAGCCTGGGGCCACGGGCTCTGTTGCCAGCCTGTCACCGTGGGCCCCGTCCTCCCTCTACGGCTCACTGGAACCGGGTCCCACCGGAACCACACGGGGTCCCCAAACCACCAAGCGGTCCCGGAGCCCGAACGGAGCGGTCGGGCGACTCGCGTCTTGCCGTATAAAGACGACGGAAAATCCCCCCACATCCTCCATTTCGAATTCCAAATTTCCAAATTCCCCACCCGCGATCCCCCCTCCCCGCACCCACCTCCGCCACCACCGCCACCACCACCACCGCCGGCGACGATGAGGGAGATCCTCCACATCCAGGGCGGGCAGTGCGGGAACCAGATCGGGGCCAAGTTCTGGGAGGTGATCTGCGACGAGCACGGGATCGACGCCACGGGCCGCTACGCGGGGGACTCGGACCTGCAGCTCGAGCGGATCAACGTCTACTACAACGAGGCCAGCGGCGGGCGCTTCGTGCCCCGCGCCGTGCTCATGGACCTCGAGCCCGGCACCATGGACTCGCTGCGCTCCGGCCCCTTCGGCCAGATCTTCCGCCCCGACAACTTCGTCTTCGGCCAGTCCGGCGCCGGCAACAACTGGGCCAAGGGCCACTACACCGAGGGCGCCGAGCTCATCGACTCCGTCCTCGACGTCGTGCGCAAGGAGGCCGAGAACTGCGACTGCCTCCAGGGTAAATAATACCTCCTCATCCCGTCTATTATGCCCGTCATTTGTGGCCATTTCTGCTAGGGATTGGTGGGTTTGCGATAGATCTGGCCGTTAACCGTTCATCTCGTAGTTAGATCCGGCCCCGATTTAGGTTACGATGGCCGTCTGTTTGGTATTTACGCCAGGTGCAGTTTGGCATTTATGCGAGCTGCTGTTTCTGCTATAATTGTTGATTTATTCTCATTAATTTGTTTCAAATTCTGAGCGCTGTTATCAGAAATTTGTTATGCAGCACGACAATTTTTTTTCAGAGTTCAGGTTGGTGGTAGAATAGAAGTTGTCCTGTTACTGTCTGGTCTGTTTGTGATTACTGAACTGCATGCTGGCTGCATAGCGATGGAACTTGAAGGGATCATGACCGTATCCCAGTGAAAATTAATTTCAATGAGATGGTCTGATTATTGCATGCTTTTCTGGATTACATGCACCTAGCTTCACCAACAGAAACTGTCGGTAGGACTGGTATTTTATTAGTGTACACGCTGTTGGATTTGCCTGCATGAATGAGGTAACAGCTGGACTGGATTGTATTTGGTCAATGATAGATAAGATTTTGAAACACTAAATGAAAAAGGCGTAATAGCTGTACTGGATTGTATCTGGTCAATGTTAGATAAAATGGGGACCTTATCTTCCTTATGAATAAAGAACCGCTGAACTTCATAATGGAACACCTAGCTTCACCAATGGAACTGTCGGTAGGCATGATAATTTTTATAAATGTAGGCTCTGTTGGATTCACCTGCACGAGGTTCCATATTGAACCTGGTAATGGCCTGTTAAAAAACTGAATAAAAAACTGTGTCATAGCTGGGATTGCATTATTTGGTCAAGTTAGGTGAAATGAAGTCCTTTATCTTCCTGATTAATAAATAAATGCTCAACTTCATTGCTTTGGCAATACCTATATGGTAGTCTTTGTGCACTATTTAATATATGCAGACCCTATTAATTTGTTTTTTTTTTTTGCCATGCCTGTTGTGACTTGTTTTCTCACACACTTGTTTGCTGGAGCACATGGTGGTGTTTATAAACTGCTATCTGTTTGTCCCCTTTGGGTGTTGATGCATCGTGTGAACCTTTTTTCTTTTTTTTCAGTTCAGCGCATATTTCTATTTTGCGTCTGCATTGCTACTTGGATATGTGAATAATATTATGGCTTTATTTGCTGAACTTGCAGGATTCCAAGTTTGCCATTCTTTGGGAGGAGGCACTGGATCTGGCATGGGCACCCTTCTTATTTCTAAGATTAGGGAGGAGTACCCTGATAGAATGATGTTGACCTTCTCTGTCTTCCCATCACCAAAGGTCTCAGATACCGTCGTGGAGCCATACAATGCTACACTTTCTGTTCACCAACTTGTTGAGAATGCTGATGAATGTATGGTGCTTGACAATGAGGCTCTGTATGACATATGCTTCCGCACACTAAAGCTCGCCACCCCTTCCTGTAAGTTGTTAAGCTACCTTTCGTCTCTACTTTTCTGTTGTGTCACTGAAATTCTATTTGGAGAAGATTGTGTTCAGATAAATATCAGGCACTAATGGTTTTGTTCTAACAATGCAGTTGGTGACCTCAACCATCTTATCTCTGCTACCATGAGCGGTGTTACGTGCTGCCTGAGGTTCCCTGGACAACTCAACTCTGATCTTCGCAAGCTCGCTGTCAATCTCATTCCATTCCCCCGCCTCCACTTCTTCATGGTTGGCTTTGCACCGCTGACGTCACGCGGATCACAGATGTATCGTGCTCTCACAGTTCCTGAGCTGACTCAGCAAATGTGGGATGCAAAGAACATGATGTGTGCTGCTGACCCCCGCCATGGGCGCTACCTCACCGCTTCTGCCTGTTTCCGCGGGAAGATGAGCACCAAGGAAGTGGATGAGCAGATGCTCAATGTCCAGAACAAGAACTCCTCGTACTTTGTTGAGTGGATCCCCAACAACGTCAAGTCCAGCGTGTGTGACATGCCTCCCAGGGGGCTGAAGATGGCAGGCACCTTTGTGGGGAACTCCACCTCCATCCAGGAGATGTTCCGCAGGGTCAGCGAGCAGTTCACTGCCATGTTCAGGAGGAAGGCTTTCTTGCACTGGTACACTGGTGAGGGCATGGACGAGATGGAGTTCACCGAGGCCGAGAGCAACATGAACGACCTGGTTGCCGAGTACCAGCAGTACCAGGACGCGACAGCCGAGGAGGAATACGACGAGGAGGAAGAGGAAGGCGTGGCGGAGTAGTGCTCTTGCCCCAGTCATGTATATCCCCTCTTCAGGTCTATCCAGGTCATGTCCCAGTTGAGAGTTTATGGTGATGTGTTCTCCGTGGCTTCGATGAGTTGAGGTTGCATTTGCGCTTTGTCTTGTAATTTGCTAAGGTATTAGTACGTCGTAGTCTGTTTTGTTTTTCATTCTTGGGGTCAATCATAGATGATTGCCTGAACCGTTGAGTGCTCTCCTCGAGCTAGTCAGTCACCTGTAAGTTCTGACAAGTATTGGTAGTCGTTCAATTTGGCAAAAAAAAGTGTTCCTAGTGGTTTCTTATCTTTGCGAAGATTTCGTGTCGCTAGCCTTTTCAATTTATCTTGTGGACATTGTAAGTTCGGTTGGTGCTCATGCATAGTACTCTCTTATGAGTGATATCCAACTGTAACCCCGTCTGCTGGTTGTAGGTTAAAGATCTCCTCGTTAGAGTCAGGATTGCTCATTCCAGTGCCTTGAAAGAACTGGAATCTTGGAACTACTGACTGTGACTGGCGTCGCTGCTCCGAACCAGTCTCTGGAGTTTCGGCGCTTAAGTTTGCTGAAGCACCGGCACACGCAGTCCTGTCTCCTTGCGCGCGAAGAGGAATACATTTATGTGATCTTCAGCTCTGATTGCTTGTCCCTCATGCAACACATCGACACAAACATATTCTATCTATCTTGACCCATAGCAAAGTAACAGCTATGCACATATATTACATGTATGATAATAATTGATTCGTGAATTGCCCACAAATGGAAATTTTATAAGGCGGTGCATACTATATGAAAAGGTAATTACATATCCATTTTGCCCTTTGGTTAGGCCGAGCAGTTAAACATTGACCTATTTTAGGCCAATTGCAGCATATGAAGAGTTTGCCTCTGGTAACCAAAAAATTCTCTTCTAAGTTTAGCAAGAGAGCCAAGAACCTCTGCATTAGTCAAACAAAGGCAGTGTGAACTTCCTTAGGGCATGTTCATTGATTTAGACGGCAGCAGTCTATAATACATATCCACGTCATGTATCGATAGCACTTCAGACTCATCTTACAACGGTGTTTTTTCAGCTGTCTGCATAGGCTCACACGATTGCATGAAACAGTATAAAATTCTTCTACTTTCTAATGTATCCATGGGTCCAGGGAAAAGATGATGGGAGTGCGGATTTGCTTTTGGGGTCACAAGTGCCGACGGCATACGTACAATGGCAGAAGAGCCGTCGGTAAGCCAACGAGTTTCACGCTAATCGCCCGTTTGTAGATCGTAGATCTGCAGACGACCCTTGCAATTTATCTTCTTCTCTTCCCTCCAAATCATCTAGTTGGCACCTTTTTACAGGCAGCTGATGTGGACCATTGTACATGTCCTTAGAGAAACCATACCGATGTCTCCCGTTCCTAAAACTATCTGTTGTTAATCTTCCTGGGACTTGTATTTCTAGACCACTTGATAGTAAATTTCCTTGTTGCAAATACTCTCTCCTGCTGCCCTACACAACTTGGCACTATTCTATCCTTGACTGCTTGGTATATTTTCCGAAGTTTTTAGTTGCTAGCTACATTTATCATAAAAGTTTCTGCTATTCGATACACAATATATAATCATAAGAAAGAAGAGTTAAGGGAGCAGATATTTATAGAGACGCAAGGTCAGAGCTCGCAAGATGTGCCGATAATACGGTATGGATTAATGGAGCTGGAAGTTGTCGGGTTACGAGTGTTCCGACCTTGTGAGTTTTGAATGCATGTGAAGAAGATTTTTTTTTCGAATGCATGTGAAGAAGATGACGGCTGCTCAAAGAAAAAACTACACGTGCTACTCAACCACTACTCATTATTTTTTAGATACTAGGCAACAACGTGCCCGACTTTAAATTAATAAAGCCCACAAGGTTCAAAGAAGTTATACAATGCTGCGGCATACAGCTTAGCCAACGAAAGATAACAGCAAAGATAGGATAACACATGGAGGAACAGCAACAACATCACGCGTATGGCACTATCACAGGCAGCACCCCCGAAAGGCAAAATCACTGCGTCTTCACTGACTTGGTAGTCCTGGTCTCACGGCGGCGTAGAGCTCCCTCAGCTTGTTTTCCACCCACCGGAGGCCCTCCCGGTCGCTTGGCTTTGTCTTGCCGCTCCAGAGCTGTATAAAAAGAGCAGTTTTGAAAATCACATTAGCAGGGTGGTTAATTATTTTTTCTCCATAGTGAGTTTATTTCGAATGTTCCACAGGGCCCAAGATTGGGCGAGGAAGAGAAACCACACTAGTCTACGGGCCCTTCCCGTAAGGCCGGAGAGGATGGCATGGAACCGTGGGAAGTTCCCGGGGTTCCAGATTCTGATCAAGAATCCGACGGGTGGCGGACCAAGCGAATTTTGCCATGGAGCACGAAAAGAAGATATGCCCAGCATCTTCCGTCTGTCCGCACAGCGCGCGGTTACCCGAGGCAGGACCGTGTCGCGTCGCAATTTGTTGGCTGGAAGGCAATCTGTCGAGGATGAGCTGCCGGGCGAAAATCTTGATCTTCGGGGGCACTTTGGCGGACCAAACGTCCTTGTGAAAAGCAACAGAGGCCCCATGCGAGAGCTTGGCGTAGAGCGATTGCACCGAAAACTTGCCCGAGGGTTCCAGGTGCCACAAAACTTTGTCTTTATCACTAGAGAGGGTATAAGGCTCCAGGAGCGACCCCAATTGGATCCACCGGCGCCGCCCATCCGGGTTGAGCGAGCGTCGGAAAGTGATATTGAGTTCCCCAGACTCAAGGGCCTCAGCAACCAAGAGATTCGGATTGTCACAGATGTTGAAAAGATCGGGGAACAACTCTTTGATGGGCTGATCACCGCACCACCAGTCAGTCCAAAAGAAGGTGCGTCGGCCGTCACCGATAAGGTGTTTCGCTCCAAGCTTGAAGAAGTGCTTAATCTTGTGAAGAGATTTCCAAAATTGCGAGCCCCCGTGTCCGGATCCCTCGAACAGGTTATCGGCGTCGCGGTACTTGGCTTTAATAATCGACGCCCAGATAGATGGCTCGTCTTGGTAAAGCTTCCAAACCCACTTGGACAGCGAGCAATATTCATCTTTTTGGAGTTGAGAAGGCCTAACCCTCCCACGGATTTCGGTCGGCAAACCGAAGGCCAATTGACCATGTGATACTTACGCTTATTGCCCGCTCCTTCCCCGGAAGAACTTGGAGCGGTGTGAGTCGAATTTCGCATGAATTCCATCTTGTAAAAGGAACAGGCCCATGGCAAAGATGGGAATACTATCCAGGCAAGCATTGGACAGGATCAATCTGCGCCCGGAGGTGAGGAGCTTACTCAGCCATGGTTCAATTCTACCGGCAAGTTTGCGGACCAAGAACAACCATTGTTCGAGGCGGAGCTTCCTATCCGAGATGGGGAGCCCAAGGTACATGAAGGGAAAGGATCCTCGTTTACAGTTGAGTTTGTTAGCAATTCTCTCGTTGCTCCTCCGGGGGTTGTCCCATCACGATGACTTCACTCTTATGGTAGTTGATCTTCAAGCCGGACATGTCTTCAAAGCACATCAGCAGAAATTTGAGGTTGGCTATGTTTTCTTCCGAGTTCTGGATGAGGATGAGCGTGTCGTCCGCGTATTGGAGATGAGAGATTCCTCCAGGGATCAAGTGTGGAACCACACCCTGTAAGTGGCCCGCTGCCCCTGCGGCGGAAAGGATACCCGACAGGGCCTCACCAATGAAGTTAAACAAGAGAGGGGATAACGGGTCCCCTTGCCGCACCCCTCTCTTGTTTCTGAAATAAGGGCCGATCACCCCGTTGATGGAGATGGCAGTCTGGCCGCCGGAAACTAATTGAAGCACTCTATGGATATAGGCTTCTTCAAAACCTTTACACCGAAGCACTTCCGCCAGGAACTCCCAGTTCACCCGGTCGTAAGCCTTCTCGAAGTCGAGTTTAAGGAGGATACCTCCCAGTTTCTTAGAGCGCAGCTCATGCACGATCTCGATGAGAGCAAGGGGTCCTTCCAATAGGTTTCTCCCTTTAATGAAAGCCGTCTGATTCAGACTTATGGTTTTATGGGCGATAGGGTCCAGACGATAAGCAAACGCCTTGGAGACAATCTTGAAGATCACGTTGATGAGGGCGATTGGGCGGAACTGTGAAACAAGGTCCGCCCCAGGGACTTTCGGGATAAGGGTGAGGATGGCGAAGTTTAGTCGTGAGATGTCTATGCGGCCCAGCATAAAGTCGTTAAGAATGTGAAGTACCCCAAGCTTAACATTGGGCCAAAAACGCTTGAAGAACAGGATCGGGAAGCCATCAGGGCCAGGGGCCGTGTCGGATTTCATCTCCCGGACAATGTAATCCAACTCTGATTCAGAGAAAGTAACCATGAGGTGATTGTTGTCCTCCCTCGAAACCTGGGCGTGCAACGGCCAAGTCCTTGGAGACAGGCTACAAGAACGACTACCCGCCGAACCGAGCAGGTCCCGGTAGAAGTCATAGATAGCTGCCAGAATCTTCTTGGTATCGTTCGTGATTTCGTTGCCGAGATTAAGCGTGGAGATCGTGCACTTTCGTCTCCGCCCGTTGGCCACCGCATGGAAGTATGCCGTGTTAGCGTCCCCCTGGAGCGCCCATTTGACCCTTCCTCTGCGGCGCCGGTACTCCTCCTCCGCACGCGACGATTTGGAGTAGCTGGTCTTCGAGATAATATCTTTGTGCCCATTCATCCTCGTCCAAACCACTGAGTCTGCCGAACATCAAGTTGCAAAATGCTGGGACATCAGGTTTTCTTTCTCCCGCTTGCTGGCCAAGCCGAGGTTGCGAGCCCAGCCCCGGAGGTGTTGGCGCAGGCCACCAGACATAAACTGCCACCAGTCAATGATATCCCGGCCTCCCACTTTAGCTGAAAGGTTGAGCCAGGTGGTGTGCGGCATGGGAAGGAATTCCGGCGTTCGAACCAGCCCGATTCGAAGAAGAAGCGATTAGTTCGCTCCGGCAGCCCTTCTCCGGAGTCAAAGATAAGCGGGGTGTGATCGGAGCCCGGGCTTGTTTCCGCGGTCGAGAGAACATAGAGGGAAGAAGCCTTCCAAAGCCGGAGAGATGAACACCCGATCAAGGACCGAGCGGACAGGATTGAGTTGGCGATTCGTCCAAGTAAGCCGAGCTCCCGACCGTGGGATTTCCCGAAGCGCCCGAGGCAGCGATATGCTCGTTGAAAAGATCCATCGAGTCTCCGGTTAAGATGATCGTTGTTCTTGTCACAGGCCGCCCGATGAGGTTAAAGTCTCCACCCATGAGGAGAGGGGAGTTGGTTCTAGCCACCTTGGCTGAGATTTCCTCAAGGAAAGCCCTGGATCGCCCATGATCCGCGGGGCCGTATATCCCAATGATCGTCAAAATACGCTTGGTCGTCCGATGTAGGATGGAGGTGCTGAGGTAGAAAAGGCCCATATCAACCACACCAACCTCAAAGGAGCTGTCCCTGACTCCCATGAGCATGCCCCCGGAATGCCCGTTAGCGGGAGCCAGCACCAGAAAAATTTGTCGCCAACCTCTAAGCTGCGCAACTCCAAGTCAGTGAAGTCCTGTTTAATGGTTTCCTGGAGAATCACTATGTCTATCTTATGATCCCGGAGGTAGTCCTTCAAGAGGGTTCGTCGCCCCCTACGACCGAACCCTCGGATATTCCAAAAGAGGCATCTCATTTGGAAACCCAACCTTGAGCCCGTGCTTGGCGGGTTAGCGGTCTTGGTCCCACGGGGTACTGCTTCTTAGTTACCTTCCTTTTTTTGATTGTTTTCTCCTTGATACCAAGGTCAGCGGTGTCCTTCCCCTGTCCGTACCACAAGCCCTTCTTGTGGCACCGGGGGGTCCTTCTCGACCGTAGTCGCGGGCTGGGTCTTGGCTGCCTCCATCTCCGCTTTGTGTCTTGCCGCCGCGAGATCAGCTTGCGCAAGTTCTCTAGCTTGGATCAAGGAGATGATTTTCTCGGGAGGGCCCGGGGACGAGGAGGGGAAAATGACGCAGCTGTCGTGCGCCACGCGAAAGCAGCTTGTCGATAGGAACAGATTGAAAAGCGATGAAACTTGGGCGAAACAACATTACCCGGAGTGGAGGAGGCAGGGGCATTCTTGTCGTTGGCGAGGCGGATGGCTCGGCCATCACAGGTTCGTCCGCCACTCCCGCGCTGCGCTTGCTCTTCCTGAGAGCGTCGGAGATGCTTGCCTTAGTGCGTGGTGCGCGTGCCACCGTCGCTCCCAGCGCCGGGACGGGGCAATCTTCCAGGAGGATATGCGGTGTTGCAGCGGAGTCCTTGATGGCCGGGGCCAGGTGGAGCGAGGGCTTCGCCAATTCCTCTTCGGGGATGGCGGCATCATCATCAAAGAGCTGCGACCCGGCAGCTTCCAGCATGAGCTTCCTGGATTGGCGGTCATTGTTGCTTTTGCTGCGTCTCTCGCTGGCCCGGAGTGCTGAAGCCGCGGATTCCCCTGAGGCCGGGCTGCACCAACCAATCTCGGCCTTTTCTTTAGTGTCCAAGGACAGCGCCTTCCCCGGCGTCGGGTATGACCGACCGTCATCGGTTTCTTCGTTGAGCGAGGACGAGAGGTAGAGAGCTGCAGCTGTTCCAAGTCTGAGTGTCGCGGGGATGACACTGGAGGAGAGGCAATCACTTGTTTGATAATGTTGGCCACAGTAGGGAAGATGTCTCCGTGCTCCGTTAGGTTCGAGCCGTATTGGCTAAAGGCAGACGCAGGGAGGGAGGTCATGTGTGGCTGGGACTCGCGACAAATGGAGGGCGAGTGAGGGGACCCACCCGTGGTCGCAAGCGGGACAGATTTCCGCGCAAAGCCATCTTTTCCCCCGGCAGGAGCAGACGCCGGCGTGTTTTTGGCCTTGTCGGTGTGCTTCTTCCGTCTTTGGTCCCATCTATCTTCATCTGTTTCTTCTTGATCTTCATCTTTGTCCTCCTCTCCGTTCTTGGCCGGAGGGGAAGGGGGGCCGTTGTTAGTTTCCTCCGCAGGGTCCTTGGAGACTGGCACAATGCGAATCCTGAAACCTTGCATGTTGACAAATAGCGTGATATGCTCTTGCAGCTGAACAGGAACTTGGCAGCCAAACGACATCTTGATGGGACCGTTAGGGTGATTGAGGGAGTCCACGTCCACCGCAATGGGTCTTCCCACTTCACGGGTGCTAAGGAGGAGGCGATCAGCGCGTCGCAGCGGGGCGGCACACCGATGAGGTGAACCCACACCTCTTCCAGCTTCTCCACCACCAGCGGGTCATCCGTTGGGATAGTGACGATGGCCTTGGTCTTGCTCATCGGTAACGTGATGCCGCCGCCCCTAATCGCCATACGCAGGCTCTCTTTGGAAGGGAAAATGACTGAGTAGTCAGTGCCGCTCAGTTTGCACACCTGCCATTCCCAGTTGTCGTCCACCAAGTCCTTAAGCTCATCTTCGAGCTGTTCTTCATTGAGGCCCTCTTTCTCAAGGATGATCAGCGCAGAGTTGGTAGCAGGCTGGTACATCTCCTCGTCAGGCACCTCGCAGCAGACGAAGCCTTTCCGGTTTCCACCGAATCCCGCCCAATAGGGATCCAGGGCTTTGGAGAAGGAAGCACACATGGCCGTTGGATGGCCGTGTTTCTTGCACTTCACGCAGAAGGCTTCCGCGGTGCAGTCCGCCTGGACATGGCCCTGATTCCCACAATTGTAGCACGTAATGTGAGTTGCATCCTGGCTTTGGGTGCTGCTGGACCCTCCAGCAGCCAGCCCGGGAACAGCTAGGGCAGGACCAGCCCCTTGCTGGATCCTTGGCGCCCTTGGGAGTCGCTTCTGGCCTCCCCGTGCATGGTCGCGCCCTCGCGGTCCAGCTGGGGGAGGAGGAGGAGGTGGCGGCGGAGGGTACTGCGAGTGCTCAGAGCGGCGGTGCTGGTTGTAGCTTGAGCGCTCTCTGTCTCTGGCTTGGTCGCGGTGTGCCTCGTCGGCGTCGATGTTCTTCCTCCTCACGCTCAAGCGCCGGCGGAGTTCGCGATCCCTGGAACTCGCGCGGTTGTCGTCCATGGCGTCGAAAGAGCGCTTGCCCCGGTAGTTTCTCTCCCGATCCATGGGGACCAAGGACCAGACGGGGGCGCCGGAGGTGGGATCTGTGGAGGAGTGGAGGGATTTAGCGAGGCGGAGATTTCTGCGTACGTCGCGGTGGGGAGCAGGGAAACCAAGAACTGGATCTAGGGTTCCGATTCTGAGCCAGATCCACTTATAAGTTGGCGGCGGAGGGGTAAAACCGTCCCAAATGCAATCTTTGCCCTCAGGAGCGATCCCACCCGTCGATCCCAACCCTAGGGACACGTGGGTACCATCCACGCTTGGAGCGGTCGAGTTGGGCTGCGGTCCGAGCTCGGGGCCGAAGGCCCAACAACCTCCCGGCCCAACAGGACGGAATGGCCCAACCGGCTCCGGGCCGTCGGCACGGGCCCACCCGCACCACCGGACGGCGGAAACCCTAGAGCACCGCTCGCCGGACAGCGCCGCCGCCGTCCGCCCGCCGCGAGGAATCCGGCCAGAGGCACGGGCAGCGCACCGATGCGGATTTCCCGAGGAAGAACCTGGCAGAAGGGGGGGCTCCTCCGCTCACCATGAGACGGAAGAGGGGGAAAATCCTTGTTGCCCGGAGCGGAGGACGGTGGCGGTGGGCACCCGCCCGTCGGGGCTTCCACCAGATCCAGCGAACAAGGAAGCACGGAGGAGCAGCTCGTAGGCGACGAGGGCTCCCTCAGCCCAGGTCCCATGAAGCAGCCTAGCGAGATCTGGGGAGGGCGGGAGAGGGGAATAGAATCGGCATCGTCTTCGGAGAGATCCTCGTCGGAGACGGAGAGAAGGGCGGCGTACCTGTTGCCGCACAGCACGGAGAGCTTGGAGAGGTGCAGGTCGTCGGAGCGCCGACCCCGGCGGCGGCCGTCCGCCCGCCGGAGGCGCGGGGATGGGGGGGGTCCCGTGTCGCCCCCCAAATCGCCCGAGCGTCGCCCTAGACGCCGCGTGAGACACATAAAGTAAAACCGTCAGGCATAGAATTTATACCGACGTGATTATACTTGCTTGAGTTCAATTTTGTCATATATATACATATGACCAACTTCTTATAACCTATCAGTTTCATATGTAAGTCTTTTTCATCTCTAGAGATAGCCCAAACACATGCCAGTCACGATCCCTCATCCAATCTAGCTATGCTTGATGACATTATCGATGTACTCAGCCCGGTCCATGAACCTCAGAGTACTTCAGTTCAGATACATGCAGGATAAAATGCACACTTTTCTTTGGAATGCGATGCATAGGGAAAATATTAACTACTACCTCCGGACAGAAAAAATTGACGCATACACCTAACAAAAGCATGCACAGGCACACCTCCCTCCGCGTCGATTAAATCCGACCGGAGGGAGTAGACAACAAACGGTTGCAGGAGAAGTAGGAGTGCAAGCAGGCTGGATTGATCCGGTACCATGTTCACCGATGGAACTCAGAAACCGTCATTGCCTATGCAGATGAAGCATTCTTCTTGGAGCAGGGCAAGTTGGGAGTTGGCGTCAGTGCTCGGAACGACATCGCGGTGACTCGGTGAGTGCTTGCAGTTTCGGCGCTTGAAGTTGCCGCAGTGCTGTCTCCTAGGCGCACGAAGAGCCGAAGAGGACTGTCCCTCATGCAACGCATCGATACTGAACGTTTTCTTTCGAACATGGCACATACCTTAAATAACACAGCTAAGCACGTTACATGTATGATTAATTACATTACATACTCCACCTTTGTGAATCGCCCACAAATAGGAATTTGACAAAGCGGTTGCCCTTTGGATAGGCCAAGCAATTATGTATTCTACCTATTTTAGTAAATAAAATTTCACAAAAACTTTAACTATTTTATTAAATATTCAAAAACAATAAAGCAATACAGAAAAAATCTCTGGCCTACGCTTAGAATTATTATATGTGGATAGTTTCCACGCTGCTTCCTTGTTAAAGCTTCGTGACTAATCTTATGTTACGGAGTACAATTTAAAGCCATGTATAATGGTTATATAATTATGTTTTCTCTTAGAAAAAGAATTCATATCCTTCAGTGGTTCAACGTGATCGTTCCTCCGGACGCACAACCGTCGAATCGTACGAGGGAGATGCCCACCTTCCCGCACGTCGTTTTCATTGGTCCCACCCACCAAACGCTTGGAGGAGAAAAATATGTACCAAGCCTTCTCGTTACGCCGGCGCCGCCCACGAAGGCTCTACAACCCTTCCCCTCCCGCTCTCGTTGGATTCTCGCATCACCACAACCTCGCTAGATTCCCGCTCTACTGCACCTGCTGTCGGGCCGCCGCGCCATACCAGGTCATCGTGGTCGTCGTGTCGTACCCGATCACCGCAACAGCCTTCACCCGGGGGCACTGGGATCCTACCAATTCGATTCTGCGAGGAGGCGAGCACCGACGCAATGGACGAGGCCGGTGAACCTCCCTTCACGATGCTGCCTATTTTCCAACCCCAGTGCTACACTAGCATAAAAAATTGCTACAAATGTTATGGGGTTTTGCTTTTTTAGTCTAAATTATTTCCTACAAGGTATCCGGTGATACTGGTTTAGCTTCAATTGCACAAAGTTTTTGTTGCGAGGATGCCGGTGGGTCTCCGACGAGGTCTCCGGCGAAGTCTGGTGCTTCAACGAGTCATTTTTATAGTCGAATCTTTTTTTGGTTCAATAAAGTAAAAGTAGACATGTGTCGCCAGTGAAGCCGGAGGTTCGGTTGGTTTTGGCCTCTGGAGATTACTAGCACTTCCCTTTCTCTTCGCCCTCCACGTCATCTAGAGAAGATAATAGCTTGTATATTGCATTATTTTTTATTATCACCCTTGCAAGAATTCACTAAATTTAATAGAAAATTGTGCTGATAAAATAAGATATATGATTCAACAGTAGTCTTCGAATGGCTAACATTTCTTTCTTCATTCTCTCTTATCTAACCAAGCGAAAATCCACTCTGACAACAATAAGATAAGGCAGACCTCCTCATGACTTTGCACATGCGCCATGGAACCCTTTTTCATGACTCTCTCCATTCCAAAGTTTTCACTATGTGTCTAGTATCCTCCTCTCTCCGGTTAGTCGGTGGGTGTTTCTTGCTGTCCAGTTTCACGGCCATGAATTGTTTCATGTGAGTAAGGAAGGCCAATCGCAGCAGGTGGAAAGTATCCAGCGGTAACCAAATAAATTATCTTCTATGTTTGGCGAATAAGAGATCCAAAAACCTCTGCACCAGTCAAACAAAATGACTTGTATAAGTGTGCACCGGCATCTTTGCGGATCACTAGTGAGTACTTCTTAGAGAAACAATCCCAATGTCTTCCATTCCTAAAACTTTTTCTTGTTAATCTCCTTGGGTATTCTATTTCTAGAGCACTTGCTAGTGAATTTCAATACGGCAAATACGGTTTATTACCCTACACAACATGGCGCTATTCTATAGTTGACTGTTCGGTATCGTTTCCAAAGGTTTTAGTTGTAGCTACACTTATCATGATAGTTTGTGCTACTCGATACATAGTGTGTAATCCTGAGAAAGAAGAGTTAAGGAAGTAGATATATATATAGAGACGCAAGGTAGTACTAGCTCACAAAATGTTCTGATAAGATGGTAAGGATTAATGAAGTGGGAAGTTAGTAGGGTTAGGAGTAGGTCCGACCTTGTGAGCATTGAACATGTGAAGATGCCGGTTGCTCGAAGGAAAATATACACATGCTACTCAACCACTACCCATAATACTTAGCTCAATTTCATCATATATATATGAACAACTCCCTATGACCCTTCATATGTAAGTCTGTTCCATCTCTCCTGGGCGCTTGTGTGATCAATCTGTTGCCTGAGATAGCCCCAACGCAATCCAGTCATGACCCCTCATCAATTCTGGCTATGTTTGATTGACATTATCGATGAACTCAGCCTGGTTCATAAACCGCAAAGTACCTCAGTCCAGATACATGCAAGATAACATGCATACCTTTCTTCTCTTCGGAATGCGATGCATAGGGAAAATGTTAACTAGGCAACAAGCGGTTGCAGTACAAGTAGGAGCACAAGCAGGCTGGATCGATCCAGTAACATTGAACCAAACACAAAAAGCACGTGCTAGTTACTTGAGTGGCACACAACTACACATTTTTGGTTGATCTAACCCTACCCGACACCTGACATGCATTTCTAGATGGAGAACTGGTCTATTTTCTTCTGCAACTAGCATGTTCAAAGTTCTAACACACATTATTAACCACGTCAGAAGATTGAACATATGAAGTACGTAGTGAGTCATTGTGCCACTTTGCTTGTCGTTATGTGAAACGATTTCTAGTGGGTGTGGAGTGAGAGCGGCGACTCTCCCGTTCATGAGACGTCCCGTGCACGAAAACATTAGGTTTCGTCGCGAATCATTATGTTTCAGATTAGTACACCTTGTTGGCAGTGATACACGTGACTCGGTCTTTCTTGCCCTTTCTTCTATATGATTAGTGCTGGAATTTGGGGGCATTTGGCCTTTGGCCCATGGCCCATTATCAAATTCTGAAACTCACATGACCCATTCTAATAATCAGTGGCAGCACTAGTGGGAGCTAAAGTTTAGTCCCACATTGCTAGTTGGGAGAGAGTTGGAGTGGTATATAAGGTGGGATGTTCTAGTCCTAGTAAGTGAGTGAGAAGAGAGAGAGCCCTCGCGCACTCCTCCTCCTCCGCCGCCCGCCTCGCCTCGTCACGACTGCCGCGGGTCGCGGGAATCTCGCCGAGCCGAGCTTATCTTTTTGCTGTTTGGGAAATTAATTGTGTAATCAATTTCGAGTCATTAACGGACGTGTTACTCAGCCGTTTTGCCTTCCGGTTTTTCTGGATCGTGGCTGTGCCGACTCGGACATGGGCTGCGCCCCACGACCTTCCCGAACCGCACTATATAAGCGCGGACTCCAACCCTAGTCTGTACCAGACGCATTACGCTACTACCTGTTTTCAGTTCATTGCGCCACCGCCTTCGTCTTCCTCATCCCGTTCGTCGGCGTGCACCGACTGCCGGGACAGTAGGCCTCCGGAACCCTGCCTCTCGTGAACTCTGTACGGGTGAGGGGCAATCAGGTTTTGGGGAGCGCTCCGGCGCGACTGCGGCATCACGACGTCGTCCTCGGACGACGAGTTCCTCCACACCGACAACTTCTTCCCGGACCTCAGCGACTTCTTCGGCAATCTCAACATGGGCGACAACGACGCTGCTGCAAAGTATGTGATCTTGTCGTCTCTCTTTCAGTTTCTGTTAGAGTTTCTTCTTCTAGTTTGTATGGTAGATGCGATCAGTTTATCTTGTTTAGATGTGATCTGTTCATCTACCTCACTAATCTACATGATTAGTTTATTTGTTATTTTTCGTAGTCATCATTTACTTGTACGGATTATTTCATATGGATATTTGCTTATATATTGAACAATCCAAAAACCTGATTTTAGGCAAATCAATTCAAGCAGCGTTGCTGCCGCTACTCGACCTCCCCTCTTTGATGGTATGCATTACAAGAGGTGGCGCACAAAGGCGAGTTCTATGGTTTACAAACCTAGGCTATTTTAGCGCCACGGATGCTAGACCCGAGGGGCCTCTCTCTGCGAGAGGAGCAGGGAAAAGTTTGAGAAGGTCGATGCCATGTTTAAGGCGGCCTTGTTCAGCATTCTTGGGGACAACATTGTTGACCCGTACATGGCTTTCGACCATGGTAAAGATGCGTGGGATGCGCTCGAGGCCAAATTTGGGGTCTCGGATGCTGGCACTGAACTGTATGTCATGGAGCAATACTATGACTACAGGATGACTGATGAGCGCTCCGTGGTTGAGCAGGCTCATGAGATTCAGTCCCTTGCCAAAGAACTCGAGCAGTTTAAGTGTACCTTGCCGGACAAATTTGTGGCCGGTGGCATTATTGCCAAGCTTCCTCCTTCGTGGAGGAACTTTGCTACTTCTCTGAAACATAAGAGACAAGAGTTTTCCGTTTCGGATCTCATTGGCTCGCTTCATGTGGAAGAGAAGGCGAGAGCAAAGGACACACGCGCTCGTAGTTTTGAGGGAGGTTCTAGTGCCAATGTGGTACAGAAGAAGAACTTCCAATCTCACAAGTCTAAGAATAAGAACAATGGAAAAGGCAAGTTTGACGTGAAGAACAAAGCCTCCAACTCAACCAACTTCAAGAGGAAGACTCCTTATAAGAAGAAAGGGAACTGCCATGTTTGTGGCGCTCCTGGACATTGGGCTCCTGATTGCCCAGAACGTCATGATCGGCGTGAGAACAGCGGCAAGTCCGCAAATGTTGTTATTGGTGTTGATACTGAGATGAAGGACGTTGGGTACGGTACTTCTCCTACTGTCCTTTCAGTATGTAATTCTCCTGATTGGTGGATAGACACCGGAGCCAATACACATGTATGTTCGATGTCTCTATGTTTTCTTCTTATCAGGTCGCAAGGACTTCTTCCGTGCTGATGGGAAACGGCTCACGTGTTTCGTTCGTGGTGTTGGTACGGTGGATCTGAAGTTTACTTCGGAAAAACCATCCAGCTGAAGAATGTGCGAGCACGTTCCTTCCATTAATAAGAATCTCGTTAGCGGATCGCTTTTATGTCGAGATGGTTTTAAGTTGGTTTTTGAGTCCAATAAAGTTGTAATTTCCAAGTGTGGACAATTTGTTGGAAATGGTTATGTGTGCGGAGGCTTGTTCCGCTTGTCTTTGTCAGACTTATGTACTCAAATTATTAATCATGTTTGCAATGATAGTGAGTCCGATATTTGGCATTCACGACTTTGTCATATTAATTTTGGGTGCATGACGCGGCTAGAGAATATGAATATAAATCCGAAATTTGCTATTGTCAAGAAATCCAAGTGCCAAGTATGTGTGCAAGCTAAGCAACCACGTAAGTCTCACAAGGCTGGCGGAGGCAAGAGACTTGGCACCGCTGGAGCTTATACATTCGGATCTTTGTGAAATGAATGGTGAATTGACAAAAGGAGGAAAAAGATACTTCATGACTTTAATTGATGACTCTAATCGATATTGTTATGTGTACCTCCTGAAATCTAAAGATGAAGTTCTTAATCACTTCAAAATCTTTAAAGCTGAAGCAGAAAACCAACTTGATCGAAAGATCAAACGGCTAAGGTCCGATCGTGGTGAGAGTATTTTTCCAACGAGTTTGATTCTTTTTGTGCGGAACATGGTATTATGCATGAGAGGACGCCTCCCTACTCACCCCAGTCAAATGGGGTGGCCAAAAGAAAGAACCGTACTCTAACTGATTTGGTTAACGCCATGTTAGATACATCGGGTCTATCCAAGGCATGGTGGGGGAGGCGATATTGACTGCATGTCATGTCCTAAACCGTGTCCCCACAAAGAACAAAACCATTACCCCTTTTGAGGAATGGGAAAGGAAAATGTTGAAACTCTCTTACCTACGAACTTGGGGCTGTATGGCGAAAGTAAATGTGCCGATACCCAAGAAGCGCAAGCTTGGACCAAAAACTGTGGATTGTGTTCTTCTGGGATATGCATTTCATAGTATTGGATACAGATTTTTGATAGTAAAATCAGAGGTATTTGACATGCATGTTGGTACAATTATGGAGTCGAATGATGCGACTTTCTTTGAGGACATCTTTCCTATGAAAGAAACGTCTAGCTCATCAATTCAGGAGATGCCGAGTTCATCTACTCGGGAATTATTTCCTGAACCTACCATGGCTATAGAACACTTTGATAATCCTGTGGAGGATGATAGTGAAGCTCCCAAAAGGAGCAAGAGACAGAGGACTGCAAAGTCCTTTGGTCACGATTTCATTGTGTACCTCGTGGACAATACTCCCACTTCTATTTCAGAAGCCTATGCATCTCAGGATGCTGACTACTGGAAGGAAGCTGTCCGTTGCGAGATGGATTCCATCTTAGCTAATGGAACTTGGGAGGTTACTGATCGTCCTTATGGGTGCAAACCTGTAGGATGCAAGTGGGTGTTCAAGAAAAAGCTTAGGCCCGATGGTACTATTGAAAAGTACAAGGCACGTTTTGTGGCCAAGGGTTATACCCAGAAAGAAGGTGAAGATTTCTTTGATACATACTCACCTGTTGCCAGATTGACCACCATTCGAGTGCTACTATCCTTGGCTGCATCACATGGTCTTCTCGTTCATCAAATGGATGTTAAGACTGCTTTCCTAAATGGAGAGCTTGAAGAGGAAATTTATATGGAGCAGCCTGATGGATTTGTAGTAGATGGTCAAGAAGGAAAGGTGTGTAAATTACTGAAATCTTTATATGGGCTTAAGCAAGCGCCTAGCGAGTGGCATGAGTAGTTTGAAAGAACTTTAACCGCTGAAGGCTTTGTTGTAAACGAAGCGACAAGTGTGTATACTATCGCCATGGTGGGGGCGAGGGAGTTATTCTTTGTCTCTATGTCGATGACATATTGATATTCGGGACCAACCTTACAGTGATTAAGGAGGTCAAGGAGTTCCTATCTCGTTGTTTTGAGATGAAGGACTTGGGAGTAGCTGATGTGATCTTAAACATCAAGCTGCTGAAGGATGACGATGGTGGGATTACATTGCTTCAGTCCCACTATGTGGAAAAGATCCTAAGTCGCTTCGGGTATAGCGACTGTAAATCTTCTCCAACGCCTTATGATCATAGTGTGATAATTTGTAATCATAAAAGAATTGCTAGAGATCAATTGCGATACTCGTAGATCATTGGCTCGCTTATGTATTTAGCCTGCGCCACGAGGCCTGACATCTCCTTTGCGGTAAGTAAACTCAACCGTTTTGTGTCTAGACCTGGAGATGTTCATTAGCAAGCTCTTGAGAGAGTTTTGCGCTATTTGAAAGGCACTGCGAGTTATGGCATTCACTATACTGGGTATCTAAGGGTACTTGAGGGTTATAGTGATGCAAATTGGATATCTGACGCTGATGAGAGACTAAGGCCACAAGTGGTTATTTGTTTACACTTGGAGGTGGCGCTGTTTCCTGGAAGTCTTGCAAGCAGACCATCATTACGAGGTCAACTATGGAAGCAGAACTCACGGCATTAGACACAACCACTGTTGAAGCAGAGTGGCTTCGTGAGCTCTTGATGGACTTACTCGTGGTTGAGAAACCAATACCCGCTATTCCTATGAACTGTGATAATCAAACTGTGATCGTCAAAGTAAACAGTTCTAAGGATAATATGAAGTCATCAAGGCATGTGAAGAGGAGACTGAAAACTGTCAGGAAAATGAGAAACTCCGGAGTTATAGCGTTGGATTATATCCATACGTCTAGAAACCTGGCAGACCCCCTCACTAAGGGACTATCACGAAATGTGATAGAAAATGCATCGAGGGAGATGGGTATGAGACCCACAGTATGAGCTGCCCACAGTGGTAACCCACTCTATGTGATCGGAGATCCCGTGAATTAGAGCTGGGAGACAAGCTGTTGGTCAGCTGAGAGGAGAGTATATATCCCTATAGCAATTTTACCACTCCGTAAGATGCAATACTCTCCTAATCTGCATAAGGTTGATAATTATCTTAATGTGTTCTAAGTGGCTTATTTTAGCAAAGATGTTGTCCTGCAGAACATCTTTTGAAGAACACACCTATATGAGTCTGATTGTTAAACGTCGCAATCTATGAGAGTTGGGTGCTCTCTAGTAAATTCATGAAAGGCCCTGGAGTATGACGTATAAGCTCCAAACCGCGAGGAAGCCTCGCGGCAACCTAGTATCGGTCTAGGCTTTGTATGAAGCTAGTGCGCAGAAAACTTGTAGTTCAAGGCATAGTCCACTATCCAAGTTGCAATCTAGTGTAATATGAAGCTTTAAGTGGAAGTTCAACTTAACAGTATCCACGACATACCGGTATATAAAACAATGTTCTGGAAACTTATTGATGAGATGTGCCAATGAGAGTTTGTGGGGGATTGCTGCAATTTGGGGGCATTTGGCCTTTGGCCCATGGCCCATTATCAAATTCTGAAACTCACATGGCCCATTCTAATAATCAGTTGCAGCACTAGTGGGAGCTAAAGTTTAGTCCCACATTGCTAGTTGGGAGAGAGTTGGAGTGGTATATAAGGTGGGCTGTTCTAGTCCTAGTAAGTGAGTGAGAAGAGAGAGAGAGCCCTCGCGCACTTCTCCTCCTCCGCCGCCCGCCTCGCCTCGCCTCTTCACGACGCGCCGCGGGTTGCGGGAATCTGGCCGAGCCGAGCTTATCTTTTTGCTGTTTGGCAAATTAATTGTGTAATCAATTTCGAGTCATTAACGGACGCGTTACTCAGCCGTTTTGCCTTCCGGTTTTTCTGGATCGTGGCTGTGCCGACTCGGACATGGGCTGCGCCCCACGACCTTCCCGAACCGCACTATATAAGCGTGGACTCCAACCCTAGTCTGTACCAGACGCATACACTACTACCTGTTTCCAGTTCATTGCGCCACCGCCTTCGTCTTCCTCATCCCGTCCGTCGGCGTGCACCGACTGCCGGGACAGTAGGCCTCCGGAACCCTGCCTCTCGTGAACCTGTACGGGTGAGGGGCAATCAGGTTTTTGGGGAGCGCTCCGGCGCGACTACTGGCATCACGACGTCGTCCTCGGACGACGAGTTCCTCCACACCGACAACTTCTTCCCGGACCTCAGCGACTTCTTTGGCAATCTCAACATGGGCGACAATGACGCTGCTGCAAAGTATGTGATCTTGTCGTCTCTCTTTCAGTTTCTGTTAGAGTTTCTTCTTCTAGTTTGTATGGTAGATACGATCAGTTTATCTTGTTTAGATGTGATCTGTTCATCTACCTTACTAATCTTCATGATTAGTTTATTTGTTATTTTTCGTAGTCATGATTTATCATTTACTTGTACGAATTATTTCATATGGATATTTGCTTATATATTCAACAATTAGTACACCTTTCAGGGTGTATTCTCGAAAAAAATTATGTTTCAGATTTTCGAAACATGATAAAACTTAATGTTACTTGCAGCATGAATTGAAAAGCAAAAAACAAAGCAAAATCGAGGGAAACCACGGAGATCTCCCGTGCACGGCATTTCTGGGTGTGGAGTAGGGTGGAGTTTGTTGCCTCTCACTAGCTAGGCTTGAGTGTATGCATGATCAGACCCGGATTAACACCGTATCCCCGACCCCCGCGTTGCCTCTCGGGTGACACGGTGAGAAACCCTACCACACCGCGCTACCAGCTCCTTCCTAGATATGCATGTCGCCGTTGGAGGCCACCGGGCTAAGACCATGTGGCAGAGGGCTGTGGAAGGGTTGTCCCTCATGCGCGCGACTGTACCGTGCCTTGAGATCTTGATAGGGAGGCTTGGCCAATGCCTCAGCTGGCGCTGCTTCCCCGCGTCTTCATCGATCACCCCCGACAATGCCTCCACTAGTGGTTCTTGGACGTATGTCCTATGCGGCAGCGGCGGTAGGTCTCCCTGCACAGCGAGATGCGAAAGGGTGGCGCCCCACCACCTACTACATGGAGGTGCAGTCCTAGTGGTGTTGCTGACTGATGTTGGAGTGGTGTGTGGCCGATGGAGCTGGCATGAACAAGGTAGGTCACAGAGGCTATGTTCTTCGGGCCAACGGGTCAATGGAGCGTGGACTGCAACGGCTTGTGGCACGTGGTATTGTTTGTAGGTGACATCTACTACGTACCAGCGTGGTAGCCTACAACTGGTCAAGATGCGGCGATCCAGCCGTCATATGCTCGCTGTTGTATCACATGTTGGTGGCGCTTGAGTTTGGTACTTGGGGAGAACCATCAGTTTTGTGAGGGAAACGACGATCGCCAAAGGAGCACGCGAAGACATCGGGGAGTCGTAGAGTCCCCGCCTATTTGTAGAAGACCCTCACATAAAACTTGAAACCGACGAGTTCCTACCAAGAGTCTTGATGGGATGCGACCGAGGAAGGGCGATCTTGTGGCAGGCCTCGACCCCGTCCATGATCCCTACCCCCCTACAGCGTTAACCGGCGCAGGAACCTCTCAAGGGCACAAACACGCCCACCGCCCAGCGCCTCGGTCATCAACGAAGCTCAAATATCATGATATAAAGAAGAAGAAGAAGAAGAAGGAAGAAAGAAAGAACTCGAGATGGGTGGTACAACCCTTCCAGAGCCCCTTAAATAGGCAGTGCAGCACTAACCGTCGCGGTCGGGGTGCACGCATTAACTAGTTGTCGGTGCTTTGGTGGCACCCGAGGTGACGGAGTAGCGAGGCGTCCCATCAACACGATACCGAATCGGCACCAAAGCATCTAGGCAGGACCGCGAAGGTAAGTCAGCTCCAATCCCATGAACATCTGTTGCCCTTTCTAGGTGGCCAAGACGGTATCCTACATAAGATCCCCAGTTGGGCAACACCTTACCAGGGGCTACTATCGTTCCTATCGAAACCGGGGGGGGGGGGAGGTACTTGGTCCTCCGGGAAAGGGAACGTCTGCCACGAAAAAGCAGAGAAGGGCCTGGGAACCCACACGCCTAGGGCGGCATGAGTCCCCGGGTTTTCCCTCACATGTCTTCGGTTCGTTTGGGCGCCAGAACCAAAGACAACATGCTTCAGTTAAGAAGTCTCTAGGCGGACTCGTAACCGGGGCCCCCTCCGCGTCCCGGAGACATAAACCGGGAGTGACATGAATAGCTGGTAGCTGATGCCTGGCTAGGGCTTGACATATGGAGCTAGGACAAGCCAGAATCTGCACGGTCATATGATACAATACACATGGTCCGGCAATGGCACAACCTTGCCACGTAGAGAGCATGCACACATCATCTAGCCGCGTGTTTCCGGCGCCTGTGGTGACCCCTTGGCATTATAAAAAGAAGGGACACACCGGAGCAAGAGAAAAAGAGACTTAGAAGGGAAGAAACCAGCCGATCCTTCTCCGGGAACAACCACTATAACCACTATAACCAATTCATCGCCATCACATACACCATAGTTGCACGACGTAGGGTATTTACCCAATGCAGCCCGAATCTAGGTAAAAAAAACCTGTTGTGTCTCTGTGTGTGTTAGTGTTTGTCATGATCACCTATCGAGCCTGCCACATTGTGCACCCCTGGCCAAACTAAAAGGGGCCCCGGTGTCGAAATCTTAGACGAGAGAGGAACAAAAATAAATACATAAACCTTGGAAATAAAAACCAAAGCAAATATTGTTGGAACCAAATACGGACTGAATAGGGTGTGGACACGGAGCGATGCCAATATATAATGGAAAACGCTCTAGATTTGACTTGACAAGGTCATGCAATAATTTTGTTGGATTGAGCGTCCGTTGAAAAGCACCGCTTTGTTTTCATTTCCGTTTCCTTGATTATTTTTGTTTTTATTTTCCTTTTGCAAAATTCCCTTTTTGTTTGTAGAAAGGCTGTGTTGCACGATGTATTACTCTGGTGCATATGCACACATATATATATGTCCAATATGGGCCACCACGTCCTCAACTATATAAAAAAGGAGGGGGCCATAAGGAAAGAAATAATACACCATAATACACCCGAGAATATTCCTCAACACCCCCCGCAGTCGAAGCATCGCCAGAACCGACACAAAGACTGGATCGAAACTCCTCAAAGGCCGCCGTGGGGAGACCCTTGGTTATGATGTCCGCGAACTGCTGAGATGTAGGAACGTGGAGAACACGTATACGTCCTAGAGCAACCTGTTCACGAACAAAGTGAATGTCGAGCTCGATGTGCTTGGTCCGGCGATGATGCACGGGGTTGGCGGAGAGATACACAGCCGAAACGTTGTCACAGAAGACAACAGTGGCCTTATCCACAGGACAGGAGAGCTCAAGAAGCAACTGACGTAGCCATGTGCACTCCGCGACAGCATTGGCCACAACCCGATACTCAGCCTCGGCATTGGAGCGAGATACAGTGGGCTGCCTCTTGGATGACCAAGAGATGAGGGACGGCCCAAGGTAAACACAATACCCAGAAGTCGAACGGCGGGTGTTAGGACAGCCAGCCCAGTCAGCGTCAGAGTAGGCGACAATGTCCGTGGTAGGCGAGGTATGAAGAGTCAATCCAAGGTCGAGAGTGCCGCGGATGTAGCGTAGAATCCGCTTCACGGCGGTCCAGTGAGAATCTCGAGGAGCATGCATATGAAGGCACACCTGCTGAACAACATACTGCAACTCCGGCCGGGTGAGAGTGAGATACTGCAGAGCGCCAACAATAGACCGATAGAACGAAGCATCCGGAGCTGGTGAACCATCAGTGGCGGGGAGCTTGGCCTTCGTGTCGACAGGCGTAGTCACGGGGTGGCAATTAAGCATCCCAACGTGATCTAGAAGCTCATGAGCATACTTCCGCTGATGAAGAAAGAAGCCGTCCGGACGCCGAACCACCTCAATGCCAAGGAAGTAGTGGAGAGGGCCCAAGTCCTTGAGAGCAAACTCAGCCTGAAGACGATCAGTAAGCTGCCGTATCAGCTGAGGAGAGCTGGCTGTCAAGATAATATCATCGACATAAAGGAGCAGATAAGCTGTGGCATCGCCCTAGCGGTAGACAAACAGGGACGCATCGGAGCGAGTGGAGTGGAAGCCGAGCTGATGAAGAAACGCCGCGATGCGCTGGTACCAAGCACGAGGCGCCTGCTTTAGCCCATACAAGGACCGAGAGAGCAAGCAAACGCGATCTGGATGATCGGAGTCGACGAACCAAATAGGCTGCTAGCAGAACACTTGCTCCTCAAGATGACCATGAAGGAAATCATTAGAGACGTCCATCTGGTGCACCAACCACCCGCGAGAGACAGCAAGTTGAAGAACAGTGCGGATGGTGCCGGGTTTAACAACGGGCGCAAAAGTGTCATGGAAGTCGACTCCTTCGCGCTGCCGGAAACCACGGACCACCCAGCGAGCCTTGTGACGATCCAGTGTACCATCCGGATGAAACTTGTGCTTGAAGACCCACTTCCCAGTGATGACATTGGCCTGAGGTGGGCGGGGAACAAGCTGCCACGTCTGGTTGCGCTACAACGCGTCGAACTCTTCCTGCATGGCAGCGAGCCACAAGGGATCGCGAAGAGCCGCCCGGGCGGAGACGGGCAGTGGAGTCGGCTGCCCAGAGATCGATGTCGAGGCGGCGCAGGCGTACTCGTCTGCAGGGTACCGCGTCACCAGGCGGTGGATGCCGGCACGGGCACGCGTCATAGGGCCAGCCGTGGCACCAGCCTGGCCGGGCAGGGGGCCGGTCTGGACGGCAGAGGGGCCGGTCTGGCCGGGCGAGAGGCCGGTCGGTCCGGCAGATGCGCCGGTCGGGCCGGCTGGGAGGCCGGTCGGGCCGGCAGGAGCGCCGGTCGGGCCGGCAGGGGCGCCGGTCTGGCCGGCAGGAGGGGCGCCGGTCGGGCCGGCAGGGGCGCCGGTCTGGCCGGCAGGAGGGGCGCCGGTCTGGCCGGCAGGGGCGCCCGAGCTGGGACCTGGCCAGACGGGCGTGGAGGGGACGCCCGAGGTAGAGCTCGAGGGCGTCGAGGTGGTGACCGAGCTAGAGCGCAAGGGCACCGCGGCGGCCGGGCCAAGCATGGAGGAGGGCGGAGGCCGCAACATGGGGTCGCTTGGAGACGAGGACGAAGGCACCACCTGTTCCTGGGCAAAGGGAAAACAATGCTCATCAAAGTAAACGTGCCGTGATGTGAGGACCCGTTGTGACACAGGATCATAGCACCGATAGCCTTTAGTGTTAGCCGGGTAACCGAGGAAAATGCATGGAATGGAGCGTGGAGCGAGTTTATGAGGTGCGGTGGCGATGGTGCTGGGGTAACAACGGCATCCGAAAATCCGAAGGCCATCATAGGATGGAGGAGAACCATAAAGAAGGTGGTGAGGCGCATAGTTCCATCGGGTACGACATGGACGAAGGTTAATGAGGAGGGTGGCGGTGGCTAAGGCATCGGGCCAAAAGGTGGGTGGCACATGGGCATGAAAAAGGAGGGTGCGGACGCAGTCATTAAGGGTGCGAAGAACGCGCTCGGCACGACCATTCTGCTGCGAGGTGTAGGGACACGTGAGACGAAAAATGGTAGCGTGAAAAGAAAGAAGATGGCGAACGGCGGTGTTATCGAATTCTTTACCATTATCTGTCTGGAGAGCGTGTATAAGACGACCAAACTGGGTGGACACGTAGGTGTAGAAGGCGGAAAGGGTGATGGCGACGTCGGACTTGTGGCGAAGAGGAAAAGTCCAAACAAAGTGAGAGTAGTCATCTAAAATAACGAGATAATAAAGAAAACCAGAATGACTAGAAATCGGGGAGGTCCATACATCACTATGAATTAACTGAAAAGGAAAGGACGCAACTGTGGAAGACGAACTAAATGGTGGACGAACATGTTTTCCCAGACGACATGCTTCACAAGTATGAGCAGCCGTTTTATTACATGAAAAGCCCGCAGTATTTGACGAAGTGCGGTGGAGCTAGGATGACCAAGACGAGCGTGCCAAAGGTCGACGCCGGCAGAGAGAGCACAAGGTCCGGAGCGTGATGAAGATGACTAGACCGGGTAGAGATCTCCAGGTGACAAGGGATTAGCTTGTCAATGCCTACGTATTGTAGACTAGGGTTTAGTTGGAAGTAGAGGGTAAGTAGATCTCGAAGGTTTCAGCCGAAAAGTACTCGACGATTAAGAAACTAGGGTTGTGTTGACAATAGATTCGATCCTCTCTTTGTCCCTCAACTCCCCCTTATATAGGAGGCGGAGCCGAGGGTACCGTTTTACACAAGCTAGATTACAGATTCCGGGAGACTCTCTGAGTTCAACCCGCAAAGTTACAAGTCTCTATATTTCCTAATACAACTCTAACTTTCCTTAATACTAACTGAACTTCCGAACTTCATATTCTTCGACTTGTGGGCCTTCAGTAAACCCCGGGTACCATCTTTGGCAGGCCCATTGGGGATGCCTATGTCAGTAGCCCCCGAGATTTTGCTTGAATCGAAGAATCAAGGAAAATCTCCAACTTTATAATCATCAAATAACTTTTTCAAGCCATCACATATCTTTAAACAAACAATTATATATTGTACATGGATAATGGTAGTTGGGGCTAGTTCATCTGATGGATCAGGTACTAGTTAACTGCTCTAGTGGCAATCCGCAAAAACCTACTTCAAGATCACGTCCCTGGACATGATCTCGGGATACTGGTGTTAACTCGACATGTGCCGCTTAAGGTCTTACCATCTGTCGAGTCCCAGTCATATTTTATCGGGATCCTAACGCGTCCGTTAGGATTTTTCTTCGTATCTGTTGATACGGAAAAAAGTAGCAAACCGACGTCAGAGACGGTGTCACGCCGCTCAGAACGGATCTAGGGTCTTACCTTCGCAAAGTTTTGCGGCATTCAGAGATTATTCGTGACTTAGGCGCTCTATTGTCTTGTGCTTTTTCGGCTGTTGGAATAGCCCATTTTATTGAGTCAAAGGATGACTTATCTTGTCTTCCCGATGAGAGTATATGATGAGTTATTTGTATAACTCGAAATATACTCATTATACTTTTTATAATTTCATCGGGCACGCGAACAGCGTTCCCGATGGGAGTAGCCCCCGAGGCTACAGCCAAGGACTTGTACTTGGTTGTAGGCTCAACACTTTAACGCCTGATGTTGCTATATTGTCATATTTTCTTGAGTTCTTATTTCTATCGGGTGCGCGACCAACGCTCCCGATGGGAGTAGCCCCCAAGCCTATGAACAAATGCTTGCATTTGATTATAGGCTCTCGCCATTTCTATTTTTTCATACCCGAAATTTCCTTTTTCAAAAGTAGCCCCCGAGCATTTGATCAAAAACTTGTATTTAATCAAAGGCTCTCGAAATTATCATCACTTGTGTTCTTTGACCGGTCTTCATATCACCGCTGTCGAAGATTTCTTCTGCCAAAGTGACATCAATGCTGACGTTAGCCACGACCTCTCCATCCAAAAAACACGAGCTCTTATCCTGTCACTGACTGGTGGACCAAAAATTCTCTGCAGTTTGACACGTTGCGCAAGTGGGGGCACACGTCCTCCACTTTTTCTGGCACGCGCACTGTAGCGCCTGTCCAGTTCCATCCTCGCGAAAATACAATTTTACCCTCTAAGCCACGTGTAATTCATCAAGTTCACTACTGCTCCATCCAACGGTGCGTCAACCCACACGCTTCCTATAAAAGGTCGTCTTCCTCCTCTGTTCGCCGCTTCGCCGCGCCGCTCCTCTGTTCACTCTCCAAAAAATCCCCCATTGCACCCAATATCTCCTGAGCTCAACCACACTCCCAATCACGCCTTTGCCATTGTTGATGCCACCACGCACAAGACTCACCAGGCACGGCACTCCGGAATCCAAGATGGCGACGCAAGATCTGGAGTGGGAAAGATCCAAGATTTCCAATCAAGACATCAACCTGATGAAGGAGCTTGGGTTGATGAAGAAGAAAGACGCGCTGCGCTTCCCCAGCGAGGAAAGCTATCCGTCGCCTCCTATCCAATATCGGGTTAGTTTCGTTGACCACCTTATTCGTGGCCTCTCTGCCCCCATTCATGATTTCCTCCGCGGTCTTCTCTTTGTGTACGGGTTGCAGCTTCATCAGCTGACTCCCAATTCCATCCTCCATGTCTCTATTTTCATTACTCTCTGCGAATGCTTCCTCGGAGTTTGTCCTAATTGGGCTCTGTGGAAACGTATCTTCTGTCTCCGCCGCAATGGCTCCCACAACATCGCCTATAACATAGGCGGTGTTGTTATTTGCGTTCGCCCCGATGTCGAGTACTTTGACGTCAAATTCCCCGACTCCGTCCAAGGGTGGCGCAAAAGATGGTTGTATGTCCGCGAAGAATGCGCCGACTCGGTGCAGTATAACATTGCTCCTTTCGATGGAGGTGCCGAAATTCTTCGCCGCCGATCCTAGGACGCGGAAGCCACCGAAGAAGAAAAAACGGCGACATAGGCACTGATGTCCCGTATCCACGAGCTTCAAAATACCCGCGGCAAGGAGCTGTCGGGTATCCAAATTACATCATATTTCCTTAGGATTAGGGTCCAGCCTCTGCAGGCTCGCAAGAACCCCCTTTGGATGTATGCTGGCGAGGAAGATGTCGACCGGCTCTCCAAAGATCTCGAAGTGAAGGACTTGGAGAAGCTTGTCCGAAGAATCTCCTCGCTTAGCAAAAAGGACACCGTTCAATCCACCTGTCGTGTGGAGCCGTATAGCGGCGCCAACGCCCTCCCCAAGGTATCTTTTATCCTTCCGAGTTTTTAGTATTTTTCGACTACTATTTTTGATGGCATCCTTTGTATAACCTATTGTCGACATATCTTGCCCTTGTAGAAACATCAAGTCCTAGTTTCTCTTCCTCCTCTTCCTGAAGGCGGGGAAGTCGAAGAACGGACCGTCGTCACCGACGAACACCAGGGCACTTTTCGCCCTGAGAGCGAAGTCGCGGGTTCTCACAAATACGTGGCTTCCTCTGAAAGAGAAGTTGATTCTGAGGCTTCCGAGTCCACGCGCTCCCTCCCCTCTGCTGTTTCTCCAATGAACAAGCGGAAGAGAGATGATGCCGCAGATTCTGGTACCTCCAAAACTAACAAGTCCCCTCTTGAGGAAACTGTACCCGAAGAGGAGGACAGACCTTTCAACCCTTACGATGATGCCCTTGTCAGCTCGTAAGTTTCTATCAACTTTTTCTTTTGCAGCTGATAATTTTGCCTGTCTTTGTTTCTTATATTTTTCCCTGATGTAATAGTGGTGACGAGGAAGAAAATCCTCCTGTTGACGTGACTGCTAGAACGAGCACGTCCCGTACTTCAGTTATCTCCGAGACTCGTCCTGAAGCGGACGAAACCTCGCCTCCACAACAAGATATAGGACATCCCAGTGCTGTTGTGAGCCCCCATGCTCCGTCGCCAAAAAGATCAAGGAGTGATCAAGGAAAAGAGTTAAGTCTCTTGACCAACAGCTCTGCGACTCCTCTTATGGATGATGTAAGTGTCTCTTGTTTTCTTTTTGCTGTCGAATGTTTCCAACTCTTTTATTGTCGAAATTCTTCAACCCTCCTTTTTTTTATTCCTTGTTACTTTTCAGCCTTCGATGAAGGAATTTGTTCGTCTCGGTACCCAATTTATCGGGTACCGTGATCTTGCCAATGAGCTGAAAGGTATTCTTTGCTTGCTGCATTTTATCAAACATATTTGCCTCTTCTATTTTGCTGTAACTTGTGTCGCCTTTTATTTTGCTAGAATCCCTTTCTGAGGCAAACAAGCGTGCTGATGACGTTGCTCGCAAGCTTGAACGACGTGAAAAAGCTCGCGAAAAGGCTGAATTAGATGCTGCCGCTGTCGAGGGTCTTCGAAAGAGACTTCAAAACGCGGAAAATGCCTTGAGTGAGAACATAGCTCAGCAGTATGCTCGCGAAGAAGAAATTATAACTCGCTTGGAGTCACAGAGCCGAAGCTTTGTTAGTAAGTTCTCTAACCACTTTGATTTCTTCGGGAAATCGTGTTTTTCTTTGCGCATTTGTTGATAAACTAAATTTTGCCTTGTCAGGAAAGACGCACCAAGATTATGATCTTGAGAATCCTGAAGGTGATCGCCTTCTCGACGCGCTCTCCCTCCTTGAAATTCATGGAGACAAGGCACGCCAGGGAATTGCTGACGCTAGGGCGGGACTGTTGCGGCTGTTTCCCTACTTCTTCGCGAAGAAAAAGGAACCCGACTCTTTCGCTGTACTAGCCTAGCACTTCATCCCTGCAGAAGATCTTGGGCTAGGTCTTCGGCAAGAGGGCTTGAAGATTGGCGTTGAAGGCACCATTGCTTTGGTTGCCTAAAGCCAACAAACTGTCGATTGGACGAAGGTTGGTGACGTCGGGAAGATGGAGACGAAGAAGTGGCAATCTATGATTAAAGTTGCCAAACCAAACTCGAAGAAGATCCTTTCCTTCCTTGGATGCAAACCAACTCCTTCCCCTAGCTCGACGAAGCTAGAGGTCAAGTAGACCGTCTTGTCCTTGTCTTTTGTGTTGTTCTTTTTCTTTTTTCGACATCGCCGAAGTAACTTTGTCGACAGCTGCCCCATTGGTTCACTAGGAACCCTCTTTTGTAATGCCCATGTAAATATCTGACTGAATCGATGAAAAGCTATCTTGCCAAATTATTGATATCGAAATATTTCTATCCAGTTGATTTTTGACAACTACACCGCGGTGCCTCGTTCTTCAGATGCATTACCAGCTGCGTCTTACTCGAAAAAGGCCTCTGTTGTCGAGTTTATTGAAGGTTCTTCAAGTGTTGCACAGAATGAAGATTTGGACGATCTTCGACAACAAATTCAGTCGATGAAGAAGCAAGCTCTCGTAATAATGGAACAGTCTCGAAAATCTTCTGAAAAGGAAAAACTTGCTCTTCGACAAGCTCAGGAGGCCCTAGCGTCGAAGGAAACCGCGGTTGCTGAGGCTGCCGAAGCCACTTCGCGAGAAAATTATATGCTTCAACTGATGAACGACTCCAGCTTGGATATGACGGGTACGCTTCGTAAACTTGGTCATACTTGATTTTTCTTCCCTGCTGATGCTTTCACTGAAACAGGTTCTTTTTTGGATACTGCTGCCGAAGATCAGCGTGTTGAAGCTCGGTCCACTGTGCTTCTCAAGCTTGCACTGGAGCATGGTTCTAATTTTTTGGTTACGCCTGAACGTACCCGCCAAATCGTCAGATTTCAAGATCGCGCGGGTTAGGTCCGTGATTTTCTCGACATCGGCACAAGTACATTGTCCTTAGTTTATAGTACCATGTTTCCACGCAACAAAACACCAGAAACTCTTCCTGCTTTGATGGATAAGTTCCGGGATGCCCCTCGAATCCATGAATTTGTGCGAGCCCAACTATCTGCTGGAGCGAGATTTGCCATGATTATGATACAAGTCTGCTACCCGAAGTTAGACATGAGTCGAATTGTCGCCAAGTGCCAAGCCAAGCTGACTGTTGAATACATAATTTGGCTATTAGGTATTTCATCGGCCAAATTAATTAAAATGGTCATGGTTAGATTATTGACTGACATACATGCACATTTAGGCTTGCTTTTTAGTGCAAATGCAGGCCCCGTCAAAGTTCAGCACAAATGCAGCGGTGGCAGATCAAGAGATCAGGCGTAATGTTCGATTTGTTAACCAGAAACATATACATGGAATCTTGCAGCTATGGAGGGACAAGTTCTGAAAAGATTCTGAGATGTGTTAAGGTAGAACGCATATTCCTAAGGCAAGAGTGTTGAGAAGCTAGGGAGGGCCAAGCTTCACACGGAAGGGAAAGTGCAACAAAGCAAAATAGGAGATATTCATTAGTTGGTATGAATAGCAACGTTGCCAAATATTTTAACACCTTCGTGTGGGTCTAAGTGTATTTGTACGTGAATATATTTTGCACTTGGAGCTGGCAAGGAGATCTTGCACGCACAGTTCTATACATACACGCGACCGAATCAACGATTGAGCTGATCGGTTTTAGTTTTAGAGTTTTATGCTTGTACGTCAAGTCTTTCCCTGTAAACGCGAAGTCCTGCACCTATATAAAGGTTCTGGCCGATTGAAGAAGAAAAACAATCGATCTATACAAAAAATACATCTATCTTTTACGTACTGTTGCTTTTTATCGTTTTTCTCCGCCATGCTCTAGCAGCCCTAGGGTTTGGTTCATCTTTGCCGTTTTACGCTGAAAAGCGGCCGTATCTCCTCTCCGAAATCGAGGATCCTTTGTTGCTTTGCCGGAAAAGCAATCGTTCGTCGTCACGAAAGTACGACGGTTATCCTAGTGTTGCGCGGCAGTTTTGCGTGCCAACACAATTGGCGACTCCGCTGGGGACGAAGAACAAGAACATATACACAATGAACACCGACCTCAACAACGGGAGCGACATCGACCCGGACAACGCCATCGCCGTCACACTTGACGATCTGTCGGAAGATGATCGGCGCGAGCTTGAACGGGAGGTTGAAGAATATATGGCTGAACAGATGAAACTGATGTTGGCCGAATACCGAAAGACAAGAAACGGCGCCATCAAGAAGGTATCTGCGCCGAGTCCTTCCGATACACTCGGCGTTGAGGTAAAAAAGCCAACTGAAAATATTGCTCATTTAATTGATGTGTTGGTAGTTAAAAAGTTTGATTCTGATATGACAAATATGACACACATAATTAAAGATTTAGATAATACATTTGATGAATTTAAGGAGCAGGTAGAAACTAGTATATCTAGTCATGTTCGTTCTGTATTGCTCCAGAGCAACAATCAAAATTCTGGTAGAAAGCCGATGCTTCCGGACGAGAGCAGCAGGTTAATTAATTTACCTAGTCATATTCATGCTTCCGGCGCGTCGGCTAATGTTGCACAGCAGCCTCATGTTTCTTTAAGTAATGATGATCAAAGTGATCAAAGTGGCCGAAACTATGTTAGTTCGGCTAACAATTTAATTTCTAGTGTCGCTTCTCCTATTATTTTAACTTCGGTTCCACAAAATTACAGCAGTCATAACCGAAGTGTTGATCTTAATTCTAATTTGCAGCAACCTAGTTATCATACAATAACGTACAACACAACACCACTGCTGCCTGTTAGTACAAGGGTTCCGTACGGGCCGGTACCCGATTCATATTTTAGTGGATCTCCGTTGCAAACATCTCATGCTCAGATTTCTATGCCGGAAGTTCCACCGCGTGCTAGCATACCAAGTGCTCCACAAACCAGTTCTCCACAACCCAATGTTAGTTTTAAGGATCAGCTTAATAGTATACTTAGAGAATTTGGTTTAGATCTTAAGGGTAGAGCACACGCAAATCAAAAACCATGCCCTGATTACTTTGATTCGACGCCATATCCTCCTGGTTTTAAAATTCCATATTTTGTTAAGTTCACTGGGGAAGATGCTAGATCAACTTTTGAGCATGTACGACGATTTTTATCACAATGTAGTGAAGCCGGGACATCAGATGTTTATAGAGTTAAATTATTTCCGTTGTCTTTGTCCGGTACTGCATTTAATTGGTTTACGTCGCTAACTCCTAATTCTATTTCAACATGGGCACAATTAGAGAAGAAATTTCATGAATATTTTTATCGAGGTGAAACTGAACTTCGGCTTTCAGATTTGACTATGGTTAGGCAGAAATACAATGAGCATGTTGATGATTATATTATGAGATTTAGAGATGTCAAAAGCCGATGTTTTAGCTTGACCATATCCGAAAAGGATTTAGCTGATCTTGCTTTTTCGGGTTTGCTCACTCATATTAAGGATAAATTAGAAGGGCAGGAATTTTTAGATGTTAATCAAGTTTTGCAAAAAGCTTTGGCGCAAGAAAACCAGGATAAGGAAATTAAACAATGTAGCCGGTTTAATGATAACAAAAATAAAGAGGAGAATCACATTGTTAGTTCTTTAGATAATGATAATGGTTCGGCTAGTGAAGAAGACATTGACCTATGTGTAGCCGAATGGGTTCAAGTGCCAAAGTCTAATGCTATTGCAAGTTCTGCTCTGAAGCCCACACCCTCTAAAAGAGAGGAAATAAAATATACTTTTGATATTAGCAAGTGTGATGAGATTTTTGATGTTTTAGTGCAAAGAAAATTGATTAGAGTGAGAGAGGGTCATATTATTCTACCTTCAGGAGAATTGGGTAAAGTAGCTTATTGTAAGTTGCACAATTCATTTTCTCACTCTACTAATGATTGTGATGTGTTTCAACGACAGGTGCAATCGGCCCTTAATGATGGACGATTGACATTTACACAGAGTATTAAAATGAAACTCGATAGTGATTCTTTTCCTATTGATGTGATTGACTTTGAGAATAAGAAAGTTCTTGTTCGGTCGGATCAGACCGAATCTACCAAAGGTAAAAATGTTGTTGTTGATCATAGTGCTGCACCAAGGATGGTCAAACCAAAAAATCCAGAAGTGAGAGTGTGGAAAGTCAATGGAGGAAGAAAACAGGCTCAAAAAATAAAGCCGACAGTTAGCATGTTGTTGGAAAAATACACTTCACCCAAGGCCAACAATGTGTCTAATCGGCTTGGAGGCGTTAAGCATTCTAAGTCTCCTTGTGGACCTGGTGGTCATGAGCGATGGAGGAAAACTTCATATGATCAGCAGCCGTGCTATCCAATGGAGCCGGCTTATTGGGGATGTGCACCTCATATGTGTCCTCAATTTTCTCCATGGGGTTTTAATCCTTGGGCACTATATACTTCAGGTCCAGCAGCTTATTTTCAGCCAGAATGGGTTCCTGCAGGGCCTATATACAGAAAACCATGGCGTGAGAAAAGGAACCGGTTTGATCAACAAGTTAGACATGGGGATGACATTGTATTTCATGGTAATGGTGAGAGGCCAGTTCCGGGAAGTTCAAATTCACGTGGGAGACACAATGCAGGTGGCATAGTTCACAGAGGTGGTCGGAAGTTCGTGTGGGTACCGGTGATTCATGCTGAACTTAAGGCTAATGGTACGGTCGCGAGTAAGTCTGGAAGAAATTTAAATGGTACTGACGCTGATCATGGTTTGAAATCTGGAGGATCAAAAATAGCTGACGGTGTCAGTGGTGTACCACAGCAGAAAAAAGCATCTGATCTGGTTCAAAATGGAGTTACGTTGGAGCTTAGCTTGGAAAACACAGAAGACAGTATAAGCCATGCAGAAAATATTGTTATGCATAATGGAGCTAAGCCTGGCTACACCAAGAAGATTACAGAGAAAGGTACTGGCCAAAATGCTTTTTCGAAACATAATGTGCAGACACGTTCAGAGAAGGTAGTTGTACGTCCATGTACTAGTGATTCAGCTCAAGTATCCTCTTATCTATGTGCCAGAAGCAGCAGGAAATTTGACGCTGATGGTTTATTTAATCAGCAGAAAAATAATTCGGCCAAGGACAGACAGTTTGTCCCAAAAACTGCAATACATCATTACAGGCCGAGAAACTGCGACGTCAATGAAGTTGGTTGTGGTTCTGTTCAAGGAAAACCTGGTAGTACAGAAGCAAAACGAGCAAAAAATATACTCGTTGCATCTTCTTGTACAAATACAAATAAGAAATTTGAATCGGCTAGCATACATGCCGTTTCAGCTAGTTTATGTCCAAAGGTTGTTAAGTCTAGTGCTAACACATCTACACCATGGTGTGATTCCACCAGTAGGTGCGGCCAGAAAATTCTAGCTAGTAACGTATTTGATGAGCACAGAGTATTTTCAGCCAAACGGGGAATATTTACCCCACAAACAGTAGTATGTCAGTACATGTCAAGGAATTCGGGGGGCAGGATGATTAAGTCAGCCACGCCTGTCACTACACCGGGACCTCGATGGTGCCCAACGGGACTCACACCTACCCAGAAACGACGGGTGCAGCGATTGCGAGCATCGAGAATTCGAGGAAAAAGAGCGGTGAAAGAGCTGGAAAAGTGGTTCGAAGAGAGACAGACAGATGGTTCCTCCAAAAATGGTTTGGAAGAAGAAAGGCATTGTGGCGGATAAAAATACAAATGCGGATGATATGGTTGCTGATGGAATTTCAGAAATTTTTAGAGATGCAGCTACCCATATGGATGTTGATCAAGGCGGATAATCTGGCGTACATCGCGTTGACAGAGGCATCGGTGTATATACAACATGGTGAGATATGATGTCTGATCGATGCTAATGTTAAATAGCCTCAAAGACGTACCTGGAATTATTGTTTCGGCAAGGGTGATATGCATGAAATTATTGATGGTTTTGATTACATGGAGAAGTTTGGACATGGATTTTCATCGGTTGACCCGCTTGAAAAAAAAATGATGTTGGTATTCGAGACGTTGCAAGGCCTACATTTATCAATGATAGCATAAAAGCCGATCAGAAAAGCATACAAAATTTGAATTATTTATTCCTTTACTACTGCTAAAGCATGATGCCGTATTTGCTTCGGGGGCAGAATAACATAAAGTGATAGTTGTCATGTCCTCCAGTACTGCGAGCGGCTAATTCTAGTGTGCCGTTCATATTGTATACTGCTGCACAAGATTGATCGGCGCGGTGTTGGCGCAAGAAGATGGCGGGAAGGAGTACACCATTGCATACCTAAGTCGTCGTTTGATCAACGCCGAAGCTCGGTACGTGTTTATTAAGAAGTTATGCTTGTCTTTATATTATGCGTGTACCAAGTTTCAACATTATCTACTCTTTAGTATATGTGTGGAAACTTGCCAGCCGACACGTTAACTATTTATATCACAACAACCGATTCCCAGTGATAGGATTAGAAAATTGGCTTATACGAATATGAGTTAGCAATTAAATCGTTGTGTGCTATAAAAGGTCAAGTTATCGCCGATTTTACTATTGATTATAGGATTAAGGATGAGGAAAATACTGATTATGTTATTGTATGCCCGTGAAACTTTTATTTTAATGGATCGGTTTATAGAGATGAAAAAGACGTCAGCAGTATATTAATTTCACCTAACATTGTAGTTTATCAAACATCGGTCTGTTTAGATTCGCTTATAGTAGTATGGCAAATTAAAAGCGAATTTCAGTGTTCTTATTTACAGATTACTATTTGGACCGATGTTCATATATAATTAAGCTTTTAGATACGTTCACTATTTATCATATACCTAGGAAAGAAATTTCTAAAGCTTACTGCCTAGAACGGCAAGCATCTGGTCATTACGTTGGCAAAGAAAAAAAAGTTATACTAAAGGGGCCGATGCTGGCTGTTGTTGAGAGTGAAACCAGCATGATAGTGTGAGTTAAGTGCATGGTGCAGCTGTTACTGTTACTGTGTCAGTTCAACATCAACAACTAGCAGTACATAGCAAGCATAATTCGGTACCTGGTTCACAAACAACCGAATTATCAAATAGTTTAGAACCAGGTGATTGCAGTTTTCCTTTAGTTAATTATTTAAAGGGTCCAAGTCAAACTAGAATTCAAAAATTCGGCAAGCAGCTTTAAGATATACACACTTTTGTTGAATGACTAATTATACTGCCGAATTATACATGGTTTGATGTTGAAGTTCTTGGATTTTGATCAGTAGAGATTAGCTATGGGTGAAGTTCACGAAGCAATAATCACAATACATCTGTCGGCTTACGAGATGCTATGGCTATTAAATAGAACGGGTTTTTATTTGCCGACATTGTTAGAAAATCCTTATCAATACTAAAGGGAGTATGAAGTACTCAAACTAAATACAGAAAATTCGGCAAATGGTCGCCGAGTTGGAAAGGCCTATATAGAGTTGTATACGTTCCTAGAAATCCATGTTTGGTATACTCCTTGTAGGGAGAGTTGTCCAAAGTTCTCAACGAAAAATATTTGAAGAAGTATTATCATATCATGTGGATGTAGGGTTGATGATACTATGGCCGATATCTTATTCGAAATATCGCCCTAAGGAATTATGGCTAATGAGTTATTTACACATCACAATAAGAAAATTTTGGCCTATGTGTTCTTTAAACATCGCCCTAATGGCTGGTGAAGTTATTGGCATCGTACTAAGGTATCGTGGATGTGTTTTTGGTCAATTAAATCGTACCAAAAACAGGGGGGCATGTGTTGAATACATAATTTGGCTATTAGGTATTTCATCGGCCAAATTAATTAAAATGGTCATGGTTAGATTATTGACTGACATACATGCACATTTAGGCTTGCTTTTTAGTGCAAATGCAGGCCCCGTCAAAGTTCAGCACAAATGCAGCGGTGGCAGATCAAGAGATCAGGCGTAATGTTCGATTTGTTAACCAGAAACATATACATGGAATCTTGCAGCTATGGAGGGACAAGTTCTGAAAAGATTCTGAGATGTGTTAAGGTAGAACGCATATTCCTAAGGCAAGAGTGTTGAGAAGCTAGGGAGGGCCAAGCTTCACACGGAAGGGAAAGTGCAACAAAGCAAAATAGGAGATATTCATTAGTTGGTATGAATAGCAACGTTGCCAAATATTTTAACACCTTCGTGTGGGTCTAAGTGTATTTGTACGTGAATATATTTTGCACTTGGAGCTGGCAAGGAGATCTTGCACGCACAGTTCTATACATACACGCGACCGAATCAACGATTGAGCTGATCGGTTTTAGTTTTAGAGTTTTATGCTTGTACGTCAAGTCTTTCCCTGTAAACGCGAAGTCCTGCACCTATATAAAGGTTCTCGGCCGATTGAAGAAGAAAAACAATCGATCTATACAAAAAATACATCTATCTTTTACGTACTGTTGCTTTTTATCGTTTTTCTCCGCCATGCTCTAGCAGCCCTAGGGTTTGGTTCATCTTTGCCGTTTTACGCTGAAAAGCGGCCGTATCTCCTCTCCGAAATCGAGGATCCTTTGTTGCTTTGCCGGAAAAGCAATCGTTCGTCGTCACGAAAGTACGACGGTTATCCTAGTGTTGCGCGGCAGTTTTGCGTGCCAACACTGACGAAGAGGAAGAGGAACATCGATAAAATCAATGATGTTGTGACCCCTGTAGCAGAAGAGATGATGGATGAACTGCTTCGGCTAGACGCCGAATTCTTCGTGAGAGGTAGCTATGCTGAACATAGAACTGGTGCTGGAAGGATCTTGGTTGCAATCGTCGACTGTGGTAGTTTTTCATGTCTTGCTGGTACTTGGTGACTCGTGATAGTACTTCGTCTTGAGCTTCATCGAGTGCATCGACATCATCCTCCAATGCTTTTCTTGACGCTTCTTCATCATATTCCGTTACTCTCAGAGAGTTATGTTCTATTTCTATCGGCAGCACTGCCTCAGCTCCATGGACCAGGAAGAACGGAGTTTCCCGTGTCGCTGTATTTGGTGTTGTTCGAATACTCCATAACACACTGGGCAACTCCTCTGGCCAGGTGTGTCGAGCTTTTTCCAATGGTGCTAGCAGGCGTTTCTTGATACCGTTGCAGATGATGCCATTAGCTTTCTCGACTTGATCGTTGGTCCGCGGGTGCGCAACTGACGCAAAGTGTAGTTTGATGCCTATCTCTGCACAATATGCCTTGAATTCATTGGATGTGAAGTTACTACCATTGTCCGTGACGATGCTGTGAGGCACTCCAAATCGAAAAACGATACTTTTCACGAACTTAATTGCGGATGCTCCATCTGGTGAAATTATCGGCTTTGCTTCTATCCACTTTGTGAACTTATCAACAGCTACGAGCATATACTCGTATCCCGCTGGCCAGGCCTTGTGTAATTTTCCTACCATATCGAGACCCCACTGAGCAAAGGGCCAAGACAACGGTATTGGCATCAACTCTGCTGCCGGGGAGTGAGGTTTTGCGGCAAACCTTTGGCACGCGTCACAAGTGCGTACGATGTCCTTTGCGTCCTCAATTGCTGTTAACCAGTAGAACCCTGCTCTGAAAACCTTGGCCGCTATAGCTCGACTACTTGCGTGGTGTCCGCACACCCCTTCGTGTACATCCTTCAGGATCAGCCTTCCTTCCTCGGGTATGACACATCGTTGCAACACTCCCGAGATACTTCGTTTATACAGCTCTCCTTTGACCACAGTAAAGGCTTTAGATCACCTGATAACTCTCCTTGCTTCAACTGGATCGTCGGGTAGTTCGTTTCTCGAAATATATGCTATGTACGCCTGCATCCATGGAATTTGTATCATCATTATTACCTTAGGTTCCTCCTCTTCTCCCGATGGTGCTTCTTTAGTCCCCGAGGATTTCTCCTCCTTTTCCTTCTTCTGCTGTTTCTTCGCCTTGGTTGATCTTTCAGCTATCTCTTCCCAGAACACACCAGGTGGTATTGCGAGACATTGCGACCCGATGTTTGCAAGAACATCGGCTTCATCATTGCTTAGTCTGCTGATGTGATTTACCTCGCAGCCGTCAAACAGCTTCTCGAGCTCGTTATACACTTCTTTGTATGCTATCATACTATCATTGACTGCGTCGCATTGATTCATGACTTGCTGAGCCACCAGTTGTGAGTCGCCGAAGATTTTTAATCGAGTTGCGCCACAAGCCTTCGCCATCTTCATCCCATGTATAAGTGCTTCGTATTCTGCCTCATTGTTGGACGCGTTTGGGAACGTCATCCGTAAGACATACTTCAACTTATCGCCTTGAGGTGATATTAGTATTACGCCTGCTCCAGCTCCTTCTAATCTCTTAGACCCGTCGAAGTTCATAGTCCAGGTTCTCGATAAATCCGGAGGTCCCGTATTTTGTAGCCCCATCCACTCTGCGATGAAGTCTGGTAAAATCTGCAACTCTATTACTTTTCTTTTTTCGTATGTGATATCCCGAGGGGAAAGCTCTATTCCCCAAAGGGAGACACGACCCGTAGCCTCTGTATTGTTTAATATATTGGATAAAGGTGCCTCATTGACCACTATTATCGGATGCGCCGAAAAATAGTGTCGCAGTTTCCTTGCTGTTGTAAATACTCCATATGCTAGCTTTTGGTACTGCGGGTACCGCTGTTTGGAAGGTGATAAAACTTCGCTGACGAAATATACTGGTCGCTGCACTCCATGGAGTTTTCCTTCTTCTTCTCTTTCAACCACAAGCACTGTGCTAACCACCTGAGGCGTGGCTGCGATATATAACAGGAGAGGTTCCTTCTCCTTAGGCGCCACCAAGATTGGTGGTGTCAAGATTGTGCGCTTGAGATCCTCGAAAGCTTTGTCTGCTTCTTCGTTCCATTGAAATTTCTCTTCTTGCTTTATCAAAGCGTATAACGGCAACGCCTTTTCTCCTAGCCTGGCGACGAATCTGCTCAAAGCTGCGACTCGCCCAGTCAACTGTTGTATTTCTTTCAACTTTGTTGGCTTCCTCATTGTTACAATGGCTTGGATTTTCTCTGGATTGGCCTCGATCCCTCTTGCTGAAACTAGGAAACCGAGAAGTTCTCCCGCAGGAACACCAAAGGAACACTTTGTCGGGTTCAACTTAAGGCAAAACTTATCAAGGTTGTCGAAACTTTCCTTCAGATCCTCGATCAAAGTTGACCCCTTCTTCGTTGTTATGATGACATCGTCGATATACACTTGTACGTTTTTGCCAATCTGTGTTGCAAGACACTTCTGCATCATCCGCTGATATGTTGCCCCCGCGTTTTTCAAACCAAAAGGCATTGTTCTATAGAAGAACACGCCATAAGGTGTTATAAAAGCTGTTTTGACCTCGTCATCTTCTTTTAGTCTGATCTGGTTATAACCAGAATACGCGTCCAGGAAGGAAAGACGTTCACATCCTGCCGTGGAGTCGATAATTTGATCGATCCTCGGGAGGGAAAGTGATCCTTTGGACAATATTTATTGAGACACGTGAAGTCGACGCACATGCGAAGGACTTTCGCGTTTTTCTTCGGGACCAGTACTGGGTTAGCTACCCATGTGGCCTCCGTATGCAGTTCTTTGATGAAGCCAGCTTCTCTGAGTCGATTGATTTATGACAGCAACCTTGTGGTTTGGTTCCGAAAAACGTCGCAAGGGTTGTTTGATTGGTTTCGCCACTGGATCCAAATTAAGGTGGTGCTCGGCAAGTTCCCTGGGTACTCCTGGCATGTCAGCTGGACACCATGCCAAGATTTCCCAGCGCTCACGGAGGAACTCGACGAGCGCGCTTTCCTATGCAAGATCCATGTTTGTTGCAATGGATGTCGTTTTCTTTGGATCTGTCGGATGAATCTGGACCTCCTTAGAATCCTTAGTAGTGTCGAAGGTTGGTTCCTTGAGTGGCCTCCCTGTATCTGGCAACACATCATAGTCAGTTGTTACCCTTGACGCCATGTATTCTGTCTGCATCCCAAAAGTCTCTGACAGTCGATGAAAGTCCTTATCGCATTTGTCAGCTAGCGCAAAACTGCCTTTTACTGTAATTGGTCCCTTGGGTCCAGGGAGCCTCCATAGCAAGTAAGTATAGTGTGGTACCGCCATAAACCTGGCATACGCTGGTCGCCCCAACAAAGCGTGATACTGTGACGGGAAATCCACAACTTCGAACTCCAGTCTTTCTATCCTGTAGTTTTCTCGGGTTCCAAACTGAACGTCGAGATTGATTTTCCCCAGCGGATAACTTGGCTTGTCCGGTGTGATACCATGGAAACGTGTGTCAGTTGGTTTTAAGTTTGCCAGGGATATGTTCATCTTCCTTAGTGTATCTGCATACATAAGGTTTAAACTGCTGCCTCCATCTATGAATACTCGAGAAACGTCGAATCCTGCGATCAACGCTGGTAAAGCTGATTGCCCTGGTAGAGGAACTTGCTGCGGGTGGTCCGCTATTGTGAAGCCAATGTCCTGTCCTGACCAATTCAGGTACTCAATTGTTGGTGGAGGCATCTTCTCTGCCATGAATACTTGACGCGAGATTACTTTCTGGGCCCTGTTGGATGGCCTAGCTTTCTGAATCATCGAGACCGCGTCGTTGGCGTTGGTGTCGATATATGGAGGTGGGTGTGGTGCTGCCGCTATTCTGAGCTGGTGCCGATTTTCGTCCGTAATTGCGGGAGGAGGTGGAAGGTGGATCTCACTCCTTGGCCCCTGGGGGTTTCTATTCGTTTCTTGAGCATTAGCTTGCCCTGCAAATCTCAACATTGCTTGAAAATTTCGACAGTCCTTCTGTAGATGTCCTGACTGCCTCTTCCCGTTATTATCAAGATAAAAATGCATCTGACACGGTCCGTTCATCATATCCTCGGGAGATATATATGGTCTCTGGAACCTTGGTCCATTATTTTGTCTACTATTACGGGAGTCGTCTCTATTGTCGCCTCGCTGCTCGCTACTCTTTTGATAATCATCTCGATTGTTTCCTCCAGTGTTTCCTCGAAATCCAGCCGATATCTGGTCAGGAGCATCATAATTTGAAAACTGTCGCGAAAATCGTCGTCTATTTTGAAAGTTTCGACTGCGATCCTCCTCGGGCGACCTATGTCGCTTGTTGTGAAAAGCATCTTCTCCATCTGCCCACCTATTCGCTATTTCCATTAATGCTGATATTGTCCTTGGGTTGGTTCTCCCCAAATCCTCAACAAAATCTCTCTTATCGAATTCCTGCCACGAACGCATCTATTGCTCTCTCGTCAGATATGTTCTCTGCCGAGTTTTTGATAATATTCCACCTCTGGATGTATTTCCTCATTGATTCATCATACTTCTGCCTGCAAGCCTCAACTCTCCTAATGATGCCGGTTTTTTGCATGTGGATCAGAAATTCTTCACAAAAACATCCTCAAAACTATCCCAACTGTCAATGGACGCGGAGGCAACTTCTTTATCCATGATCGTGCGGCTCCACTCAAATGTACTTGGATGCTCTGCATAGTTGTTGCTCTAGTTCCACCTATCAGCTTCACCGTCTCGAGATAATCAACTAACCAATCCTCATGATCTTGTAGACCATCAATTTTTTTGAAATTGTCGGGTAACTTAAACCCTGACGGGACTCGAGTTTTCCGAACTCGTCTCGTAAAGCACGGGAGTCCACACATATCTTCTTCATCAACTTCTGGTGAATGCCGATGTTCCCTTCTGTCATGTCACGCTCTATCCACCCTTGCCTGAGTCGCTGTATCTCTTGCCCCACTCGCTCTCGGGGGGTCCTGCAATGCTGTGGTAGGTCGCGGACTATTTTGCCTTGCAGCTCCTTCGGGAGGTGTAGTTGCGAATGCTGTTCCCATGGCTCCAACTCCTGCCATAGCCATGTTATACAACGCTTCTCTTGGATATCCAGGAGGTGGCCTGGACGCTAGGATGAAAGCTTGCGTTGCCATGTATCCAGCTTCCGGTGTTTTGGGAATAATATTCCCCCTCGTGTCGATTGACATAAAAGACATGTCGAGGTTTTGAACTAAATTCTCTCTGTCTGCCTCAGGTATGTTTTGCAGCCGAGATCTTGCTCTGTTTCGAGCTTCTCTGTGACTATCTCCCGAAGTTCCTGAATGTCGGCTTAAATCCGCCCTTCGCCTGCTTGACGCGGAAGCCGCCTCCCTTCTTCTATTCAGGGCAGCTGTCTGCTTTTCTAATTCTCTGCCAACATGAGCGAGTCTGTATTGGTAGGCTTGCAATTCTTCTGCCGTAGCAGCTGTGGTCATTGGTTCTGTACCATCCATGGCTCTTGCGGCTCTGTCCCACGCTTCTTGTGGGAGTTGAACCCTTAGACGCGGTGTAGGCCCAACATATTTAGTGCCTAAACCTCGCCTGAGATCAGCGGGATCGACATATGGGTTTCCCGCATCGTCGAAAGCCTCTGATGTCTCCGGCTCTGCTCAGCTTGTTTCTCCAATTGCATAGATCTGATGATATTTTTAACTTTGATATTTGTCAGGATTGGTGACACCATCATATAGATCGGTGAAGACCTCTCCAACAGCAATAGATCTGTCGATGAAGTTGAAGGTGTCGATGCTGTCTGAGTCGCTGCTTATATCAGAGTCCGCAGACGACTCGAAGGACATGTCGCCGAAGATCTTGGCGAGCTTTTCGCTTGCCATAGTGTTGATGAAACGTGGCGGCGAAATCTTCTCTTCGCCTGACTTGATTGATGTCGTTGAGTCCAAAAAGTCGGGATCGACTGCTGATAATCCCGACGAGATCGGAACTTCGAGACGATACGATCCTTCCTTCTCGACACGGAAGTGGAACTTTTCGAACATCATCTCCATGGGCTCCTCCAGATACGCATATGCATCCAAACGGGAGGGCGGGTGAGGAACAAAATCGACTATATCAGTTGCGATCCGTTTACCTCTATCCATCGAGTTGCTTGCTACCGACGAAGCCGATGATCTTGAACGTGCCATCGAGATCAGCTCCTTGTCACCTCTAATTCCCACAGACGGCGCCAATTGACAAGGGATTAGCTTGTCAATGCCTACATATTGTAGACTAGGGTTTAGTTGGAAGTAGAGGGCAAGTAGATCTCGAAGGTTTCAGCCGAAAAGTACTCGACGATTAAGAAACTAGGGTTGTGTTGACAATAGATTCGATCCTCTCTTTGTCCCTCGACTCCCCCTTATATAGGAGGCGGAGCCGAGGGTACCGTGTTACACAAGATTACAGATTCTGGGAGACTTTCTGAGTTCAACCCGCAAAGTTACAAGTCTCTATATTTCCTAATACAACTCTAACTTTCCTTAATACTAACTGAGCTTCCGAACTTCATATTTCGACTTGTGGGCCTTCAGTAAACCCCGGGTACCATCTTTGGCAGGCCCATTGGGGATGCCTATGTCACCAGGGCTCTCACATCGGTGGAGTACCATACGGGTACGGGCATCCTTAATAGAGAAACCAAAAGCGTCAAATTCCACAGTTACAAAATTATCACGAGAAAGAGTTTTGACAGAAACTAGATTATGATGAAGTTCAGGAGAGACAATGACATTATTAAGAGACAAAGGTTTGGACGTGGAGGGAAAATTAGTGGAACCAATGTGAGTAATGGGGAGACTGGCGCCGTTATCGACGATGATGCGAGAAGTGGTGGAAGTCGGATAGGACCAAGATAGGTTACCCGGGTAGGAGGCCATGTGAGAGGAGGCGTCGGTGTCCATGATCCAATCGCCCCCGCCGACGTAGGGAGCATCGGTGTGTGCCTGTTGGAGAGCCGCGACGAGCGCGGGATCCCAACCCACCTGCTGAGGATGCGCGTAGGAGGGCAGGCCGCCGTAGACCGGCGTGGGGGTCGAAGGCGAGGCGAAGTGCGCCTGGTGGGCCTGCGGACGGGGGCCAAGAAGGCCTGGAGCTGGAGGGCACGGCACGGGCATGGTGTAGGCATGCACCACCCCAGTCCACGGGTTGAAGCCACTGCTCCATGGTGGCGGGGCCGGCTGCCAGGCGGGGCGGGGGCCGCCACCCCCGTAGCTACCGGTGTTGCGGCCGTTGCCGCAGCCACGTCGACGTCGTCCCTGAGGGGCAGCGAAGGGCGCTGCGGGACGAGGCGGGAAGGAGGCGCTGGTCTGGCCGGCGGGGCCGCCGGTCTGGCCGGCAGGGAAGCCGGTCTGGCCAGCCGGGGCGCCCTGGCCAAGCCCAGCAGCGAGAGCGGTGTAGGGGGTGCGGGCGCGCTGGTTCGCCAGGCGGCGGTCCTCGAGGCGAAGATAGGAGACTGCACGCTCGAAAGTAGGGTTAGTCATGAGTGTGAGATTAGCGGCGGCGTTACCAAGATCCTCGCTGAGACCGGCGGTGAGCGTGGAGAGAAGGATCTCGTCCCCCATCGTGAAACCGAGGTCCTGGAGCTCGTCGGTGATGGCCTTGAGGCGCAGGCAGTAGGCGTCCAGGGAGAGGGCGCCCTGGGGAGTGCCGAAGAACTCCTGCTGCAAGAAGACGACGCGCTGGATCTTGTTGTCGGTGAAGAGCCCGTGTATCTTCGTCCAAACCGTGCGAGCATCATTGCCGTCGCGGACGACGGTCTTGAAGATGTCCGACGCGATGGTGAGGAAGAGCCAGCGGGTGATGGTGGCGTCGATCGCCATCCAGTCGTTGTCGCGCTGCATGGAGAGGAGGTCGGTGGTGCCGTCGATGTGGTCGCGAAGATTGAACTCGCGGAAGAGGAGGTAGAAGTACGTCTTCCATGGATGAAAGTTGTTGTCGGCGCGAGAGAGCTTGATGGGCACATGCGCGGTGATGGGAACGTCGCGGATGAGGGCGGGGGTGGGGGCAATGGAGACGGAGGATGGTGAGCAGGCGAAGGGGTTGGTGGCGTCTGAGAGGGAGGACATGGCGGAGGGAGGGGAGGAGGTGGGAGCGGCGACGCAAGGAGAGGGACGGCGCGCGGCTAGGGTTGGTGGGGGGGGGGGGGGGGGCGGCGGCCGGGAGAGGGGTCGGCTGGCTAGGGTTAGGTTAGGATCGTGGGGGTGTCTGATACCATGTAGAAAGGCTGTGTTGCACGATGTATTACTCTGGTGCATATGCACACATATATATAGGTACAATGTGGGTCATCACGTCCTCAACTATACAAAGAAGGAGCGATGGGAGGACTCGGACTCGACCAAGGCGATGCCCATGGCCGCCCCGTGGATGCAGCCTATGGATCCTACCTCCGCCACAGGCTGGGAGACTGCGCCGCCGGACGGAGTCAAGCACCATCGCTTGCCGACTCTTGGTCCTGCAAGCAGCGTTGCGATCATCCTCTTCTATCGTGTCGCTGCTGATTGGGGATGATATGTTCTTCTGAATGTTGATAAATGTATCTGTACTGCTGCCGCTGCTACTTATCAGGGGACCTGGTACTGATGCGTTTACCGGTGTGTGCTGCTACAATGCTTCGACGTGTGGCTGATGTGTGCTCTGTGCTAGATACAGATCGATGGTGTTGGTCGTCAGAGAGCTTACAAGTTAATGTTGCGTTGCTAATTCATATGCTTGTAATACTATCCCGGCCAGCTAATATGGACTGCCTTCTCAGATTAATGGAGTACTTAATATTATTCATGTCATGGTACTCATACATTGTGCGTATGTTTTCATTTCAAAGGAACTTTGCAGTGAAATACGAGAGGATTTTCAAATCTTGATCTTGCGGTTGTGTCTATTCATTTGTAACCTTAGTGAGTTTTTTTTTATTTCCAAATTAGTTTTACTCTATTTGTCAAACCTCATGTTTATTATCATGTCAAATTCAATTCACAAGGGTGCTATATCTTTTATTTTTTCGAGAATACACCCTGAAAGGTGTACTAATCATATAGAAGAAAAGGCTAAAAAGCCCGAGCCACAAGTATTACTGCCAACATGGAGTGGCAGACCCCTACTAAACAAAAGCCTAATCTCCAACCCTGCACGAAAAAGGAAAAGGCTCAGGAAATCCAAAGAACTCCGAGCGAAAAAGCCTAACTACATGCCATCTCTGGTACTCCTCCCAAATTCTATGCCTGATGGCCGCCGCTGCAAGGGTGGCATTGAACCCCACATCATTATCGTTCTGATGCCTCCAGATACACCAAAAAATCAAGATGATAGCCGTCCACATATACCTCCTCATAGCTCTGGTGCAGGTGAGCGAGGTCCACCAGGGCACAACCTCCATACCCACGTCGGGCATCCACTATAGCTTGCCCCAACGTGTTAGCACCCAAGACCATACCTCACGAACGGCCACGCAACCAAGCTGGAGGTGCTGGAGCGTCTCCTGCTCCTGGTTGCAAAGGGGGCAGATAAGTCAAATCGTATCCCGTCCTTTTGGGTACTAGCGATAGGAAACATAGAAGTACACTAGGGAGGATTTTTTCACTGGTGTATAAATGTGACGTCCAGTGCATAGCGGACGGATAAAGCGTGCTGAGAATGTTAAAAGAGGTCGTGGTAGACCAAACTTGACATGTGAGGAGTCCGTTAAGAGAGACCTGAAGGTTTGAAATATCGACAAAAATTTATCCATGGACAGGGGTGCATGGAAGTTAGCTATCCACGTTCCGGAACCATGATTTGGCTTCGAGATCTTATAGGTTTCAACTCTAGCCTACCCCAACTTGTTTGGGACTGAACGGCTTGGTTGTTGTTGTTTGCGGACTAAAATAATATTTACATAAGTGACCTTATTTATATGCACGTCCTAAATCATTCACTACACGAGAGGACAGACAAGGTTATAGAGTACAAAAGCATTAGCATATATTACTTCTGAAAGAAAAAAAAAGTAACAAAAAATTTAGGAATAATGGATTAATTCTTATTTGTTTGTGATCACATTACTTGTAATCAAATATCGTCAAAGCTACCGCCACTTTTTTCAAACAATCATATGTCAAGTTAGTTCCATAGCGAAGCACCGCAATGTGCTAGTACACCATAATACACCAGAGAATATTCCTAAACATATTCCTCAACATTGTTTTCATATTTTCATTCTATTTTTTCCGTAGAAAAGTTGAAAACTATTCGCTCAATTTTTTAAATCTAAACTACGGCGGGCTTGCGAACACTTTCATAAATCACACAAAAGAGTTTACAAGGTTTTAGAGGATCAACGAAGGATCATGGGTTATGAGAGCTCAGGGAGGATCATATCTGTTACACCAAAAATTAAGAAGAGACATAGAGGTTGTGGACTTGTGGTAGAGGTAAGCCCAGAGCCTAGCATCTTCGACGCAGCGCTTTGCAACCAAAGAGAGGTCTTTGTGTGGATGCCATTAAAGACCAGAGAGTGTCTCCTCCTCCAGATGTTCCATGCGATAGCAGTGTTGATAGTCCTTTCATCATAGTCGTGTGGAGGCTTTTTCACCATGAGATTGTTGACCTCAGCGCAGCCTCGGTTGCTGACCTTTCCGCTCCTTCTTCATCACGACCTGTAACACTGGAGGTGCTCCTCGGAGGTGATGTCTTCTGCGTCGCAGATGCCGACACGTTCCATAAGCACTCGCTGGGATGTTTTCATGGTACAAGCCGGCCGCGATCTAGCTTTCACAGCCAGCCGGTTGCAGCGTCTGAGAGAATTAAACGGTGTGTAATTCTCCTTTTTCCTTCGCGCTACGACCCGGCGAAGGAAACGTAGGTACAAAAGCAATCTCTGCCCAAGGCACCGACTAGTGACGACACAACCTTTACAAGAGCTGAGCTTGATGCTACCGGCTTGCACAAACTTCTGACATGCACATGATATGTCAAACCGCATTGAACACCATCAGTTGTGCATGTCCTCCCGATACCTTCCATCCCCAGAACTGTTTAGCCCTTTGATACTTGACAATTCTCAGTATTAGCACTTAAGAGCCCTAGGGGCAGCAAGGAGCTAGAATCAAGTAGCTAGGCTTTGGAGTTTGTAGAATCGAGTTTTGGATAAGTATATAATTGCGGGCTGTGTCGTATGAATATCAGTAATATGTCAAGTCCTGCTAGCAAGAAACCAATTAAGAAGAACTTGTCTATACAAATATGAAGATGCATGAGGTGCTAGACATTGTGTTCGGTAACAGGTGAAGCACTTATATATCCAAGGTATGGAAGGTGATGAAATAAATTACATGACCGGTGAGCACTAGTGGAAAACAGGGCTTCCGTGGGAGCCTTTTGTCGCGGGCGCGCCTGCACCCGCGACAAATGGCCTGGCCACGTCGCCTCGAAACCATGTGGAGCGCGCGGAGGCTTTTGTCGCGGCCTTTTGTCGCGGGCCGTATTACGACCCGCGACAAAAGGGGTAGGAGCGACGTGGCCACTCCTTTTGTCGCGGGTCGTAATACGGCCCGCGACAAAATGTCCCCGCCCTATATATAGAAGCAGCCAGCCACCCCCCACCTCATTTTTTCCTTGGTGGTGAAGGTGGAGGTGTATGCTAGCTCATTTTTTCTACATGTGCACAAGAGGTGTTTGATGGAATGCTTGTGAGAGGGATGCCACTTGGTTTATTTGATAAGATTTCTCCTCTTTTTGATCCAAAAAGGTTAGCAACTATTTTCTCGACTATATATATATATGCATAGTCCGTACAATACTAATTTTAGCAAGGTGATTGCATCTGATACATATATAATTGTGCTTATGATGCAGATGAGTCATCCATGGATGTACGGTAACCGATGTGCTCCCGCTTTCAGAGAGGGCGTGAATTCTTTCTTGCTTGTGGCCGAGGCCAACAAGTCGAAGCAAGGTTTTATGTGCTGTCCATGTCTAAAATGTAAGAACGAGAAGGATTACTCTTGCTCAAGAGATATTAAGAGCCACCTGCTTCGGTTTGGGTTCATGTCCAGTTATAATGTTTGGACCAAGCACGGAGAAGAAGGGATTATGATGGAAGACGGCGATGAGGAAGAAGATAATGATGAGAAGTACTATCGATCTATGTTCTCTGAATGCTTTGATACCGCAATGGACGACAATGAAGAAGAAGGAGGTGAAGAACAGGCATCAGATGATCCTGTTGATGATGATCTTCGTCGGGCCATTTCTGATGCAAGAAGAGACGTGACACGGATAAGGAGAGGTTGCGGTTCGACAAGATGTTAGAGGACCACCACAAATTGTTGTACCCAGGTTGTGAAGATGGGCATAGAAAGCTGGGTAGCATATTGGAATTGCTGAAATGGAAGGCAGAGGTCGGTGTGACTGACTCGGGATTTGAGAAATTGATGATAATATTAAAGAAGCTGTTTCCAAGAAATAATGAATTGCCCGTCGGTACATATGAAGCAAAGAAGCTTGTCTGCCCTCTAGGATTAGATGTGCGGAAGATACATGCATGCATTAATGATCGTATCCTCTACCGCGGTGAGAAGTACGAGAATTTGAATAAATGCCCGATATGTGGTGCATTGCGGTATAAGATCAGAAAAGATGACCCTGGTGATGTTGAGGGCGAGCCACCCGGGAAGAGGGTTCCTGCGAAGGTGATGTGGTATGCTCCAATAATACCACGGTTGAAACGTTTGTTCAGAAACAAAGAGCATGCCAAGTTGTTGCGATGGCACATGGAAGAACGTAAGAAAGACGCGATGTTGAGGCACCCCGCCGATGGTCGGCGAGTGGAGAAACATCGGGAGAGAGTTTCCGGATTTTGCGGGTGAGGCAAGGAACTTATACTTTGGTCTAAGTACGGATGGCATGAATCCTTTTGGGAGCAGAGCTGCGATCCACAGCACCTGGCCCGTGACTCTATGTATCTACAACCTTCCTCCTTGGTTGTGCATGAAGCGGAAGTTCATTATGATGCCGGTGCTTATCCAAGGCCCAAAGCAACCGGGCAACGACATTGATGTGTACCTAAGGCCATTAGTCGATGAACTTTTGGAGTTGTGGGCCAAACCAGGTGTACGTGTGTGGGATGAGCACACGGAGCAAGAATTTGACCTACGAGCGTTGCTATTCGTAACCATCAATGATTGGCCTGCTCTCGGTAACATTTCGGGACGGACGAACAAAGGATACAATGCATGCACACACTTGTTTAGATGAGACTGAAAGTAAATATTTGGGAAAAAGCGGAAAAGTTGTGTACCCGTTCAATCGTCGTTTCCTTCCGCGCAAGCATCCCTTAAGGAAAAAAGGCAAGCATTTCGATGGCGAGGCGGACCGCCGTCCGAAGCCTGTCCCCCGTAGTGGTGCTGATATATTTGACATGGTCAAGGATTTAAATGTTATCTTTGGAAAGGGTCCGAGCGGTCGACCTGTTCCGAAAGACGATGACGGACACGCGCCCATGTGGAAGAAGAAATCTATTTTCCGGGAGCTAGAATATTGGAAAGTCCTGGAAGTCCGCTCTGCAATCGACGTGATGCACCCGACCAAGAATCTTTGTGTGAATATTCTAGGTTTTACGGGCGTGTATGGAAAGACAAAAGATACAACAGAAGCACGGGAGGACCGGGAACTTCATAAAGGACGAAACGGCAATCATCCAGGGCGGTTTGTAGGGCCTGCCAGCTATGCTCTTACCAAACAAGAGAAGGAGATCTTTTTTGAAGCCCTATTCAGTATCAAGGTTCCGTCTGGTTTCTCGTCGAATATAAAGGGGATAGTAAATATGAAGGAGAAAAAATTCCAGAACCTGAAGTCCCATGACTGTCACGTGCTTATGACACAATTGCTTCCGATTGCATTGAGGGGACTTCTACCGAGAAAATGTTCGACTAGCCATTGTGAAGATATGTGCATTCCCGAACGCAATTTCTCGGAAGGTAATGGATCCGAAACTTTGTCGGGATTACGGGAAGATGTGGTCCAATGTCTTGTCGGCTTCGAGTTGTTGTTCCCACCATCCTTCTTCAATATTATGACGCACCTCCTCGTTCACCTAGTTGAAGAGATTAGAATTCTCGGTCCTGTATTTCTACACAATATGTTCCCCTTCGAGAGGTTCATGGGAGTCTTAAAGAAATATGTTCATAACCGAGCTAGGCCGGAAGGAAGTATCTCAAAGGGCTACGGAACTGAGGAGGTCATTGAGTTTTGTGTTGACTTTCTTCCTGACCTTAAGCCGATTGGTGTTCCTGAATCTCGGTATGAGGGGAGGCTGACTGGAAAAGGCACACTAGGAAGGAAAGCAACGGTGTGGAGGGACAAGATTTCTTTCAATCAAGCGCACTACACAGTTCTATACAATTCCAGCTTGGTGGCTCCGTACATCGAGAAACATAAGAATGTTTTACGAGAAATAAACCCGGGCCAGCCCGAGTCCTTGATTACACGTCAACACATGAATACCTTCGGCGGTTGGTTGCAAAGACATCTCATTAATGACCCATCTGCGGTGGAGCAGCTGTACTTGTTGGCCAGGTTACCATCTTCAAACATATGTACATTCCAAGGGTACGAGATAAATGGGAATACATTTTACACGATCGACCAAGATAAGAAGAGCACCAACCAAAACAGCGGTGTCCGCTTCGATGCAACGGACGAGAATGGGCAGACCACCACATATTATGGATACATAGAGGAGATATGGGAACTTGACTATGGTCCCACTTTTAAGGTCCCTTTGTTTCGGTGCAAATGGGTGAAGCTCAGCGCTATACATATTGACGATAAGTACGGTATGATAACGGTGGATCCCAACAATCTTGCGTACCCGGACGAGCCTTTTGTCCTAGCCGGCGAGGTGGCTCAAGTTTTCTACGTGAAGGACATGTCTAGCAAATCAAGAAAAAGAAATCAACAAAAGAATACATCAATCGAGGAGCCAAAGCGCCACATAGTTCTTTCGGGGAAAAGAAACATCGTGGGAGTGGATGACAAGACGGACATGTCGGAAGATTATAATAAGTTTAAAGAAATTCCGCCCTTCACGGTGAAAATTGACCCAAGCATCTTGCTAAATGATGAAGATTCTCCATGGCTACGGCGTAGAAGATCACAACACTAGATGGCGATGTAATAATGTATTCTTCATATATAGTTCCCAAGACAATCTCTACATTTATGTAATAATGAAGATTAAACTGTGCTTGGCTTGTTGATCCGCTTGGCAAGGCGTATCGATGCTCCTTTTATAGGCACGGCACCGCTTCTACTTTGTCTTATTACTTCGACAGGCCGTCGTGCGCTACATGCTTTATCTCATCGAGCGGTGCGTCCACCCACGCGTCCTTATCCTGCCGACACCTTTAGTCGCGGTTGCAGCCACCAACCGTGACAAAAGGTTACCGACACATCCTTATCCTGCCGACAGCTTTAGTCGCGGTTGCAGCCACCAACCGTGACAAAAGGTTACCGACACATCCTTATTATCCTGCCGACATCTTTAGTCGCGGTTGCAGCCACCAACCGTGACAAAAGGCCCTCCTAGATAAGCCTCCCCCAGTCTTTTGTCGCGGTTTGAGCCTCCACCCGGGATGAAAGTTTCGCGCGCCACTTCGTTCCCGCCTATTTTCTTCCCGCATTCCCGCCATTTTCCACTATATATATGTAGGCTTGGACTCTCATATCTGCAAACCTCATCACTCTCTCCCATGGCTTCCATCGTATGTCTAACACCCCGGGAGGCGGAGGCGCTTTGCGCCTCGAACTACCCCTGCCCGCCCGGCTACCGCGTCCCGACCGGCTGGTTGCCTGAGCGTCGGAGGCGTACCGGTCCCTCCTATCCCTGTAGGTGTGCCACGCGAGATGGCCATCACGAACCACTACTATTTCGAGCTCACGCCCGAGCAGCGGAGGAATCCCCGGTGGCATCCCGACTACAGCCCGACTTGGGACAGCTTCTTCATCAATCGGCGTGAGAGGGCGGTTGCCGAGTACGAGGAGGACGGCCCGCCTCCTTCGAACTTCAACGAGGCCGGCCGTCGGATGTGGTGGCGCGGCCGGACTCTCCGAGCGTCCCGGCCTATCGTGGCCCCCGCTCGCGCTACCCTCAATCCCAGCCCACGCGTGGTCATCCGCCGAGGTTCGACAACCGCGACCCCGATGCTAGCGACGATGACGTCGGCGACTTTGATGACTACGGTGGCGACGTGTATAGGACTAGGCACGACTATGATTGAATGGCTCCAACATTCGAATCTAGCCATGTATCTTATTTTTCGGTTGAGCTCTGTACTTTAATTTCAGTTCAATCGTAATAAATTTCGTGTCAACCACTTTATTGAACAAAAACAACCGACAACGACTTTATAAACTAAATTTAAACTAATAGAACCGACAACGACTTTATTGAAATTACAATAAAATAGATAAATTACTAGTCTAGTCTCTACTCGTCGTCGGAGGTTGTCTCCGTCCAAAGGTCATCCCACCGAGGGTCGTTTTCGGTCCAAGTTGTATTCGAGTTCTCGAGCTCGAAGGCGGCGACGGCCCGACGGTTGCGCCTGTTGGACCTGCGTTGTGCCCTAAGGTTAGCAAAGAACGCGTCGGGGGACCGCGCCCTCCACTGGCGCATCAACCGCTCGTCGCGCTCGGCGATGGCGATCCTGCGCCGCACCGGCGATGCCGGCGACGGTCCTCGTCGGTGACGAGGCACGGCGGTGGCGCGAGGAACTCCGCCTCCTCTAGCGATTCAACATCCGGAAAGTTGATGTCGTGCCCCGGCCGCCGAAAGCGCCACGCCGCCGCGTCGTAAGCGCGCGCCGCCTCCTCCGGCGTGTTGTACGTGCCGAGGGTGAGGCGGAAGCCACCGGCGCGTATCTCGGCGGTGAACCTACCGCTCGGATGCACTCGAACGCCACGGAAACCGGACGCCCCTCGACGACATGGAGGCATCCCGGAGATGAATGAGCGGAGGCGGTGGCGACGTGTGGTTGCGCCCGCACTCGTCGCTCTATATAGCGCACGCGGGGCATGGCACGTGTTAGCGGTGGCTACACGTCGCACGCCGGCGTCGGCGGGGTGAGGCACGTGGCAGCGGTGGCTACACGTCGCACGCCGGCGTCGGCGGGGCGAGGCACGTGGAAGAGGTGGCGACACGTGGCACGGGGACGCGACACGAGTGGATATGATGCGAGATGCAAATAGTTATATGGATATCATATTCATGTTCATTGGATTTTTCTGATCAATTTTCATATATAAAACTTTTCTTTTTGAGTTACCATTTAAAAGTTATTGAAATAATAGTTTTTATTAAAAAAAAACAGAAAAACAAAAAACAGAAAAAAACAGAAACACAAAAACTGTTGCAGGCCTGATCCGCGTGAAGCGCATCCAACGGCTCCAGGCCGTTTGAATCCAACGGCCTGGAGCCGTTGGATGCGCTTCACGCGGATCGGCCGCCTCCCCCTCCCACCCCCTTTTGTCGCGGGTCGAGCCACGGCCCGCGATAAAAGGACCCCCCTTTTGTCGCGGGTGGTGGCACGACCCGTGATAAAAGGGGGGCCTTTTATCACGGGTCGTGCCACCACCCGCGACAAAAGGGGTTAGGTATAAATACCTAGCCCCGCGGGCGGAGCCCCCACCCGCGACACACGGAGGCCAACACTTAGCGAAATTCACGCCGCCAGGCTGCCGGATTTTGCCGTGCCGCCGTCGATCTGCCGCGCCGTCGCCGCCGTCGATCTCCTCGCCGCGCCGTCGCCGCCGTAGGCCTCCTCGAGCTCCCTCTGCCGCGCGTGCCCTCTCGCCGCCCGCGCCCTCTGCCGCCGTCGATTGCCGCCGCGCGTGCCGCCCGCGCCGTCGATTGCCGCCGTGCCGCGCGCCCGCCGCCGCCGCCCTGTGCCCGTGCCGGCCCCGCCGCCGCGCCGCCGCGCCCCTCCGCAGGTACAAGCCGCCGGCCATGTGCGCGAGCGCCGGCGCGGGCGCCCCGGCCGGCCCTCTTTTTTTTTAATTTTTTTTTCTTAGTTAGATAATTTGTATAATTAGTTAGTTCATTTTTGTAATTAGTTATTAGTTAGTTTATTTTTGTATATAGACATTTTAGTAATTAGTTATTAGTTAGATAATTAGTATGTAATTAGTTAGTTCATTTTTGTATATAGACATTTTAGTAATTAGTTATTAGTTAGATAATTAGTATGTAATTAGTTAGTTCATTTTTGTATATAGACATTTTAGTATGTAATTAGTTAGTTCATTTTTGTAAGTATTTTGTTGTAATTAGTTAGTTTATTTTTGTTGTAATTAGTTAGTTCAAATTTGTAGTTTAAATTTTGTAAGTATTTTGTTGTAATTAGTTAGTTTATTTTTGTTAAATGTAATTAGTTAGTTCAAATTTGTAGTTTAAATTTGATTAGTTAGTTCAAATTCGGATCGGCCGCCGACACACCCCTCTCGCAAACACCCGCCGACACACCCCTCTCGCAAACACACCCCTCTCGCAAACACCCGCCGAGACCCCTCTCGCAAACAACTGACGTCGACTCCCTCCCCTCGCAAAAACCCGTCGCCGACACCCTCCCCCTCTCGCAAACACGCGCCCTCTCCCGCTCGCAAACACGCGCCGACACCCCTCTCCCTCTCGCAAACACGCGCACTCTCCATCTCGCAAACACGCGCCGACACCCCTCTCCCTCTCGCAAACACGCGCCGCCGAGACCCTCTCCCTCTCGCAAACACGCGTCGCCGACACCCCTCTCCCTCTCGCAAACACGTGTCGCCGATTAGGGTTAGGGTTTGGTTTGTGTTTGATTAGGGTTAGGGTTTGGTTTGTGTTTGAACATTTACTTATCGATTTAATTCTTTTGCGAAACAATGGATCAATTCGAACGGGACTTGGAACAGGAAGACATATTCGCGGACATGATACGCGATGGTACAGAAGCCGACCGAGCCGGCTCCGGTGATGGAGAACCCGACGGCTCCGGTCATGGAGAACCCGACGGCTCCGGTGATGGAGAAGCCAACGGCTCCGGTGACGGAGAAGCCGACGACGGCTCCGGTGACGAGGTATTAATGGATTTCTATATGTACATATGTATTGAGGCATTAGTATAGAGGCATTAATGCAATTCTATATGTATTCTCTTAGGCCTCCGAAGATAAGATAGAGAAACGAGGCCCGGCAAAGAAGTTGACCAAGAAAGACCACTTCACAATTGAAGCTATATCACCGGAAGGCCAACCGGTGGTACCCGAGAATGTCGGAGTGAAGTTCAAAAATCGAGTGCGGAGTTGTGGTTAGAGATCGTGTCCCGATCACTCGTCGAAGAATGGAACAAGACGAAGAATGTGTCCGAAAATCAGGTTGCCGATAGGTACAAGGACACACTTTTCGGAGACCTCATGGCACATTTCACTTTGCCGGATTTGGGATCGGAGTCCGAGAATGCTAAGCGGCGAGAGCTAGTGAAGAAATGGGCTCTTAAGAAGATGGGGGAACTTTTCCGGCGTATAAGAACCGGTTATGGAAAAATTATAAGAAAGACAAGAAGCCTCCGAGTATTCGAGAACTACCTAGCGAAGCGGGAGCATAGCTGGGAAGAATTTGTGAGGTACAAAGAATCGAGAGGAGGCTGTGAACCCGTCGGCGAAAAACAAGAAGAATGCAAGCGAGAAGAAATATCACCATCATACGGGGCGAGGGGGCTACGGAAGAGCCATGCCTAAGTGGGATGCACAAGAGGCTGAGATGGAGCTGAACGGGATCACTCCGGAACCCACGCGAGAAGGATGGGACACAAGGGCTCGAAATTGGTTCCTCGCGCATGGCTGTGAGTATGACATGAAGACGGGGAACATTGTTGAAAGTGACACCGGGGTTAGGGTACCCAGGCAAAAATGGATTGAAGTGACGACAGATATAAAGGCGGGAAAACTAAAGTTTGCTCCCGATAGAGAGAAAGACTTGCCGACGCTTGTCCTCGGTAATCCCGAGAAGGGAGGACGAACAAGAGGCTTCGGCCCTAGTGTTCCGTGGTCGCTTGGGTTTCCGGCCGACGCGGAGACTTATAGAAGCCGAGCGAGAGCTAAACAACGCCAGCTGGAGGTGCGGAATGACCGGATGGCCGAGTTCCAACGCCGACTTGACCAGCGAGCAGCGGGAGCTTCAGCGACGGCGGCGGGAGATAAATGAACTAAAAGGACAGCGCCCGCCGGATAATACCGCTGAAATATCTCGGCGACGAGACAAGCAGCGTGGCCGACTCGGAGGCCCCTCCTACACGGATGATGATAGATGCCGGTCCCGGCGACCCCTTGGATGGAATCAAGGAGACAACACCTTGTGATCTCCATGAGGTGTTCGGGAAGGTTTACGTTAAGGTGGCGGTCGGCTATGTCTTACCGGCATTTGGACCCGAAGGTGAGCCGGCAACATGGCATGGCAATCCGATTCCAGCTGGCTATGCTCGTGTCGGGGTGGATTCGGTTGTCCCGCGAGTGGGAGACATTGGAGCTCCATATCCCCGGAGGTGATGGGGGGCTTACACTCGAGAGGTGTCTGGGAGAAATCATTCTCCGGGAAAAGAAGAACATCGGGCTGCCAGTGCTGGGTAGCACCTAGTACCGGTCGTCCCAGCAGGTCACCATCACCTCCTCCAGGGTGATCGCAGGCCACCATCACCTCCTCCTACCGATCACATGTCGACACCATCACCCCGTGGGTACGACGTCGACCACGACATCGGTACTCCATCTCCATCTCCAGCGCCGCCGCCTCCGCCCAAAAAGACTCGGAATGCACCCAGCCGGAAGCGTTTCAAGAGTCCTGTCCCCAAGAGGTCGCCCCTCCCAAAAGTACCAAAGGTTCCTCCCCCCCGTCCTTGGGATCTTACTGTCGAGGAAAATGCGGCGGCTGTTGCGAAACACAACTATGATCATTTCCATAAGCCAAAACCTCCGGCGCCGAGCCATACACAGAGAAGCAAATAGCATATGCTACTAGTTTTCCGAACACACCATCGCAGTATGACTTACACGAGAAGAAGGATGACTATACACGCACTCTTGCGAAGGTAATTGACACAAAGAAGGCTGAAAAGGCTAAGGAGAAGGACATTGCTGGCACGAGCAAATCATCAGCTAGAAGTGCAACTGAGAATAAGTCAACTTCAACAAGTGCACCCCTCAAGGCCAAGCAAACGACAAAAGGCAAAAAGAGAAAGGAAGTTCCCCTCCTCGGTGCTCAGCCTCAAACAATCGATCCCACCACTCAAAGTGCTTAATGTTCCCAAGGTGTACGAGGAACATGGTGGTGGTTTCGATATGGAAGAAGCCGCAAAGCTAGCGGCTGCCCGTGACGTTACCGTGGAGGAATTGCTGTCCGCAGCGGATGCTGCAGTACCCACCGCTGATATAGCTCCTAAATTTGTCTACGGGGCCGACTTGATCAGCAGAGAGCAGGTGCATAAACTGCCAACACATATGCGGAATTTGCATCAGTGGTACCTTGATGCATGCAAGGAGAACATAAGGTTCATCGTGGCGAGTATACCATGGGAATATTACTACCGAGAGGAGGAGATCCATATTGAGATGAATGAACTCCGGCGGTTATTCAATCTAGATGCCCTCGACAAATCTCTCATGAGTTGCTATTGCTTGTAAGTTGTTAACTACATATAAGTTCATTTTCATTCAGTTCATGTTCGTTTTCATTGCATATATATACTCATTATATCTTATGTGTTCTCTTTTGCAGACTGAAGATCAGTGAGTGCAAAAGTAATAATATTATCAATGTTGGGTTTGTTGACCCAGATAAAATACATGTTGAAACGGTGAAGCATAAACGCCAAGATACTGGGGGAAACCTACTAAGGTTTTTGGGGCAGCAATATTTCTGTGATTCAATATTGTTTCCTTACAACTACGAGTGAGAGTCTTAATGATCTTTTATGCACATTCAATTTTTCTTACTCGATGTTAAGTGTAATTCCTGACGTATATGCATAACATGTGCAGCTTCCATCTGGATTCTACTAGACATTCAACCTGATAAGGGAGTAGTTGAAGTAAGAGACCCACGAGTAGAGGCCTGGACGGGTTCCGGGACTTGCGAAGTTGCTCCAAGTGTAATTTCCTTCATCGCCGCGCTTTATCTTTCGTGAGATATCAATTAATTATCCACTCATTCAATCATTCTTTTGCATGGCAGGGCTTGGCAAGCTTTGAAGAATGTTCATAAGGACATTACCTTTGCAACGAAGCTAACATTTACTCCTCGTAGCGTGCCCCCGGCAGCCACAAGGGACGAATCTATGTGGATACTACGTTTGCGAGTCCATTCGCATGTTAACCACCGAGAAGCAGAACAGAAATAAATTCAAAGTAAGCAATAACATTCACAACTTTATTTATTATCATCAATATTTCGTTATCAAGACCGATATAGTCATACTCATCTCATTATCGTATATAGGTCGACTTCATGCGGGACGGACTCCAACCAAAGGAACACGCACTAGGAATCGCGGAGGAAGCTGGCGGGACTTTTGGTTAGAGAAGTAATAAACAAGAAAGGCTTGTTTAGTCCAAATAGTTGTTCTACCTCCAAATAGACGGTCGTTAGTACCGTTTGTCGATCGTGAGCTCCATGTATATATGTAGGGAACCTACGAATATGTGTAAGGGGAATCGACTTCTGCTTCCAATATTTGTTTGATCGATCTATATATATATATAATGAATGAATGTGTACAACTTCTAGTAGCGTACAAATATAACAGGCGGTCGGTGGCGGGGGGGGGAGGGGTGCTGCACCCCTCAAACCCTAAAGCAGAAGCGTTGTGCGCGCGCCACGTAGAAGGCCTTTTGTCGCGGGTGGTAATACCGCCCGCGACAAAAGGTCCTGTGCCCCGCGCGCCCCGCGGCTGCCACGTGGTGGACCTTATGTCGCGGGTCGTAAGTGACCCGGGATAAAAGGCCACCCTTTTATCGCGCCTTGCTTGTCGCGGCTGGCCGCCCGCGACAAAAGGCCCTAACCACCCGGATCAAAAGGCCTGTTTTCCACTAGTGGAGCAGGCAGAGGAGGCATTGAACCATAAAAATTATAAAATATAATTTACGAATTTAAAAAATAAAGAAGCACATGTATCTTATCCTTGTATCTGCTTTTGCTCGGGCTTTCGAAAATAATTAACTAATCGTCGAAAGTTGTGGTAAGATCGTTGATGCACCGATTCTCCTCTTTTAATCTGCCTTCGCTCGTGCTAGACGTGGCATGATGAAAGAGACCAAAAACAAATGAGTATCACCACTGCTGGCTTCTGCATCGTCCCAACACAAACCCTCGAGGCAATACCGATGTTCAGTTAGATTGGATCCAGTGACCGAGTGATCACAACCGAGCCGTCCTCCGTCGTAACGGATCACAGATGGTCAAATCAGATGCACGTGAAACGGAGCCACCGAACACTACCGCGGGCAGGAACTTTCTAAAAAGATTTTGTTATTGTACATTTGTAATTTTAGCATGACATCCACTTCTTTTTAATCAATATCTCATGTACTTTAAATTAGTAAATAGTACATAGCAGAGATACACGAGCTTCCTCTGGCGATTAGTACAAAATAAGATCTAAAAGTTACAAGCAAATTTTTGAGGTCTTCAACTTCTTTTTTTTCCATAACATAGTCTTGTACTTTTTTTTGAAGGTAGCTGTACGCAGATACCAAATCATAAACTTGCAAATGCCAAGAAAGGTTCTCCCCTAATTATAATTTGAATCGCAATGCCAAGGTTACATGCACACGCGTAACAATTAAAATAGTCAATCGACATTGATGAGAGCACCAACATTAATATGTCAGGAAAAAGCAACCGAACAATCTTGTCGACATCCCTAGAGAGCCGAGAGTACGAATCACCATTGTCGAGGACGTAGCAGCCGAAATAATTTTTTTGGGGAAAATCATCGTCGCTGCAATCATAAGAAAAGATTCAAAAAATCGATATGCCGAAGAACGATCTGAAGGCCCATGACTAGAAAATTGTAATCTTCCAATACCATCACTGACATCAGGAAGGACATCATAACGTCGTCGAATGAAAAGACGAATATCACTTATTGTAGACAATGCCTATCTCCACTGATCGAGTGTCAAAAGAAGACTGGCTACCAAATCTCCAATAACACTACATTTTTAAAAATTCCACACATTGATCGGGTGTCCCAGCCCTCCGGACATCGGTGAGGCCACCAGAAGAAGGAAGAACGAACCTATGAAGGTGGCGGAGATGGAGGCAGCGTTAGGTTTAGAAAGGGCGTTTGACGATTAACAGCTGATGACAACGATGGTATCCACTTATTTTCTTGTAATTTTAGTGGAGTACCATTCGAACACTCAGTATCCTCGTGATTAAACTGATCAATTCACATTCTCACTGTCCACAGCACACTGGTACAGCCCAACGCCAAGCTGGGAGGCGGGTCCCACTCCCTATTTGAGAGAGCGAGAGGGCTTAGCGGATGAACAACTGTAGATCCGCCCCTAAGAAACTACGGAATCGCAAAACCACCATATAACCCAGACGCCGGCCCCACCCTGCAGCGACGGCGCGAGCCCCGCCAGGCACGGAGGCACTCGTTCGTTTTGCAGGAAACTCCTCCTTCCTGATCCCTGTTCTATCTCTCCTCTCCTGCCGTTGCTGCGCCTTGCCTCGTCGTCTCGGCCAGGGGCTCCTCCTCTTCTCGTGAGTCCACGGCCGCCATTGGCGCTGTACGTTTCCGAGGTACTCTCACCCCGCTTGGCCCCGCGATCTGAATCCGTCTCGTTTCTCTCCGTTTCCCCCTCGGTGTTGCGCTAGTTTTTGGTGTTATTGGTTTCAGTATTCAGTAGAATTTCAGTTCCGTAGATGTAAATTGGGCGGAAATTTTGTGGGTCTTGATGTTGGAAGATGAAAGTTCGACGGGAGTGGCACTTCTTGACGCGGCATAGATGTGTGGACTCGATCTAGAGTGGGGAGATTTTATTTTGTGCCTGCATTTCTTGCTTGATTTGCCGGTGTGGTTCCGGTCAGATTCGTGTAGACAGGAAAAGGGTAATCCTGTGGCGCTGGACTGGTGCCTTGCCGAATTCGTGCCAGCAGTCTTTGTGGATAGAGATGAGCAGGGACGACTGTGGAGGCTGTCCGCCTCTGCTGCGTGTCATGGGGTCACGTGTGTTGTGTGAATGCGTGATCTTCTGAATGATTGCCAGGGCAAAGAAACGTTATCGTGATGGTCTGAAGAAAGGTGGCAACTGTGGCATCCTCTTCAGTGTTCAGGCCAGTTGGTTATTAGTAGTGTGCTTGTCATCCAAAATTTATTTCGGTGATCACGCAACTAGTGTAAGGCTTCTGTTGATTTGTTCTTGGCTTTAGGATCCTGTTTTCGCATCTTGATTGTTCTGGTCAAGTATGTGATGAATCATGTCTACTCTATGTTGCAGCTCTGATTGGGGAAGAGTACAGAAGATGGTCGTGCACGAGTTCACCGTTGATCTCAGCAAGCCTCTTGTTTTCCAGGTTCTGCCTATGCTCATTCACTCTTGCGATAATTGTTGCAGTAACTGTTCTTAGTAATTTTAACCTTGCCGTGCACATTTCCCATTCTTTTTTTCCACTGAAAAGTTTCCCCATCACTTTCTGTGTTTCTGACCATCGGTTCAACTGCTCAAGTTTTCAATTGTGAAACTTTTTGTTTGGTACTGTACATGCTATATATGTTCTGCTCTTCTCAAAGAGTACGATGTAGTTGTAAAACTATGATTTCAGAAGTTTTAACTAATATAAAATGGGTTTGTCCTTACAGATTGTGTTTTCTATTTTGATGTAGGTTGGCCATCTCGGGGAACATTACCAGGAATGGGTTCACCAACCTATCGTCAGCAAAGAAGGCCCACGCTTTTTCAGAAACGATGTAATGGAGGTAATGCTAGCTAATGCACCCCGGTATATTAGTTCCATTGAGGATTTTGGAAACTCAGCTGTCATAATACAAAAAAATCTTTGTACAGTTCTTGACACTCACGAAATGGTGGGTTGTGCCAGTCATATGGCTACCTGTCGTCTACTGGCTGTTTGCCAAGTCTATTCTGATGGGTCATACTATACGGGAAGTAGTTCTGATGGCCCTATTTGGCGTATTTGTATGGACATTGATTGAGTATACCTTGCACCGCTTCCTATTCCACATCGAGACGAAAACCTATTGGTAAGAATTTATCAACCTTGACTTGGTACTGTTTCATAGGATTTTTCCTTCTGCTCAAAGTTTGCTCAAAGTTTTTTGCTGATGCGACTTTGCAGGTCAAACACAGCACATTACCTTATTCATGGATGCCATCATAAGCACCCGATGGACTCACTCAGACTTGTGTTTCCTCCTGCTGGAACAGCAATTTTGTGTGTGCCGGTAAATCCCTGAATACACGAAAAGGAAATGCTGGCTCGTCGCAATTTGCATCCACAGAACATAACCCATCTAATTGAAGTGGTCTTTGTGTTACTTATTTTCAGTTCTGGAACATAGTTGCGTTCTTTGCAACTCCATCCACCACTCCTGCACTATTTGGCGGTGGCCTGTTGGGGTATGTGATGTATGATTGCACCCACTACTACTTGCACCATGGACAGCCATCCAAAGATCCAGCAAAGCATCTCAAGGTAAAACAAACATGATTCCACTTAAGGTCAGCACTAAGCTGCCCATAGCTACTGTTCCATGAAACCCATTCCTCACAAACTTCACTTGCGCTGCAGCGGTATCACCTTAACCACCATTTCAGAATCCAGGACAAGGGCTTCGGCATCACCTCATCGCTCTGGGACGCCATCTTCGGTACTTTGCCTTCATCCAAGATCACTGTGAAGTACAACTGACACGCATAACATGTTATTTGCATTTGAAAGTTTAGTAGAGGAGTTGTACATTAAGGTTAGGCATAAAGGTCCTCTTGTCTTTCTGCTTTGGGTTCCATGTCTACTCTGTCTGAGTTCCATTGGTGTGCTCATGTCTGTTCTGAATTGAAGATATTTGTTTGATTGCGTCAAAATTTCATCCCCAGCCAACGGGCTATTCTTGGTAGCCGATTCTATGATCATCTGCATGTTAGGATTCATAGTTATATTCCTTCGTCATCACCTGTCATTGTTTTTTCCCTTGTTTGGTTCAAGTTCTTCAGTTGTTCAGAGTATGATGCGAGACGCTCTTTTCTGTGTCCTTTGTTGGATATTCTGTCTAGTCTTGAACTCTTAGAAGTGTGCACAAACTTGTACTTGTACATATATGATTCTAACTGAAACCTGGACACGAACGAGGTCTTGAGATATGTGTGTCTGTCTGGGTATAATATTTTCTACTCGAACGAGTAGTATTTTCAGAGAAATAAGAAAGGGGTGCATGATCTCGACGACTTAAATCTGAATAAATTCAGATATTATATCCAAAACCATAGCATTTTGCAACTCATCAGTATCCAAATCTCCCTGAGAATAAAGAATCTGCCAATTTCCTCAAACCTTGGTCTGTTTACTCCTCTCAGGGCCACTTCTTAATTCGGACAGGCCGGCCAAGGTTCCTTCGTGATACTCATGTTTGTCAAATTATTTTTAGTACTTCAAAAACCGATGCTCAATGCCTTATTTCTAACTGAAACCTGGACACGAACGAGGTCTTGAGATATGTGTGTCTGTCTGGGTATAATATTTTCTACTCGAACGAGTAGTATTTTCAGAGAAATAAGAAAGGGGTGCATGATCTCGACGACTTAAATCTGAATAAATTCAGATATTATATCCAAAACCATAGCATTTTGCAACTCATCAGTATCCAAATCTCCCTGAGAATAAAGAATCTGCCAATTTCCTCAAACCTTGGTCTGTTTTCTCCTGTCAGGGCCACTTCTTAATTCGGACAGGCCGACCAAGGTTCCTTCGTGATACTCATGTTTGTCAAATTACTTTTAGTACTTCAAAAACCGATGCTCAATGCCTTATGTCAATTTGACCAATCTTCAAAATATAAATTGCAAAGCTTATGTCATGCTAAGTTCTTGCGAACAGTCCTCCATTAGTAAACCAGGCCATTTAGTATTTCAAAAGTAACAAACCAACATAGAAGACCCCACAACTGCAAATTATTAATGAAAACTGGATAGTTCATAACATAACATACAAATTTTATATAGTTGGACAAGAGAAACCAGAGCTGATACTTGCATAGTTGGTCGGTACACCCATGCTTAACATGCTAACAAACCACTAGCATAACAATGTTTCACAAGAAAAGTTTACAACATACAAGTTTTATATAAGTTGGACAAGAGAAACCAGAGCTTATACTTGCATAGTTGGTCAGTATACACATACTTAACATGTTATCAAATCGCCAACATAACAATGGTTCACAAGATAATTAAGTTAATGAAAGACACGAATAACTGGTTGACATAAGCTCGTAAACTAGAGCTGACATACGTCTTACATAGTAGATCTCATATGTCAAAACTGGAGATCCAACTTCTCCTTGACAAGGAGGGACCAAGCAACAACGACTTCCACCTCACACTTGACTAGAAAACATGATGCCTTGCTTGTTTGGCAGTACTCTTGGACAGGGAACTCGACATGGCTCCACGGACCACCAAGTCTCGATTTGGCTTGTATGATGACCTTCAGTGTTGATTGCAGTTGGGCAGAAACAACATTCCTTGCGAGAGCAAAGTAGCCATCTGATCCAACGGGGCTTCTTTTCACATCATCAAGAGAGGAACAATTAAGCAACTCCACATGGCTACGAGCGGGGTCATATGCGTCGGACAAGGAGCAGGAAATCCGGCATCCATATCTAGAAGGCCACGAGCCTGCGACAAGGCGGACGCCCACGATAGTGGCCTGGAATGCTCTAGGAAGCACCTCGAGGCTTAACTCTGCTGCACAAGGATAGCCTCTGAACATAGGGGTGGTATCCAACGCGCTGCGCCAAGTGTAGGTGTCATAGAACGACGCTCTATCCTGGCGCTCCTCCGCTCCAGGATACTTTATGTTTAGCTCAACTTCAAACGTAACATGGTTGGCGGCCACAATTGAACGTGACGGGCCAGTCAAGCGCAAAAAAGGATCCTGAAATAAGCGCAACATCATCATTGTTAGTTTATACATAAATCAATTGAAATGCGTGAGGGTAAAACTAAGGGGTACGTATTTATGCATACATGTTCAGTGACTAATTGGTAGTCATCCCTGGACCGGTAGAATAGGATGTTGCGGTTGTGGTCCACGGTGTCTCGGGCAGCGACGGCGCCATACACTTGGAGCGGCCAGTTGAGGTTGACGTTGAGGTTGCTGATTTTCAAGGAGTAGATCTGCAAGGCGGGGCAGATGGTGGCAGAGTAGGGAGAAATGCCGGGCGTGCAGGGCGTGAAGAGCATCGGGCTCAACGTGGTTATATCATCGGATACACCATGTCTATCCCTTAGACTGCCCCAGATAGATTCCCACTGGGCACGATGAAGTCGCCGCGAAGAAGTCGGATCCTCCGTGGAATAGTTCCGCATGGTTTTGGAGATCATCGCGGCTGCGCGCGACATGAGAAACAGCTGCATCTTGGCCTTCTCGGAGGAGATGGGGATGCCGAAATCCCTCAGCATAGACGCCAGGGACTGGATCCGGTATCGCAGATGGTTCGACTCGTGCAGGAGAAGCTCCAAGGAGTCCTGATGGGTGTTAACGAGGTAGGGAAAACTCACGTCCACCGCTTTGATTTCTTTCGAGGCCAACTCGTCGGGGAGGAGCGACGGCGGGATTGTTGCTGTCCCGTTGGAGTGGGTCTCCATGTAGGCCTTCTTCCCGGCGAGGGTCGCGAAGCCCCGTGACTTGATCTCCCCCCGCAAGAAGTCGTTTTCCCTCCTGAGGATCTCACGGTGGCGACGGAGAGCGTCGAGCAGCAAGCCTCCGCGATCTTGCGACCTCGCGGACGTGGTGGCCGGCGGAGAAGTGGTCTCTCTCGTCGGGATTTGGTCGACGAACTCGGCTAGCATTTGCTCATGGCGCGACGAGTGACTCCTGATCCACGCCCTCGTCTCCTCGGAGTCATTCTCCATCTCCTTCAACTTCAAAGCTGTTCTCTGGTCTTTTTCGAGGGGATTCAGGCTCGCCGTCTACGAGTATAGTCGCCGCCGCTGCTGCCGTATATGAGATTGTTACGGTTTCAACGAAACAGCCGGGTTGGATACTTATACTAACTCCTCACGCTCAATGCGCCACGAGCCCAGTAGGCTGGCCCAAGAAACGCTGGAGTAAAAGGAGTAGCACCTGCCATATGCGGGGATAACAATGGTATCAGCTTTGTTTTCCGCTGGTGTCACTGAACCGGCAACTTTGGAGACTCTCGCTTGCCGCGACGCCCTTGCTCTAGCCGAGGATCTCGCACTGGTGAAGGTTAATTTATGTTGCATCTGTGGTGGCGAATCCAGCCCACTTTCTTAGAGCATCCCCACTCATTGGCGCTCCTCACGTCTAAATCCGGCGAAATTTTCGTCCGGATTGGAGGAAGATTTGGCGTGGGGAGGAGTAGTTTCCCAGTCGTGTGCTCCCCAAGCGGCGTTTCTCGGGGAAAAAGAGGATGGCTCGGGGAATCCGGACGAAAGAGGAGACACGTGGGCGTGGGCGGTTGGTTTAGCTTCATCCGGAGTCCCGGAGACCCCGGAAACCGAGGATGGCATGAGGAGTCCGGACGAAAATAGGCTCAAATCCGGACCAAAACGAGGAACCGGGGGCCTGACTGGGCCGTTTTTCGCCGTCCGGATGAAAAAAAGTGGCCGTGGGGGGCTCTGTGGGGAGACGAGTGGAGATGCTCTTAGGGTGGGGCAGACCTTACTTAGATGGGATATTGTATTTCTTTAATTTTTTCCTATATAAGATATATGGGCTGGGCCAAATCTTAGGGTGGGGCTGGCCCCACCCTTCCACCCTGTTGGCTCCGCCACTGCTGTGATTGTTCGCTGGCGGTTTCAGAAATTAGAGAAGGGCGTGTGGGAGAATATGGATCAATTGTTTCAGATATCAGATCCCGAGCTGAATATGGTTGTCATCAAGGGAGATAGCTAGACATTATTTAGCTTATGGAGTAGGGCTCCACTGGTGGCTTAGCACGCTTTATTATGAAAATAACTAACAGGTTTTCTATAAAATACTAAAAAAACATCTTTTCTAAAAAAAATTTACTATCAAATTAAAATCGGCCAAATAGTCACTACACAAATAATATTTTTACAAACCACCTATTAGGATAGTTGGTTTTTCGATAAAGATTGGAATAATTGGTACGCATTTAAGAAAAACCACCAAGAGTCGTTAAATGCTAAATGGCCGGTGCACAAATAGTTTGATAGCACAGACAGTCGAACATCTCTATGTTACATAAGTGATACACAAATCTTCAAGGCTCTACCGCTGGGCATTCCACCAAGAGGTCCCGCTTCTCCTTCACAAGTAAGGACCAAGCAATAACGACCTTCACCTTAGTGGTGCCAACTAGACATTCACGCTCACTTGTTTGGCAGTGCTGAGCAGTGAAGTCAAAATTCCAACTTTGAGCAGCACGACCAGATTTCAAGTAGGATCCTATGACAACTTTTAATGTTCCTTGTGATTGCACCGAGACAACATTCCTTGAAAGATGAAGGTAGCCATCTGATCCTACGTGCACTTCGTTACTGGTAGTGTCACCGCGACAATCAAACAACACAACTTCATCTGCAGCAGCAGCTAAGGAGCAAGCAACTCGGCATCCATATTCAAAAGGCCATTTCCCTTCGACAACGCAAACACCAACGATAGTGGCCTGGACCGCTCTAGAAATCTGCTCAAGTTTTAACACCGCTTTACACAAGCTGTTCTCAAACATGAGAGGGGTACATGTACCATCATACCGCTTGCTAAGACTGATCAATTCTATATCATGATACCCCTCTCCCTCTTTTATTCTGAGTTCAACTTCAAAGTCAACATAGTCCAGAGCTACGATTGCACGAGATGGACCAGTCAAACATAAAGAACCCTGCAAGCATCATATCATCAGTACTTCATTGCAATGGATTGGAAAAAAGTGCTTACTTAATTCCAATAGAATATAAAAGTACGAAGAAGAAACAATTAATGGAAACCAAGAGAAAACTGAATACAATACATACGTTTTCACCGAGTTCTTGGTAGTGACTCCCTGACCGAGAAAAGAGAATGTTACGGTTGCGATCCACGGTGTCTCGAGCAGTGACCACCCCATATAGTTTGAGTGGCCATTTCAGTCCTTTTTTTAGTTCGAGAATTTCAATGGAGTATATCTGCAAAGTGCTCCCGGTAACACCACAAGAGGATGTGATGGTATCCATTGTATAGTGAGTAAAGTGCATAGGGCTCAATGTGCCTGCAAGAAAAAGTAAATCTTATATGAACGAGCAAATTATGCAAAATATATTCCCTTTACTTATACAAGAAGAAATGAAGCTAGTGATAAGCTATACAATTGGTCCACAAGCAAACAAAGGGACTGAAAAACCCAGTTGATCATCATTCGAATTTTACAACAAGTAACATGTATGTATGCGCCATTGTTTTTGCTTATATGCCACTACTAACAGCTCTGCAAAATATTCTACTGAGTTTGGTTCTAACACATTTTGAACCCGTTTTCTACAAGCTTAATGGAGTCCCACAGGTACATTCCGCATGACTACTTGCTCAGCTAGCAGGGAGACGTACTGAACTAATATTTCAAGCAAAAATATGAATACTCCACACTGTAAATCACAAACATTGGAACTGTTAGAAGTGTCTAAATATAACAGTGAATTATAGAAGTGCTTACAAATAGAAGCAACGATCACAAATGACCATGAAACTAATACAGATAGAAAAGTAAAAGCAGCAGGGATTACACTACACTAGGAAGCAGAAGTGAACAACAGTAATAGATTATAGAAATGATCACTTTTAAGAAAAAAGCTAAACGGCAAGACATGCTTGTGAACAGATATACTGGAAATAAACTCTACCTTGAACCACGAAGCAAAAAGATACAAGACCTGACAACATGTTACTTGTGTAAAAAAACATTTAATCATGTACAACTAGACAGCAAAAATAACTTAAGAACCTCAGTAATCAATGTAAAAACAGTCAAATACTAATGAATACCAAGCTACAAAACAAGTCCTAAATGCTATAAGCCTGTAACAGATGTTTCTCTAAACTAATAGAAAAGTTCAGACATAAGAGGATCTCTTTGCGCTTAGAATTTGACCAAACTTACAACTGCCTGCACAGTGTAATTTGTCCAGATTTGAACTGTAAGACACAGTTCAGACAACACTGTAAGATCTTGCAGTGAACATATGAACTGAAAGTGGAATTACTGAACCAAAAAAATACAATGACAGTAGACTGAAACTCCTTGTGATCTGAAGCGTAAGTAAGTTCTAAAAAACTGAAAGTCATACGCAGTTGACCGAAGACAGAAAAGCGAGATATCGTGTTTCGCTTACTTATGTCCCTCAAGACGGAAACTCATATGCAATTGACTGAAGACAAGACAGGGAACTTCTTTTTTATTTTAGGTAAAGACGGAGAATTTCTAGACAAGCAGAGAGATTAAAGATGCATGTTTCGCTTACTTATGTCTCGGAAGTCGCCGCACCGTGTACTCTTGCAGCCCCATGTGACATTCCAGCTGTCCCGACCGTCTGCGAAGAATTTCTGGTCGATCTCCATCCCCTTTTTGAGATACCCCATTGAGTCTGGGTCAAGGTTGTCCTTCTCTTTCTCCTGGTCCTGGTCCAGGTCCAGGTCCAGGTCCAGGTCTTGGTCCTCGTCCTCATCCTCGTCCTCGTCCTCGTCCAGGAACGGATACTCCTTGAGTAACTTCTCCCTCGCCTTCTGCCTCTGCTTCTCCAACTTCTCGAAGGCCTTGAGCCTCTTCTTGTCGTGCTTCACCATGTCCTTCTGCTTCTGCTCCCATTGCTTAAACTTGGCCATGTTTTCCTTGTTAACCTTCCTAACCCGTTTCCTCTCCTTCTGCACCTCCTTCTCATGGTCCTCCAACTCCTCCTTGGTCACCACTAAGGCCAGCTCGTTCTGGTAATCCATGGGTCGTCGCAGGAACTCGTGGTAGAAATCCAAGAACGCGTTCTTCTCCTGCACCTCCTCCTGCTCATTATCCTGGGTATCTTTATACAGGTCCTTGCACTTGCAGGTGTCCACTAATCCGGACGTCGAGCTAGCCAGCTCGTCGGCCATGTAGGAGGAGAGGGCGGCAGCGGCGCCTTCGGGTCTGACCACAAGATACGCCGCAGACAGCATGCGGTGGCTCAGGTCCTCCGTGTCCTGCAAGACGGAATCGAAGTACCTCCCGAGCTGCTCCTGTGTCGAGGCCGGTTCAGTGTCCATCTCCTCCTGGACGTGGGAGGGCGCCGCCGCCGTGTAATCCTTTCCGGCGAACCTGCTGAGTAGGGTCGTGTTCTCTGATCCTGGCCCTCGCCGCTTCTTCCATATGGAGAGCCCCGGGGTGAGGGAGGCGAGCAATTCCCTGCGTTCCCTCCGCAGGGACATGATCTCCTTTACCACGATCGAGACCTCAGACTGCTCCTCGGAGACGGTCTCCATCCCCTGGCTTCAAAGATGCTCTCTGGTTTTTTCGGGGGATTCAGGCGTGCCGTCTACAAGTATACCCGCCGTCTATGTCGTCGCCGTCGCCGTCGCCGCCGCCGCCCTATATGAGATTAGAGTCACACGAAACAGCCGGGTTGTCAGATTACAATTTCTCACGAAACAGCCGGGTTGTCAGATTACAATTCCACTTTGCACCGGTTTGTCAGCTGGCTTACGTGTGCCGGTCCGGTTCTTTTGCCGATGTTCGACCTTCTCGTCCCATGCCAATCACCCGCAGGAATAGCGGATCTACCACGCCTCCCTGGCCAAGCAGTACAACTGTACAAGGTCTTTCCCTGGTGCGCTCAAGCCTATATCACCGTCGCGTCCAGCGCCGCCAAGCTGAAGCCGACGCCCATCTTTAGACTCGCACTCACGATCATCGTCGGCAGAGTCGCTGGCTGCCGGCGCAGCGCTCGCCGCCGGCTACGTGCTTTGTATTTGATTTGAAACTTCAGCTTGGACTTTGGATGCCAAAGTCAATGCCAGTGTCTCCTTTTGTCGACTGACTGCAGAAATTACGACTAAATTTTTCTGTCCTTTATCGAAATCTAAGACAAGATCCCTGAAATCTTATATTTTACGTCTAGAGTAAGGAATTGACCAGACCCTGTTTCCGAGATGATACTACCAATTCAGCTGATGATGGCTGGAGACGAATACCTACAGTTGTGTCTTTTGATTCCTCTCGCTACTTGATAATCTCCTGATGTGTTGACGGTGTGGAGCATCAAGCTGATGACAATGCCCCTGCCTATTTTTTTTAATGTTTCCGTTGTAGAATTTTTCAGTTATGCCACTTTAAATATGTATGCATGGCATGGTTTGCTAAACAAAATTGCAGATGGACATTGAGTTTGCTGTTTTAGCTGCTGGCATTGACCAGAGATTGAGGTACCAGCTTTATTGTTTATGTTTAAGCTGTAATTTTTGGTGCGTGAACAATCAGGTCCATTTGACAGTTTGGTTCGATAAATGTTTATGCTTGGTTTGATTAAATGTGTGATATGTGCAGGTGTGCCAATGTCGAGGCATGGAGAAGTCGGCATGTGTGCGCCGGCCGGTGAATGCAGGGAACGACAGGTTCCTGATGGTCATGTCGATCGACACGTCCATAATGGCATACACCAGCCACATATAGCACCTGTATCACCACGGGCATGTTCTCGTTCTTTCTATTTATTCAGCGGTTCACCTTGGTTCTGCTTTATTAAATAATTTCTATCGCGTGAAAAACGAATCTTAACAGAGGGTTTAGTGGGGATTCAGATATCCAGAAAGACTACTTACAATACGAGTTTATATGACAGTTTAGCAATGATTCAATGAATGCAAGGTAAGCCCAGAGCACGCTGATGTCGCCGGACAACAAGGTCAATGCTCCGCCACCACCATCACTATTGGGAACAGTCTTAAGACACCTTTTTGCATGCTCCTTGGCTTGAGGGAAGGAAGCCCAAAGATATCACCCTGCTCATCTTCGCAACTTTAAAAAGAAAATCTTGGAAGGTCAATAAGGCCTTGGAGGATAATGCTTGGGTGCAGAAAATCAATTTGGATGAAAGCTTCACCTTGGAACACCTCTCCCAATTCTTGGAGCTATGGGCTAAGTTACAAGCGGTGCACCTAAATGAGGAAGTGGAAGATGATATCTCTGCGATTGGGAAATATTTGGCCAAGTCGTCCTATGAGTTGCAATTTCTTGGCTCCACTACGTCCTTTTTATATAATACGGTGTGGAAGGTTGGGCTCCTCCTAAGGCAAAGTTCTTTGCATGGCTTCTCACACAAAATAGAATTTGGACCGCGGATCATCTACAAAAGCGTGGTTGGCCAAATTGTGGTGGCTGCCCTCTTTGCAAGCAAGTCACGGAATCGGTGTGCCATCTCTTCGTGCATTGCCGCTACACCGTACGCCTTTGGAACTACATTAGGAATTGGTTGGGCATTCCCGGAATCCTTCCAAGCCAATGGACAGACCTCTCAACCAAGATGTGGTGTGATCTCAATGCAAGTCACGGCACTACAAACCGCAAAGCCGCCTCTTCCCTTTTCTTTCTTGTCACATGGGGAATTTGGAATGAGCGGAATGTTAGGGTTTTCCACAACAAACATGCACCACCCTTAGTTGTCCTTGACAAAATAAAGAGAGAAGCATGTTTGTGCGTTGCCGCGGTGCGAAGCGCTAAGGGGAAATTATGCCGGGAGAGTAATCTTTTGAATTAACATTTGTAAGGACTATCTTATCCAAAAAAATCCTAATTAATTAATAGAATGAGTGAGGCAAAGCTTTTGCCTCCGTTTCAAAAAAAAACTGCGATAAACTACAAGTGCCATTTAGATCAGACTGAAACACGAAAATCGGAGGTCACATGAAGGATAGCAGGCGATCACTTCCTGAGTTGCACCTGATCTTCACAACAATATCACCATGGACAAGAAATATCGGGGATATGGGAATATAAACGATTTGACCAGATAGCGAATATAAGCCACTAGACTCTGCTGCCGTTTGCCACAGTTTAGCTTCAGGCTGAATTCCATACTCCATATACACCACATGTACCCTTCAATATACCTAGTCATATTCATGAGAGAGGACTTTCACGTGATTGGTGCGCACCCATATTTGGATTGTCAATGTTGCATCAAGATTCGTGCTATCTCTTTTCCCCTCTCAAACAACTTCACATTTTTGTATCTCTCACACCACACAATATTTGACTTGAAAATTTTCCCATGTATTTGCACCAGAAATACTCGTTACTTTCTGCTGATTTGCATATGAACCGACTGAATAATGATGTCAATTGGTTGGAGTGTCAGACTTGGCGTTGCCACTAATTGAACCTCACCGTTATGATGCTTTGTATCTGAACATAGTGTATAATGATGTCAACCTATTGGAGTGTCAGACTTGGTCTTACCACTAATTGATTGTGTGTGTTTGCAATGGCAGATAAATCGGGTGATGCATGATGGCATCTGACAAGGGCTCGCCTCAAGTTGGTATGACATTCAAAAGTAAAGGAGAGGCTTGGCTTTTTTGGGTTGCATATGGCGGCCGTGCAAGCTTTGAAGTGAGGAAGAGATACACCAATATGAACAAGTCTGATGGTACATTACATTCATGTGGATACGTTTGTGCCAAGAAAGGTCTTCGGAAAAAAGGAGAACGGGAATCCGTTCAAAAGTGTTTTAGAGCTGAAACAAGAACTAAGTGTGGTGCTAAGATGACTATTACATTTGATCGGAGTTCTGGAGTTTTTGAAGTAACACATGTTGATCTTGAACACAATCACCTCCTTCACTTTCCACAAAACCCGCCACTTCATGGTGTCCCAAAAGAAAATTTCAGAATTCTAAGCTTTTGAAATCAAAGGTGCGGATGATTCTGGAATTATGCCTAAAGCCGCAAATGAGCTTGCTGTTAGAGTTGTATAGTCCCTTTTCCGTTATTCCCCAGTGTATGAGGGGCTTACCTGCACATTATCACACATGTACATGTACTGGCCTATGGCCCTCTATGAATACTAGTTGCTATTCCAACATGGTATCAGAGCACTAGGTTTAGCTCTTTGCACGTTCACTAGTAGGAAAACCCTTATAGGCGAAGCTTAGTTCTGTGGCGCACCGTTTTGAGTGCGCCACCGAAACTTATTTTGTGGCGCACAAAGCTCGGTGCGCCACAGAAATAGCTTAATTTTGTGGCGCACTACTAAACCGTGCGCCACAAAAATTTGGTGGGCCCCACACCCTGTCACCCCCAATCATTGGTTTTACAATTTCTATGGCGCACAAACCTCGGTGCGCCACAGAAATTACTTCTTCTGTGGCGCACGGCAACAGTGCGCCACAAAAATAAGGTATTCTGTGGCGCACTGTTTTGTGTGCGCCACAGAAATAAGTTATTCTGTGGCGCACTGCGCTCGGTGCGCCACAGAAATAAGCTATTCTGTGGCGCACTGTGGTTGGTGCGCCACAGAATTAGCGAACCAGATCTACAAAAGTGAGCCAACCTCCCACCTACCACACTACACAAGCCATTCTTCTTCCTCCATCTAGCTCGTCCCCCCCTTCTCTCTCATACCATTTTGACTCCACTTTTCACTTGCTTGGGTATTTATTGCACTTACTTTGGTTGATACTTAATTGGAGTTGAGGAGAAGGCTCTCCATACTCTCTCCTCCTCTCGAAGTCATCGATCGCGGTCTCGTCTCGGTATCGAATCTAGAAGGTGAGTAGTTGGAGGAGACATACATATGCTTGGAGGAGACATGCATATGCTTGTAGATCTTGTGTGGCCGTCGTGTGTATGGATGCTTGTTGCAGGTGAAGCGCTTGTGTGTGTGCCGGTGTGGTGCATGGATGTTTGCCGAAATGTTGATTCATTTCCGTTTCGGCAAGTTTTGCACTACCCATATGTCCTACTTTGAGGAGAGGTCATGCCGAATTTTTCCACTCCATGTAATACCTTGAGGAGAGGTACGGCCCATGCATGTGTGTGCATTTGGTGCGGTTCTAATTTCCTGTTCTATGTATACCATTTGCAGGCAAGCATGGTCCTCTCGATGAGTTCCGCTCGAATCTCTAGATACAAGATAGACGCGAAGGAGGACATGATTCGGAACAATAGGCGCCAGATAAGATGTCCGTGTCGATCATGCAAACTCGAGCGCTGGATCAACCCTGATTCCGGACAAGCGGAGGAGCACCTGTCGAGGCGCGGTTTCATGCAAGACAACCAGGCGCGGCCGGCCCCATCAAATGGTGCGCATGAAGACCATGTCGAGCGAGATGACTATCATCATGAAGAAGACTATCATCATGCCGACGGGGACTATCATCATGAAGAAGAAGTCGACGGAGAAGATCATCATGAAGAAGAAGATGCCGGCGGAGAACATCATCATGATGAAGAAGAAGAAGATTCCGGCGCGACCCCGCTAATTTCGGCCTTGCGGGACTCTCATGTTCAAGATCTTCTCCTCCAGGAGACGAGCAACGATAGAGTTGCAGCTAGAGAGAGAGCCAAGCTGTCGCAAATGGAGAAAGACGGGATGACTCCGATCTTTCCCGGGTGTCGTCCGCAGGATACGCGCTTGCATGTAACGCTTGATTACTCGCGGATGAAGACGCAGAACAAGTGGACCGATTCCGGCCTTGACAAGAGCTTAAATTTCTGGCACGATCGTCTCCCGAGGGGAACACATTGCCAAGTAGTACCGAGGAGGCCAAGAAAGTCGTGTGTCCCCTTGACCTACCGCACGAAAAATACCACGCCTGCATTAATGATTGTGTGATTTATAGGTGCGAGTACAAGGACAGAACCACATGTCCGGTGTGTGGCCACGGACGGTACAAGGTTGGGAACAAGAAGGTACCTCGAAAGGTGGTATGGTACTTTCCTATCACTCCCCGTCTGCAGCGGTATTTCATGGACCCTAAGGAAGCAAAGCTCATGCAATGGCACGAGGAAAGGCAGAAGCCCGAAGAAGATCCGGAGATGGGCTATATGCGGACACACCCTTCAGACGGCTGGACAGTGGCAAACATTGGACATCGCCTTCCCTAGGTTCGGGGCGACGCAAGGAACATCAGGCTGGGTATGAGCACCGATGGACTCAATCCGTTCGGCAACCGGAGTAGCACGCATAGCACTCGGCCTGTGTTTGTATGGCCTTACAACCTACCCCCGTGGCCGTGCACCAAGCAAAGGTACATACACCTGAGTATTCTCATTCGGGGCCGAAACAACCAGGTGTCGACATGCATTTGTATCTCGGGCTGCTCGAAAGAGGAGTTAGACACGTTGTGGAAGACGCCACCCCGTACGTGGGACGCCTACACTAGAACTTATTTCGATATGAGAGCCGCGTTGATCACGACGGTCACGGACTATCCTGGTTACGCATATGTATCCGCCTGGGTGGGCCACGGATTCAACGGCCGTGTGAAGTGCATGGACGATACCCCGCATCTACAACTACCAAGGGATCCCGGGTCCTCGAAAACCGTCTACCCGTGTGCTCGAAGGTGGCTTCGCTTGGATCACCCGTGGAGAAAACGCGGTGATCCGTTCAATGGTAAAGATGAGCCCGATGGACCCCCACGCCCGAGGAGCGGCGCAGAAATCAATGATCTTCCGAAAAATTGGAAGGAGTGCCCAGCGCCGGGAAAGAAGCGACCGAAGCCGCAGCCGCTGCTCGGTGTATGGAAAGCGAGGTCTGTTTTCCACGACTTGGAGTACCGGAAGGTCCTCCACACGCCCCACAGCCTCGATGTCATGCACATTACGAAGAACGTTACCGAGAGTCTGCTTGGCACTCTTTGCAACTCAGAAAAGTCCAAGGATGGACCGAAAGCAAGATACGATCTTAAACATTTTGGCATCAGGAAAGATCTTCAAGCCCCCGATACTGACGATGATGATGATGATGATGATGATGATGATCAGACGGAAGGGACTCAACGTCTCCGTAAAAGGGCTAAGAAGAACGCGGTGCAGCTTCCCGCTGCTCGCTTCACAACGAGTCCGGAGGAGCTCGAGCAGTTTTCAGGTGCCTCCTAGGAGTGAAAGTTCCTCACGGTTACTCGGGGAATATAAGCGAGATATCCGGACGTAGCGAAGAAGAGGTTCACCGGGATGAAGTCTCACGATTGCCACGTGCTAATGACACGGATACTTCCCGTTGCGATCCGAGGCATAATGGACGAGCACGTCCGTGATACGCTGTTTGGCCTATGCAACTTTTTTTACGTTATCACCAGGAAGTCGATCGGCGTGAGGCAGCTCAAGATGCTACAGGATGAGATCGTGGTGATACTATGTGAGCTCGAGATTTACTTCCCGCCTGCATTCTGTGATACATGCGTCCATCTCCTTCTCCATGTCGTTGAAGACATCAAGCAGCTCGGCCCAACGTTCCTCCACAACATGATGCCTTTCCAAAGGCAGAACGGTGTCATGAAAGGATACGTTCGCAATAGGGCCCGTCCAGACGCAAGCATGGCCAAGGGGTTTCTAACCTACGAGTGCATCTCCTTCTGCCAGAATTATCTAAGCACCGAGGACGACGAGGATCATGTTGGTCTACCCCCAGGACGCACCTCGGGAGGCTCGCTGGAGTCGGTCACCGCGAGGGCTACCGCTCAGTCCATGTCGGCATTGAAAATCGACGCGACGACTTTGACAGGGCTCACCGGGTCGCGCTACAACACTTAAAACTGACCGAACCTTTCGTGCAAGAGCACAAAAGCATGGTCGAGCAGAATTACATCGATATGGGCCGGCCGAGGAAGATGGGAGACGTAACCAAAAAGCACAACTCCAGCTTCACGCGTTGGTTCAAGCAAACTCAACTGGTTGAAGCACAGAGAAATACGCCTTCTACCGAAGATGAAAAACTCATATACACCTTATCACAGGGACCCGCGCATAACGTAAGGACCTATCGGGGTACGACATCAACGGTTACAGATTCTACACCGAGGAAAAGGACAGAAATAGTGAAAATCAAAACTCAGGAGTAACTATGCTTGTCATACGCCGATGACGAGACTAATGTCAAGGAAAGATTTTTTGGAAGGATCGAGGAGATATGGGAGCTCAATTACTGTGGAGAGACGGTGCCAATGTTTCGTGTGAGATGGGCCAAGAAGGTCGAAAAAGAAGGCCGATATTTCACAACCATGGTTATACCCGATGCAAAATCGAAGAACGCATCCGCGAAAAATGAGCCATGGGTACTCGGTAGCCAAGTTGACCAATGCTTCTTCATCACCGATCCGTCGAGGCCTAGCCGTGTTGTCGTGAGGAGGGGCAAGAGGAGCATCATAGGAATGCAAGGAGACGCCAACGAGGAAGACTTGGACAAGAACGGTGACCCGAAGATGGAGGAGGAATTCGATAGGCACTTCGACATGCCTACTACTAGTAAAGTAAGAAGGAAGACCTCCCTACCCTCTAAAGGTTGTCCGTTCACGCGAAGAAATCTCAAGGTGGCCGGCATAAAGTATTCAACCGCCAAAACCGAAAGGGCAAGAAGATTGCGAAGAGACGCTAGAGCTCGTTGCCAGGACGAAGAAGATCTTTTTGGTCTATCACATGTGTGTGAGTGTGTGTGTTAGACAAGTACATGCATGTGTGTGTGAGAGAAACAAGAACATGTTTGTATGAGACAAGTAATTTATAATTCTCTCTACTAATTACTAAATAATGTTGTGTTATTTATTGAAATGTAACTAAAATATGAAAAAAAGGAAGAAAAATTGTGTGGCAGCCAGGGTTCGAACCTGGCTACTAATAGCCTAACATTGGCCTTAACCACTAGACTAGTACTATGTATCTGTCAGGACACAGCAGTAACCCGTTTTGTTTTGCTAAGTGTCTAAATTCTGTGGCGCATGCCTCTTTAGGTGCGCCACAGAATTAAGAAATTCTGTGGCGCATGAAAGAGCTGATGCGCCACAGAATGCTTAATTCTGTGGCGCACTTAGAGTGGTGCGCCACAGAATTAAGACACTTGGTGAAATAACTTGAACCTTTCTTCCCCACTCCCCACACTAGCAGTTTCTTCCCCGACAACGAGCCAACCCTAGCGCAACCACCGCCGCCGCCAAGCGCCGCCACCAAGCGCCGCTGCCGCCGAGGAGGAGGAGGAAGGGGACCGCCACGCCGCCGCCGAGCAGGATGCCCAACCCCGAGCCGCCGCCGCAGATCAAGGAGGAGGAGGACCGCCACGCCGCCGCCGAGGACATACCCGAGAAGGAGGCCGCCGCACATCGAGGAGGAGGAGGCCGCTGCACCTCGAGGAGGAAGAGGAGAGGCCACCGTCGTCGCTACCGGTCACCATCGGTGAGCTTCCCTCTCTCCTTCCCTCCACCTTCCCCCTCCCCTCTTCCCTCCCTCTCCCCTTCCCTCCACCTTCCCCCTCCCGGCTAGGGTTCCTGCTAGTTAGGGTTCATTGGAGTTCATAGTCTCTGTTTGCAAATTGAAATGCTTTAGGGTTCCTGCTAGTTAGGGCGAATTCTCATGCTCATGCTCATGCTCACTAGAGATTTTAAAATGCTACTGGTTGCAAATAAAGATTTTGAAATAAAGATTCTGCAATATTGTGGTCAAATGGAACGAAACAAGGGACAAAGCAACATGATTGATCCATCTATCAAATGCCTAATGCAAATGCAAATGAAAATGCCTAATGCTACTTGCAAATGAAGTAGGTACTGGTTGATATAGCAATAAGTAGTATTTTTAAATGAACAACCATATTGCAATTATCAAGTGCATGATTATGCCAATACTATTTAGTGTGTTACAGTAATTAAACCAGTGCATGCTTGCCATAAACTGCTACTGCTTATTGGTGCTGCTGTGGGCATGCTGATGCTCATAACAATAATGAAATGAAAAAATGCTTGCTCATGCTCATGCTTGCCATAAATTGCTACTTGGTTCAAATTGCTTGTGATAGAAGCTTTTGTTTTCTTTATTCATTGCTTGTCTGTTTGATTTTTGGGTGAGCTGGATGCTGCTTTATGAGTGACTAGTAATAAGTAAATGACTTATGTTGCTCATGTTGCTCTCTGGTTAATAAAATGAAATTGCATCATGTCTGCTCTACGGTTTGAAACTAATTTTTTGGTTGAAAATGAATGCAGTAGGAAATGCAAAATGAAATGGTAAGCAATTTATATAGTTGGTTTAGTTGGTTTAGATGAAATGCAAAATGCGGTAGCTAGCTAGGTTCATTTAGTTGATTTATGTTGGTTTAGATGAAATGGAAAATGCAGTAGCTTGGTTCATATATAGTTGCTGCTATATTAACTTTACTTCGCTTCCTTTTGGTCAAATGCATGCTACTGATCCAGGGTACATAAAAAATTGGAATGCTATTTAATTATATCTGGAATAATAGCATTTTCATTTGAAGTCACATGTTGGCGTAGCTATCGGTTGGCTTGCTCTATAAGCTTGTATGCTTGTTTATGCTCTATAATGCTACTAGTACATGAAATGCTACTACTATTTGAATTCATTTAATGTACTCTGGTTTTTGTAGTGCTCCAGGTTGTGTAGTGCTCCAGGTTGTGTAGTGCTCCAGATTTGTAGTGCTCCAGGTTTTGATGCTCCAGGTTTTGATGTAGTTGTATTCTTCAGGTTTTGATGCTTCAGATTTTGATGTAGTTGTAGCTCCAGGTTTTGATGCTTCGGGTTTTTGATGCTCAGGTTTTTTGTAGATGCTCTAGGTTTTGATGCTCCAGGTTTTTGATGCTCCAGATTTTGATGTAGTAGTATTTGGATACAATTTTGTATGATGATGAACATGGTTAGAATCTGTGAATATGGTGATGAATGTGGGCTCCAGGTTTTGCAGGGATTTCATTGAGTTGCCCATTTCTCCCGAAGCGTTGATTAACTTCCTTTTCGGTTGAGAAATGGGCACTCCTACGTAGAAAAATTAGCAAAAGTCATGCCGAATTTTCTGGTTGACTTTTGTACTAACTTGTTGCCTCTTTTTAATGAAGTGCAAATAAACATGTCGGGCAACACTTCTAAGCCCAGGAGCCGAACGAAGAAGCGAGAGAGGCCAACAAGGACTTCCGGGAGGGCTACGAGCAGCCCCGGAAGGCCGCCGCCGAGTCGCCCGACGATGAGGAAGAGGGCCGGGACGCCGCCTCCGAGGGAGAGGGCCGGGACACCGCCTCCGAGGGAGAGGGCCGGGGGCCGCCGCCGACACCGGCGACGATGACGATACCTGGGACGACGCCGCCCGGACCGGTGAAGAGACGGCCGGTGAAGAGAACGCGGCCAACCGCACGGAAGGTGATAGCGGCGGCAACCCTCAGGAGGGTAAGAAGAAGAGGACGGCGGGGAGGCCAAGGAGGGATCGGAGGCCGCAAGTGCTCGCCAACGTCACCGATCATTTCACGGTAGTCTCCGAAAGTGGCCTACCCTTGGAGCCTTCGTGGGTTGCCAAAGGGTACGGCATGCAACTAGGGTGCATCGTCCGTGAAACCGTGCCGATCCTAACTCAGGACCTCAGAAGCAAGGAGAACGAGGCTATCGCCCAATCCCTCCTCCAGAAGCTTCACCAACGATACACGTTCCCGGAGCCGTTAAATAAGAAGGTGGACTCTTTAGCTCTCACGAAGATGAGCACCGCCTTGAGCAGCTGGGAAGAACCGGCTGAAGGGAAAGATCGAGGCCGGTGAAAGCTGGGAGAGGATAAGTAGCAAAGACCCGTCGCTCTCCTTAGAAGACTTTAATGCATTCAAGTCTTACTTACGGAGTGACGCTGTTAAAAAATGGACCGCCTGGGGGAAGAAAATGCGGGATTTGAACTTAGGGACCCACCATTGCGGAAGCGGCGGTTACCGAGGAAAACAGCCCACTTGGGACAAGGAGGATGCCGAGATGGTACGTGCCGGGAAAGAAAACCCACGGCACAAAATCCGGGATGAACAGGCTAGGAACTTTGTCCGGTCCCGCTACTACTTAGACTCGGAAGACGGGGGAATTTATTACGGATCACGAAGATGTGAGGGATTTCGAGAAGTACCTGGTAAGGATAGTTCTATATTATTTCGCTCATCTTATTAGGCAATGAAGCCAAATGGGCTAACCTTAAGTTCCTTTGTCTAAAGGATGAAGAGTTGACGAAGGCTGGCCCGTCGTCCCGGGGGTCGACGGAACCGTGGGACACGCCTTTCAACAGGGCGATGAACAAGTACAAGGAGAGGGAGCCAGACAAGCCACCGACGTCGGGTGGCCGTGTGTCCGGCTTTGGCACAAGTATGAAGCTATCCGAGTACTACGGATCGGATGCCAAGACGAGAAAGCTGGAGGAGGTCATCGGCTAAGGATAAATCCGAGGTTCGAGAGCTGAAGAAGAAGGTGGAGTCACTAGAGAAGCTGGTGGCCGAAAAGCTGTGGAGAACACGGAGATGATGAACAAGTTATTGGACGAGAAGATCCGGCGGATCATCCCCCCGGGTTGATGGAGGGGTTAGCTGCTTGGAATGCGTGAGGTCAAGTGGGGCCGATACATGTGCCCAGCATCAGCGGCAGCAACTCAAGCTTCCACGTGTCGCCGACGGTGCCGCTCCACCCGACGCTGGCGTCGGGGCTCCACCAGTCGCCGCAGCTCCAACCGCCGCCGCAGCTCCAACTGGTCGCATCGACGCCCCCAACCGCCGCCCTTGTATCGACAGTAGCCGAGATCGACGCCATCAAGGAGGTAAACTCATTAGTTACTCCTTCGCGTCATCTTCTTTAACTATATATGCCTTTCGTGACTGCCATCTCACGATGCCCAACTTGGCGCCCCTGACTCAGGATGAACAATGCATACTTCTGCAAACGGTGGAGCCCGGTGGCAAGTTGGTGGAAGTTGCTAGCGGCTATGTCATGGCTTCCCGCGTTATGCATGGCGCTACATTGACGGAAGACGTGGCGAAGGTCAAGTTGGTAATGGTAGTGCCGGAGTACCGCTACGCCATCCCCCCCTTTCAACCTCCGGGCACAGAAGAAGGCGACGTTTTGCCCCTTGGGGATTGCACCTCATGGCTTATGAAATGGCCGAACCAGATTCGTCTGGGGGGGGTCTTCCGAGTTGTAAGAGAAGCACCGGCGCCACCTCCCCTATCATCCGGCCCAAGATCGCCAACGCCGACGACACCCTTAAGGAAACGGCGGTCGCCGCCCCCACTACTCGAAGGAACCGACGGTCGCCGCCGCCACCCGGAAGGAACCGACGATCGCCGTCACCACCAGACGCCACAAACAGTTGTTGGGAGCGCTACCGCAACGACCGTCTACTAGACGCACGGTACGCCAAGCGGCGGCATCGCAACCGCCACCACCTAAGGTCCAGGACATGGCGCCACTTGATGGCAACGATGTAGATGATGATGATGACATCGATGCCTACATCAACACTGGCGCCTGCAGCCAAGATATGTACATGCCTCCTATGGATGAACAAGCCTTCCGCACACACGGCGATCAACTTAGTCGTCCCCCTACAGTCACGAAGCAGCGCCTGGTCTTCACGGGTCTTTCTCAAGACACTCCTCCGGAGGGCCGGCAATCCAGCTCAAGTCAAGCTCTGCTACCGTTTTCAGCCCTAACACGCTGCGTAAGACGATCATCGGGGATCCACCCAAATCAACCCCAGCAACCTCAGAAGCACCACCAGCACCCGAAGCATCACCATCAGCACCACAAGCACCCCCAGTAGGTCAAGTGAAGAAGGGAAGGAAGAGAGGAGCCAAGAAGGGCGCATCTTCGAGCCAGCCTTCTCCTAAGAGGATCCGGGCCGACGACATGGTACCACCTACACCGGATGGCTTGCCCCGGTGTCATGAAGCTGGTAAACCTATACTGCCTCCGGACATGGAACACCTCGCAAGTGGACAAATGCTCCCTTTGCAGCACTCTATTCATTATCAAGAGAGCGTCCTTCTTAAAGAAAAGGATCCAAATTACCCGGTGTTCTCGGTCAAGGTGCCGTCCAACCAGAACTTCGTCAATGAAGACCCCGCGGATATCTTCTTCATAGCGTTCGAGGACGTCTTCAATCTATTTCACTCGAAACGGCTCGACTATAACTTGGTCCGCCTATACGCGATCAATCTTCAGATGAAGATCAACAGAGAGAGACCCCGCCACATCGCGGTAGCGGATCCCTACTACATGCGCGATAGCCAGCTCCAGGACGGCTCAAGGACACGGACCAAGGCGGTGCGGTACCTCCAGAACTTCATGCTCATGCACAAAGAGAGCAACACCATTCTTCTGTCTGTCTTTCCCGAGTAAGTACACATCCGCTCACGGCCGTCGTAACTTATGCTTTCTTATATATTTCTTCCATTGCCGATCATTTCCAACATTCCATTTCAATTGCATGTGTTGAGCAGGGACAAATACTGCACACTCATCATCCTAGATCCAAAGTGGTCACTAGCCCAGTATTTTGACTCGTCGAGTACGACGACGAAGAAAGACTACACGAGAATAAGGGGTGTTCTCGATGAGGCTATCCTTGGCTACTCCAAAAGTGGAGGCACCTTCGACAAGAATGGGCAATATATCAGGCCGGACACTAAAAAGATCGGGTTCAAGCACGTGATCAACTTCCCTTGTATCAAGCAGCCAGCTGGCAGCATTAAGGAGGCCTTCTATGTCCTCCATCACCTTAAAGGGTTTGTCGAGGATGCGGAGATGATGTCTCGCCACCTAGTAAGCGAGACCCCATTAAAATGTCGAGGAAATCAGTGATGATGATCTTAGAGAAGACTTCCATCGCATCCAAGTAAAGCTCTCGGAAATTATCTTACAAGATGTATCCAACGGATCGGGGCTCTTACACGTAGCCAGAGCGTTGCCTAAGAGGGATATCGAAGAACGCCTACATAAGCAGGGTGATGGAAGGACGTGGACGACGAAGGACTTGTACAAGCCGTTCCCGGAGCCGCTCAAGAAGACGTCTCGTTGACCGAGGCCAGTGTGCCTAGCATTACTTTGAATCGATAGACAATTTGCACCGTGTTGTAAACTAAACTTGCTTAATTTGCTCGAAACGGTGGTCGTCGTTGTTGGACTTCAGTTACTATTGTAGTCGTTATCGTTGAACCATATTACTTATGTGATACCGATGCTATATTTCTTTTAGGTTTATTATTATTTCCTTGCTTTAATTCTTGTGAATATGTATGCATGTGAACCCTCTAACTCTTTCCATTGTGTTATATACTAATATGCCTTGTGTCCATAGAGATGACGTACTACGTCGTGTTCGAGGGACGGGTTCCAGGAGTGTACGAGGAGTGGGAGGAGTGCAAGAAACAGGTGCACAAGTTCAGCGAGCAACCGCTACAAAGGGTACCCGACTAGACACGAGGCGGTTGCCAAGTGGAGGGCGCACCAAGCGAACAAGAGCAAGATGAAGACCTTCCTTGTGCTCTCGCTCTTGCTCACCATCGTCGCGGCGGTACTCTATTTCATCCTAGTGTAGGCGGCGGCCGGTGTCACTTCGTTTGTATCTAGAGATGATGAGAACTTTCTTAATTTGCATGGATTATGAGTTGTATGGAGCTATATGTATAACTCGATCGGGCTCTAAGTAATGTGATGATGATGTGATGATTATATATGTCCATATTATATCTGTCTATATTATATCAGTATATAACTCTGTATACGGTGTATAAAACCGAGTATAAAACCCGTATAATACACCGGGGAGCACAAAATCGAGTATACCTGTACATAGTTCTGTGGCGCACCAAAAAATAATTCCGTGGCGCATTTGTTTCGTGGCGCAGCTACATCACATGCGCCACGGAACTACTTATTTCTGTGGCGCACCTGGCCCGGTGCGCCACGGAAACCTTATTTCGTGGCGCACGACCAGGTGCGCCACAGAAAGCTTATTTTTGTGGCGACGTTTCTGTGGCGCACCACCCGTGCGCCACAGAATCAAATTTTCGTGCGCCACTGATGAGGCTTTTCCTACTAGTGGTTGCAACTCCGTGCTCGATCCACGCCGCCGCCGATGATCCTTCTGGCCGCTGCCGCTCCACTCTTTCTTCTCTCCCGTTCTCGTCGGGATTGAGCTTGTTTTTCCAAGAAATTTGGCCTTTTTCGTCGTTCTTTAGAGCTTCCAATCGAGCTAAAATCTGCAGGGTTCTAGCCATCTCCTGCCGCCGGCCAGCCCTGCTCTGGCCGCCCCGCCGCCGGCCAGCTCTGTCCCGGCCGGCCCCGCCGCAGGTTGCCCCAGCCGTCGGCCGCTCCCTCCCCGGCTGGCCTCGCGAGGCTGCTCCCGCGTGTCGCCCGGCCCGACCCTGCCCGAGTCCGGCCGGCCTTGCCCCGGCCAACTTCGCCGCCGGCCGGCGACGCCCAGGCCGCCTCAACCTCCGGCTGGCCTTCTCCGGTCGGCCCTGCCCTTGGCCGGCCCTGCTCGGCCACGGCTGGTTCTGATCCGGCTGAGATCTAGATCTCGAGAAAAAAAAATGGCGTCGTCCTTCTCTGGATATGTCAGTATTCCTCGGTGCCCAGTGATCTTTGATGGTACCAACTATGGAGAGTTTGCAGCCTTTATGCGCATTCATATGCATGGTCTTCAGCTGTGGGGTGTTCTTACTGGCGAGGTCTCTTGTCCGCCGCACCCCACTGCTCCTGTGCCTCCTACTCCGCCGTCCGTGCCGCCGACCCTTGCTGAGGATGCTACTCAGGCTGATCGGGATGCAGCCAAGTCTGCCGAGGCTGCTGCTGATGAGGCATATGAGGAGCAGGTACTTGCTTATTCAGAGGCTCTTGGCTCTTACCGTGACAGTTTCGCTACCTTTACTCAGTGGTGTGATGAGGATGCCAGGGCTGCTGCCGTTCTTTCTCGTGTTCAGCCACAGTTTGCCTCTGAGTTTATGGGCCTAGCCACTGTTGCCGAGATGTGGTCTCACCTTCGTCAGCGCTATCAGCCTTCTGTGGATTCTCTCTACTTGTCTGTGTTGCGTCAGGAGCATGATCTTCAGCAGGGTGACTCTACTGTTGATGAGTTCTACACCCAGAGTGCGGCAATCTGGCGCCAGCTTGACTCTATTCGCAGTGTTGTCTGTGGTACTTGCCAATGTTGCCGGATAGTCCTTTCAGATATGGACTTCCAGAGGATCCATGAGTTTCTGTCTCGACTTCGCCCAGAGTTTGAGCCTCGTCGTGCTCAGTTGTTTGCTCGAGGTCGTGTTCCTATCTCAGAGGTGCTCACTGAGCTTCGGGCTGAGGAGACTCGTTTACGTGGTGCTGGATTGCTTGGGACACCCTCTGTTCTTGCTGCTCGAGTTCCCACTGCTTCTGCACCGCCGCTTCTACCCACACCAGCGCATGCCGCTTCTGGAGGATCCGCCCTTCTCGTGGTGGGAGTCGCCCTCGCCCTCCTCGGTTCTACACTCACTGTCGGAGACCTGGTCACCTTGAGTCTAACTGCTATCAGAAGCAGCGGGGTGTGCCTCCTCGTGCTCCACCCTCAGCGCCTGTCGCCACTGGTTTCACTAAGCAGGATATAGCGAGACTTTAGCGTCTCCTTGCCTCCTCCGGCTCAGCCTCGACGGGTACGGCTGCCTCCGCGGCTGTTTCCTCTCCGCAGTCAGGTACATCTTTGTGGGTTCTGGATTCTGGAGCTTCTTTTCACATGTCTCCTGATTCTTCCTCTCTTTTTTCTCTTCGACCTCTTCCTCTTCTTGTTCGTGTTCTTACTGCCGATGGTACTTCTCTTCCTGTTGCTAGTCGTGGCACTCTTTCTACTTCCTCCTTTTCAGTTCCTGATGTTTCTCATGTTCCTCGTCTTACCATGAACTTGTTTTCCGCTGCTCAACTTACTGATTCTGGTTGTCGGGTCATTCTTGATGTTGATTCCTGTTCTGTCCAGGACACACACACTCGGGCACTGGTTGGGGCTGGCCCTCGGTGCCGTGACTCCCAGGGACTTTGGGAGCTTGACTGGCTTCATGTTCCTTCTTCCACCACTTCATCGACTGCACCACGTGCACTTGTTGTTTCCACTGCCGCCTCCTTTCAGCAGTGGCATCATCGTCTTGGTCATCTTTGTGGTTCTCGCTTGTCGTCTTTACTTCGTCGAGGTCTTCTGGGGCCTGTCTCAGGAGATGTCTCGCTTTAGGGTTGTCATGGCTGTATGCTTGGTAAACAAAATCAGTTACCTTATCCTACTAGCGAGTCTGTATCTCAGCGTCCCTTTGATTTGGTCCATTCTGATGTATGGGGTCCCGCTCCCTTTGCTTCTAAGGGGGGCCAACGCTACTATGTTATTTTTATCGATGATTTCTCTCGCCACACTTGGATCTATTTTATGACTTCTCGCAGTGAGGTTCTCTCGATATACAAGCGCTTTGCTGCCATGGTCCACACTCAGTTTTCCACGCCTATACGTGTCTTTCGGGCTGATTCTGCTGGTGAGTATATCTCCCAGCTGTTGCGTGGTTTTCTTGCCGAGCAGGCACTCTTGGCCAGTTCTCCTGCCCAGGCGCCCATGCCCAAAATGGCGTGGCTGAGCGCAAGCATCGCCACCTGCTTGAGACGGCTCGTGCGATGATGATTGCTGCCTCTCTTCCTTCTCACTTCTGGGCTGAGGCTGTGTCTATTTCCACCTATCTCATCAACCTTCAGCCCTCCACAGCCTTGCAGGGTGGTATTCCTCTTGAGCGTCTCACTGGTCACACTCCCTCACCACCGTCCCCACCCTCCACATCTTCCCCTCCCATGTCACCTTCCTCGACTACGGTCGTCCCTCCCTACCCTTTTCACTACTCCCATCGTCCCCGTGAGGATGATGCTGCTTCTCCTGACATGCCCTCTACCTCTGATGTGATGCCCTCTCCGTCCGAGCCGACTCATCATCTTCGTGCTCGTCCCCTCGTCCTCCTCCTGATCGCTATTCTCCCACTCACTACGGTCTTTCTGCTGCCCTTGAGCCGACCTCTTATCGGGACGCCCTTGCTCATCCCGAATGGCAGCTAGCGATGGCTGAGGAGATTGCCGCTCTTGAGCGTACTGGCACTTGGGATGTTGTCACTCCTCCTTCCTCTGTTCGTCCCATCACCTGCAAGTGGGTCTACAAGATCAAGACTCACTCCGATGGTTCTCTTGAGCGCTACAAGGCTCGACTTGTAGCTCGCGGCTTTCAGCAGGAGCATGGCCGTGACTATGACGAGACCTTTGCTCCAGTGGCTCACATGACCACTGTTCGTACACTTCTTGCCGTTGCTTCTGTTCGCCGCTGGTCTGTCTCTCAGCTTGATGTGCAGAATGCTTTTCTTAACGGTGAGTTAAGTGAGGAGGTATACATGCAGCCACCTCCTGGCTACTCTGTTCCCGATGGCATGGTCTGTCGTCTCCGACGCTCTCTCTATGGCCTTAAGCAAGCCCCTCGCGCCTGGTTTCAGCGTTTTGCCTCTGTGGTCACCGCTGCTGGTTTCGTCCCTAGCGCACATGACCCTGCGCTTTTTGTCCACACATCCTCTCGTGGTCGGACGCTGCTTCTTATTTATGTTGATGACATGATCATCACAGGCGACGACCCTGAGTACATTGCTTTTGTCAAGGCCCGTCTTCGCGATCAGTTTCTCATGACTGATCTTGCTCCTCTCCGCTACTTTCTTGGGCTTGAGGTTTCCTATACCTCTGATGGCTTCTACATCTCCCAGGAGAAGTATATTCAGGACCTTCTCACTCGTGCCGCTCTTGGTGATGAGCGCATTGTTGAGACTCCTATGGAGCTCAATGTCCACCTCCGTTCCATTGATGGTGATCCTCTTCCGGACCCGACTCGCTATCGTATTCATGTACTCCATGAGACTCCTATCGACTGATGCTGAATTCCATACTCCATATACACTACATGTACCCTTCAATATACCTAGTCATATTCATGAGAGAGGACTTTCAGAGCAGGTGATTGGTGCGCACCCATATTTGGATTGTCAATGTTGCATCAAGATTCGTGCTATCTCTTTTCCCCTCTCAAACAACTTCCCATTTTTGTATCTCTCACACCACACAATATTTGACTTGAAAATTTGCCCATGTATTTGCACCAGAAATACTCGTTACTTTCTGCTGATTTGCATATGAACCGACTGAATAATGATGTCAATTGGTTGGAGTGTCAGACTTGGCGTTGCCACTAATTGAACCTCACTGTTATGATGCTTTGTATCTGAACATAGTGTATAATGATGTCAACCTATTGGAGTGTCAGACTTGGTCTTACCACTAATTGATTGTGTGTGTTTGCAATGGCAGATAAATCGGGTGATGCATGATGGCATCTGACAAGGGCTCGCCTCAAGTTGGTATGACATTCAGAAGTAAAGGAGAGGCTTGGCTTTTTTGGGTTGCATATGGCGGCCGTGCAAGCTTTGAAGTGAGGAAGAGATACACCAATATGAACAAGTCTGATGGTACATTACATTCATGTAGATACGTTTGTGCCAAGGAAGGTCTTTGGAAAAAAGGAGAACGGGAATCCGTTCAAAAGTGTTTTAGAGCTGAAACAAGAACTAAGTGTGGTGCTAAGATGACTATTACATTTGATCGGAGTTCTGGAGTTTTTGAAGTAACACATGTTGATCTTGAACACAATCACCTCCTTCACTTTCCACAAAACCCGCCACTTCATGGTATCCCAAAGGAAAAATTCAGAATTCTAAGCTTTTGAAATCAAAGGTGCGGATGATTCTGGAATTATGCCTAAAGCCGCAAATGAGCTTGCTACTCGTGGAGTTGGTGGACCATTCAATCTTGGCTACACTTGCCGTGACCATAGAAATTTTCTACAAACCAAAGTGGCAGAGAGAGTTGACTAACTGATTGTCGGGTCATTCTTGACCACCCTTGGTTGTCGGGTTATTCTTGATGTTGAAATATGTGGTGAAGAGAAAGAAGAAGATAAAGAACCACATATTCTAACTGATTTTGGTGCTTGTATTATGGACATGAGGACAAGGAAGCATTTGCCAACATGAGGTGTAAGTGCATAATCAAACTTGGTTATATAGTATCTACAAGGTAAAAGAAAAATGGGCTGAGAGATATCTTCAGTTTGGGAGTGAAAATTACACAACTAAGTGAGAGCTTCAACAATGCATTGAAGAACCACTAGAAATCTGATTTTCATATTATCAGATTTTTGAAGCATTTTGAAACGACAATGGATGACAAAAGAAACAAGGAGCTAGAAAATGAATTTGAATCAAGGAAAAATATACCAAGAATCAAGATGAGCACCCCCATGTTGGTACAAGCAAGAAAAGTGTACACGCCAATTATTTTTGAAGCTTTCCAAAGTGAGTATGAAAGGTCCATGGATGCATGCATTAAAGTATTGGATAGAAACAAATATGTGGTTGCTATTGGTAGTTTGCATGGTGATTTAACTTTTATGGATGAGCGCTTAGAGATAGGTGATCTTCTAAACAAAATAGCAACATGTTCTTGTCGAATGTTTGAAAGGACGGGAATATTGTGTGGATATAGGCTGAAAGTTCTAGATATGATGAATACAAAAACATTGCCAACACATTATATCTTGAAGAGATGGACTAGAGAAGCAAGCAAAGGGAGTATAGTGGACAAGCAAGGAAGTAATGTTGTAGAAAATCCACAACCCCGAAGCTATGCTTCGGTAGAAGGAACTATCTCACAAGTTTCATACTATGGCACATAATGTGGCCTCATCTACGGAATGTTGTTTGTTGTTAGAAAATGCACTTGATTCCGTTAGTCCAAAGTTGGAGGAAAAATTGAATGCATTCTCTAGTGCTACGAATGAACCAAGTAGCGAGAAGGAAAATGCTAACCCAAATGAGCAACAAGCAGAAGAGTTGCTTAGAGCTGCAAGGCTGAAGAAAAAAAAAGTTTAATCCAAAAATTTGAAGAGAAAGAAAACTTAGCTTGATAAGATGTGTAAGGGTAAGCCGGAGGGCAACTAAACCAACTATTTCAAAATAAGCGAAGTTATGTTCTATCTTGACATGAGATGGAACTGTTTTCATCTATTAATAAACGAACTAGTTAAACTTCTACTGGCAGCAACAAAAGAAAAAAGATGATGTACAACCTCAAGTAGAAGTGAAGAATGATGGCCACAAGAAAGAAGCCAAGGTGCCAAGGTGGAGAGTGACAAGTACAATGTCATCGGGAGTTTTACTCAACTCCTCACAGCTCCTTCTACTTGGGTTTATGATAGTGTTTATGGTGGAAATATGTACTAGTGTTCAGATCTTGGTTACATGGTACTTCGGGAGCTAACTATATTCCTTTGGGTGTATTTTGGGGGTTAACTATAGTCTTTTGAGGCCAAGCACAACCAGTGAGGCCTAAATGTATTTTGGCGGGCTAAGAATTGTTGTTTCATCGGTAGTACTTGTTGCCACCGAATTCGAAAGATCTGCACTGTCAAATGAAGTGTTTGTGATGTGAACTCTACAATGTTTTCCTCTGTTTTACTTGTGAGTTGCCAATAATTGCAAATATGTAATGGATTTTCCCTTGTAATAGTTGCATTATGCTAACAGTTTTTTGGAGTACTAACAAGTGAAGCTAATGATTTACTGAATTTTTTCCAAAATTCTGCTGAAATCATGCTAAAATGTTGCTGAAATCATGTTTAAATGCAGCTAAAAGTCAAAGTTGGTAAAAACATTGAACTTCCCAGAAAAATTCGAAAAAACTCCAGTAAATCAAACCTATGGAGTTATGTATTCTGGGAAAATTTCGATGAATTTCGACATACATTTTTCTTACTGAGAGCATTTCAAGTGCATTTTCCTTGATTTTTCCTAAAATTTGAACTCAAATTTCGAACTTCCCAGAAAAATTTGAAAAATTCCAGTAAATCACATCTATTGCGTTATGTATTCCGAGGAAGTTTCGTTCCATTTCGACACACTGTTTGTGAATAAACATAATCTGAAGTTTCAGCCATAAAAGTAGTGAAATTGGCCTCTGGTGTACTTTTGCCTCTGGCCATTCTAGTTCGTTTCATCTGCTATGGATGGCTGAGATGAGGACTAAGTCTCTCGGTGACTTATGACCAGCAAGTCACTAAAGCTGAGTCAGGCGAGTACATTGGTCAAATAACAAAAAGCAGTGCAAGAGAAGAGATGGTCAAACTTGAGCGCATCCCGGTAAAAGGAGAAAAGGGGAAACTAGCAACACTACTAGTAAGAGCAAGTACAATAAGTCCTAGTCAGCTGGCTATAAGGATTAAAATAATATATTGTTGCCTAGTTGGAGGAGAGAGAGGAGGAGAGAGAAGAAGAGTGAGCTCTTATGCAAGAGCCAACTCTAGCACGTGCTCCTAGGCACTATGTGAGAGTGAATGGTGGGACATGCACTAGTAAAGTAGTACAATTTTATAGCTCACTATTGTACATGTTAGCTCTAAGATGACTATAGATGACATGGCACTTGGCTTATAGCCAACAGTTGGCTCTACTATTGAATTTGCTCGTGCTACCCTGGTGGTGGGATCCTCTGTCCGCTCAAGACTGGGTAGCCTCATGCCCTAGGAATGGAGAAACGGTTGACTAGACTAGAAGAATGTGTGTCTGCTGAGGGAGAAAAGGGCAGCAGTGCAGTTTGATAGCCTCGTCATCAGCACATACCAATCTATGGTAGATGTTCTTCCGAGGCCACTCAATCCTATTGACTTTGAACTGAATATTCGGTATGTGTACATTACAACAACACACATGCTGCACCTAATGTATATAGTGATGCTTCGCTTCCTTATAATGTCCAGCCTGAGCATGTTTTGTGGTCTGGGTGTAAGAGTCGATCAAACTAACATACACTAGGACCAAAGTGGCTACATGAGCACATATTTGGCTAGTTAAATAATCACAATGGTTGGTATGTCTATATGCAGGTAGTAGTTTGATGGTTATATATAGAGGAATATCTATATTGTAGTTGGTAGATGGCATAAATTAGATTTGCTCATAGCACTTGCTCACTGATTTTTTAAGAAAATTTATGGAAAAGATACCACATATGTCTCTCATCCCTCACCAACAATGCTGAAGATACATTATATCCATGGAAAAAAATAGCGCGCTATTCCAACACTATAGCATATCTGGAGAGCCGACGCTACGCTATTTCGGTGCTATAGCGCGCTATTCGCGTTAATAACACGCTATAGCATGTTAATAGCGTATTTTTAGACGCACGCTATTTTGTTATAGCGCGCTATTTTTTTCCTTGATTACATCTGTCTCTCTATGTAATATAATTATATAAATGCACGCAACCACAAAAAAGTTAACAGTTGTAAAATTTACTAGAAAGAATAATTAACAAAATAGTAATTTGCAATGCATGTACGAATAACTCATCATACGGCCGGTATGACAAATTATAATGCCAATCCTAATTGAATCAGATTTTCGTTGTTCAAGGTTTAAGTTTCAAAATTTTAACTAATTGATCAGCCTAGATCAAAATCGGATCAAGACCAAGCTTGCAAGTTCGACGTCGACCGGACGGGCTTTTGGTACAGCTGTCGAGATTTTTGTGTGTCACGGAGTTTGTGTGAGATCCTGGGTAGATAAAAAAGGTAGACTTTGGTGCCTATTGGACTAGCCCGTGGTTAGTTTATGTTGCTTTGGGTGAAAACCTTGTACATTGTTGTTAGGAAAAAATCTCTTGTTGTCTTTCTGTCGTGGCTTCACATGTCTCCACGGTTCGAGCTCCATTGGTGTGCTGATGTGAAGATACTTGATTGCCTTCACATTTCATCCCGAAGTCCCCAATCAATGAGCTATTCTTAGTAGTTGATGCTATGATTCATATGCATGTTAGGATCAGTAGTTATATTCCTTCGTCTGATTGCAATGTAGTTTGTCATTTTTACCTTTGAGTTTAAGTTCTCATTTGTTCGGAGTATTGATGTGAGATACTCTTTTCTAGATCCTGGTCATGAGTTGTTTGGCATCATCAATCTAATGGATATTATGTCTAGTCTTGCACTCTTAGAAGAGTGCACAAACTTGTACTTGCACATGATTATTCTACAAGAAACTTCTACTTTTAGATGTGTGAAACTTAGACACACATGGGTGTATAAAATCTATCTAAGGAAGTGTCGGATATTCAGCCATTCTTGCAATTGATGAACTTTTTATGTGTAAGAGGCACACATGGTAGATTTTGTTGTGTACAGAAGTTGCATAATTAGAACGTGGCATGGAATGGATAAATCCAATAATGGCTTGCAAAGATACACTAATTTGTACTGAGCCGTCTCATTCGTAGTGATTGTATGAATCATCGTACAGATCTACAGACAGATGGGGCATTGGAAGCACATGAGTCTCATTGCCTCAGATATCTTCCCTTTCAGAATAATAAGATCAGCTCGCCAAAAACATCACGAGATCATACACGCGATATGTGTCAAGTGTTCATAGTAATAGGGTAATCGACCACTTTTCTGAACACAGTTTTATGCTCTTTTGGACCCATTATTGTCTTACGAAAATGTTACCACCACCTTGTTTTTTGTGAGGTCAAAGCTCCTTAAGCGTTGCCATTATTTCTATTAAGAATAAGAGCCAATAGACTCCACAATTACATCATTTTCATCCATCACATCACGAGTTGGGCATGTGTTGCGACATTGTCTCTTGATTTTTCATCAGACTACACTCCTGTGGTATCATGCCCTAGGTGAGAAGAAAAGTTTGAATAGATGAACTTAAGTTTCCTGATGGACAGAAGGTCATAAGTGCAGTGCAAGAACATTGTGGTAAGCAACCAAGTCATCGACTGTGGTAGATGTTTCCCTGAATCCACTCATTCCCACTAACTTATGAATGAACTGTGTAAGTTGTGTGTACAACTGTACATTACAAGAACACACATATTGCACCTTGTGCTGATACATGCTGCTTCCTTGTACATTGTCCAGACAGAAGCCACCATCTACATACCTTTCTCACGTTGATTTCATGATCAAGCATGGTTTGTGGCCTAATGGTACATATCATCAAGTTAAACTAAATTAGAACCATTGAGATTAAACGAGCACATATGTGGCCCGTTAAAAATCACAAGGGCTGGTGTATATATGAAGTGAGCAGTAGTCTGATTGTTCTATATATAGACGAACATATATGATATATCAAAGTTGGTACGTGGTATAAATTAGATTTACCCATAAAACTTGCTCAGTAAAACATGTCACATGTTATGTATAGACTACCGTAATCGTCTCTCTCATCCCTCACCACACTGTGGCAATGTCTAAGATGTCGCCTAATTCCCTTTTTCTTTGGAAATGGAAACTCTATATGTTACCTCACCATTGAGATAAAATGGGCACATATTCGTCTCTCTCATCCCTCACCACACGTGATACACGGAAGCTAGGCTCTGTGAAGTTCCGGGACACGAAATGTGGCATTGACCAGATCCAGTTGGTGACATCATCAGAGAAGAAACTACTCTTCGTTGAAAGTCATGCTGTCCGTGTGGCTTCAGGTCTCAATCTCACCAGCGAATATCCCTCCCAATGTTCTGGATGGCAATATTGCATTCCATGACTCTCAGAGTGGCGACATGATGTTGCTCTAGGTGTCTAGATGGCGATATTACCGTCTTTGACATGAAGACCAAGGATATGCATACACAAAAGTTGATTTCCTCCTTGCTGGTGATCGACCTGCCATCTCATCTTGAGAACATGAAAATCTTTTCCTACCTAGGCTAGCCATGTAAGTCCATCGTCCTGAAGCCTGGAGCTATTTTGCAGTTGCAGTCCCACATGGAAGATGGAACAAATCAATACAGTAATGACTTGCATAGATGCACCCAGGTACAGAGCCATTTCATTCACAATAATTCGATGCATCATAAGTACAAATCTACAGACATTTGAGGCACCAGAGGCACGAGTTCATTGGTTCAGATACCCTCCCTTTCAGAACAATGAGATCATACATGCCACATCTGTCAAGTGTTGACAGTAACTAGGTAATCGAACAACAGTTGCAACGAATGGATGTGACCTCACGAAAACTGGAGCCTGTTTGGTACAAAACGTACGCAGAGCGAAAGCCAGACTTAAAATTTCCGTGCTTGGAACTTGCAACAGCTCAATAGCAATACATTCACAGATAAATATTACTGTCGCAACAGCCCGGTTAATCTGGAGACTTTTCAAGACCGAATCAAATGAGGTGAATTTTTAGGTCGCCTTCTCTTCCCACTTTTTTTAATTCTTGGCTCACTGGTCACCAATGCATACATTTTGACGGCGAATAGTTCCTCTGGCAATTCCTTTTGGTTCTGTTATCAAATAGCAAGATTTGACGGCTGGTATGGAAGGTAAAAAGTTTAACATCAGTGTACTGTTCAGATTTTGAGAGATGCAAACCTTAATATTGTGGATATACAATCCACACTTTTTAAATAGCTCCCTGAAATATGCATCGGATCTGGTGACACTGTTATCCTCCTTGTCTAAAACAAATCCTGACAACATAAATATTGTAATTCAAATAAGTTAAAAAAGAACAGCTGATGTGATGACATAAACAACTCAATATAGTAAGCTCACCGTTTCTTGCAATGTTCTCTTTCAGAACAAAAAAGCCATCTGGTTTGAGCCCAACCTGGAAGCAACATTATCAGTATTTAATTAACATTTAATTAACTATGCAATGTTCTCTTTCAAAACAAAAAAGGCATCTGGTTTGAGCCCAACCTGGAAGCAACATTATCAGTATTTAATTACATTGCATAGACAGTAGAAGACCCATAAGCATAACAGTTAATCAGATATTAGTTCTACTAATAGGCGCATCAACATGGTCACTGAAGAACATGAATTAAGCCGTCAGTAACCCAAAAATAGAAATAATGCACTTCATAGAGGGATTGTTTCTCGCAAAAAAAAGAGGTATTGGCATTGGCTTAGAACAAGCCGTTTGTTCCGACTTGTATAATACAACAAAATGAATTACTACAAAGCTAGTAGCAGCATTGCTGGACCTGTAAGTGTTGAAACTACATAATGAGCATCTTCCCACATATGCCTAATAAATTTATTTATAAGTGTTTTCACTTAGCAGAGAAATACGAGCTTCCTTTCTCTAAGAGTAATAGTACCACACCGTGGCATGCTTCTGCATTGAATGCCAGATTTACACATTAAAAATACAGACAAATACTTCAGCATAATGCAACAGAAAAAACCCAGCATAATGTCAAAACAAAATATAAGTGAGTATAACCGAATCACCTTGGCACGATTAAAAAATGAAATAAAATCATCATCAGTAAGTTGCCCTATGCACCACTGGATCCATATGACATCATATCTTCCTTCCTCAGGAGTGAAGTCCTTAAGCAAAGAAGCGAACTTTACCATGTGAGAAGAAGCGGCGAGAAATTTGCTACGAGTATAACCGCAATAGAAATGCTCTACAGATGCTAACCAACCTGAAGAGGTATACAATAAAAGTTAGCGGCTTTATGTGTATCTTGTCCTACATCCATACATCCAGCAAGGTTTTCACGTGCCGCCTCTAGAAAATGGGAGACTGGCTCCACAAGATCAACCTGAAAACCATACTCCAGTTTAAAATGAAACACTGAAACTGAAAGATGCATATGAGGCCCAACAGAGCTAATGACAAATATTAAAACATGAAAATTATAATTAGAGTGTGATACATCAGAAACCCCGAGAAAAATTGTTATGAGTCATCAAAAGTATCATTCTGTGCATGTGGCAACAGAAGCTGTATGGAGTGAGGATAAATATTCATTAATCTAGAATGGGAATTATGCATGGATAAGCAAGGCAGGCCTTTCAAGCTCAATTAATATGGTAAAACCTAAAAAAATTGGCCTATGAGAAGAAAAGTTGCATTGCACACCTCATTGAAATGCCTAAGAAGCAAATTCTTTGTAACCCGCCCGATGCCCGAGCCGCAGTCTGCCATAATTCCAGAAGAAAATGCAATCAGACCACAGGGAGCAGACATATGACTCCCCATAACACGAACACTACACAGACACAAAATAGAAGCACTGGTACAACGCTCCGCGCAGAGGTTGTCAGCTCACCAAGCGCGACGAGATGGCGCTTTGCTGCGCCAAACCGTTCGGCGAGGAGAGGCCGGAGGAAGGCGTCGCTGCCCTTGACGTCGGCGTCGTTGACGCACCCGTACCCGCCCAGGACGCCCTCGGTGGACGCCTCCACGCCCTAAGACGCGCCAATTCGAGAAACTCGTAAGCTGAATCTGCAGCTGAGGGACGTGCACTCGGATTGGGGTTTAGGGTTTATTAAGGAGGGGACCGGCCGGCTGAGCCTAGCCTTTACCTGCCAGTAGGAGATTCCTTTGGAGTACCATTCCTTCCGCTTCCCTTCGCCGGCGCCGGCCTCCCCGTTGCTTGGAGCGGCGGCGGCCGCGGGCGGAGCGACCTCTGCGGAGACTGTGGCGGACGTGGCGGCGCCGATCTCCGCCGCCCACATCTCCGTGGCGCTGGAGAACTCCCGGCCCTCGGAATCGAATCCTGCAGAGTCCATCTCTCCGGCAGCGGCGGCGGCGGCGGCGGCGGGGAAGTTAGGAAGAGTTGCTCAGGGGAGCAGGGGGAGGAATGTGTATATCTGCAATATACGTTTTCCACAGGTGCTCTTCGGCAAACATGTATGCCCGTTCTGGGCGCGTGCAATCTTTTTGCACTTTTGGATCTGTCAGGGCCGGAAGGAGGGGACGCACTGGTAGGTATGTGGCGCGGTGGTTTTGAATTCAAAATATACTTGTTTTAGAAAATAGATATACGGAGTATTTAGATTTAAATTCAGATAAATTTACGATATTCTTTTATGAACGGATGGAGCACCTGGAATCACCACATAGAAACTCTGGAAATGTGATGAGCGTAGAGAGAACTTTGTTCCAGTTCCAGGGTGCAGATTACAATCTTTGGTTGCATCATGCATTGGATCAGAAGAACCTGATCCGTGTAAAGCTTTTTCTAACGAACACAGTCTAAGCGGTCATATGAATTGAATATGATAAGACAGTCAAAATTCAAACGCGATATAGTTACGTATACTGTGAACTCCAGATGGAAAATTGAATGTGTGTTGCCGGGTTGCAACCCCCTCCCGAGAATTTGCTTTTGTTAGATCGCCTCCATTTGTTTTTCTGAAGGATATTAGATCACCTCTAAGTACTCCACGGAGGTAAACATATTGGAGGCAAAACCTAATGTGCATATTGAATGGAAGAGGAAACATTTAGGTGTGTGCGCCACCGCCACAAAGGAGAGAAAATGCACTCCAGGATCTGCTACCATCCTTGCCTGGAATTTATGAACTATCTGAAACTGTGTGCCAAATTTTCATGCGATCCTCACAATAACTTCACACATGCTATTCGGGTTTCATGTACTTCGGTAGTACATTTCACTTCATCACATCTAGTACCAAGTAATATTTTTCCTCATGACTCCTCTGATGTTGTCCCTAGGCTCCTCTGTGCATATATATTTGGGAGAGAAGCGATGACAAATCGTCGTGTAAGCCAAGAGAACGACCACTTACCTTCGGCCCAAAAGTACATAAGGCGAAGCATCATCGTCTTGTTAATCCACTCGTGTCTTCTTCTCTCAATTTATTTGTTGGTAGCAACAGTGTACCGGGGTAGAAGTAACTAATCTGCTAGTGTTATGTTCCTTTTTTTTAGTTCAATGTTACGTTTCTTTTGCGATCTCCAATCATGTTAGATTTGTATCCATGTTGCTGAAGCTTTGAGAAAGCGGTGGCCATCACTATAGATACATAAAGAAAGTACTTCGGAGTAGGAGACATGAGGAAAACGAACATGGCGTCGGTTCACTGGCGATGAGGGTGGCGTCGCAGCCACGACAGCGAGTTGATGGAGGTGTGGACAATTAGCAAAGGAGTGGAAGAATCAACAGAGGCACCAGGACGGGCAAGCCGTCGGCGATGAGTGGCTCTGGTCCAGGAGGACGGAGCTTTGTTAACTTCCCTTTATAGTGTTGACACTAGGAGCAAAATGTATGAAATATATTGATTGAAGTGATAAGGGAACACTGAGGATTGTGCCTCTACACATTTTACACATGTACGCGTATCGTGCCACGTTAATTTCACACGTGACATTTGGGTTCCATGTAATTTAGTACATTTTATTTCTTCCCCATCTACCAATATCTTTTTCACTCATGACTCATGTGGTGTTGTTCTCGTGTGTGTATATATGGATAAGAGGCGACGGGAACAAGGGTGCAAAAAAGAAAATTGACCATTGGCCCGGAAAATGTAACCACACGAGGGTGCAGAAAATGGATCGATGTTTCAATTGGTTAATTAAATAGACTTTTTTTTATCCATGACCATCTGTTTACACACTAAGGAATCATGTTCACCTCTATCTAGCTATATTTATATTTTAGAGAATTTTACTTTTTGCCCTGCTTTACTTTGGCACTCTACAATTTGCCCCAATTTACTTTTACCTCTAATTTTGCCACTCTTTACTTTGCCTCTTTATTATTTGTCATTTTGATTTATTTTCGTTACATTTTTTTTATCTGAAGAAGCCGCTAAGAGACTACAGTCAAATCACGTCATTGACGAAATGTGTATCTACCACCTTGCTAAATTCCAAATCCAAAATTAACTCTAATAAACATTGAAAACATTGGTACATGATGCATCTAACATGTCACAAATTTCAAAACTGAACTTGATGCACGGCACAAGAAAAAATACAAGTTATAATATGCCACCATTTCTGCAGCAAGGTGGGATTTAGGGAGGAAGTTGTTTTATGCCACCGTTTAATTTAACCATCGATTAGACCAATAGTACATGGGGTTATGTACCAATATGAAGCTTCTTTCTAATATAAATCCAGTGGTATAACTTATGAGAAACATAACTACATTGTTGATCTAATTAATCGTCAAAGTTCAAACTACATTTCAGGATGGGGTAAAAAAAAGTTAATATGAACTGATCTATATATTTTTAGAGCAACTCAAGACAAGTTACGCTGCAGATCAACCTATTAGGTGTCTGGAGAATGGAGATGTCATACAGAAATGAAACAATGAATCAGTATTTATTTTTCTCCGAAAAAATTGACAATGCTGACTATCGAGTTCACAGAAAGTTGGTGGCTCAAAAGACAAAATTTTAGCAGGCTATTATTGTTAGACATTGAATCGGAAAAGCACCACATCTCCTTCCTGAGGAGGAATTTCTCAGGGGGTGGAATGTGTATATCTGCAATATTCGTTTCCCACAGTTGCTCTTCGGCAAACATGCATGCCCGTTCTGGACCTGTCCTTGTCCGAAGGAGGGGACGCATTGTATGTGGCGCGGTGGTTTTCAATTCAAAATATATGTGTATAGTGTTCTTTTTTTGTTGCTAAAAGAGTATTTAACCTGGAACTGGAATCAGCACATAGAAACTCTGGAAATGCGAAGAGCATAGAGAGAACTTTGTTCCAGATGTGGAGATTACAGTCTATGGTTGTGCCTGATCTGTGTAAAGCCTTTTCAAAGAAACACGGTCCAAGCGATCATATGACTTGAGTTTAAAAGCACAAAAAGAGGCTACGGTATTCCTCACGGATTGAATATGATGTAAAACACTCAAACACAATTGTTGTATATACTGTGAACTCCAGATGGAAAATTGAATGTGTGTGGCTGGGTTGCAATCCTCCTCTTGAGAATTTGTTTTTGTTAGATCACCTCAAATTTTTTTGCGAAACATAGTAACGCTCATAAATACGTACGTATACTCACACCTATGAACACAACACTCCACAGAGGTAGAAATATTGGAGGCATAACCAAAAATGCATATTGAATAGAAGAGGAAACATTTAGGTGTGCTTGTGACAGAGTAGAGAAAATGCACTGTACCATCTTTGTCTGGAATATATGAACTATCTGAAACATTGTGCCAAACTTTCATGAGATCCTCACAATAATATACGTGCACATATTGTGCTAGTTAATTTCACACATGCTATTCGGGTTCCTTCCATGTACTTTCGTAGTACATTTCACTTCATCACATCTAGTGCTAAGTAATATTTCACGCATGCCTCATCTGATGTTTTCCCCATGTTCCTCTGTCCATATATATTTGGGAGAAAATCGATCACAAATCCCCGTGTAAGCCAAGAGGAGAATCACTTACCTTGGGCCCAAAAATACATGAGGCGAAGCATCCTCGTCTTGTGAACCCACTCGTGTCCTCTTCTCTCAGTTTCTCTGTTGGTAGCAGCAGTGTACCGCGGTAGAAGCAACTAATCAGCTAGCGTTCTGTTCCTTTCGTGATCTCCAATCCTGTTAGTGTTAGAATTTTACCTATGTTGCGAGTAAGTGCTGGCCATCACTATAGATACATAAAACAAGTATTTCGGAGTGGGAGACATGAGGAAAACAAACATGGCGATTCAGCGCCGTCGATGGCAGCGTGGCTGCCAGCACGATGGCGAGTCAACGGAGATGCAGGTGAATCAGCGGAGGCGCAGACGAATCAACGAAAGCACGAGCATGGGCGAACCATCAGCGACAAGTAGGGCTGATCGAGCAAGCTAGGCATGGGCGGAGTTTGCTATCTCCCTTCACAATGTTGACACCAGAAGCAAAATGGCTTAGCTCGTGTGCATATATGGATAAGGGGCGATGGCAAATCGTTGTGCAAGCAAAGAGAAACGGCAATGACCATTGGCCCGGAAAATGTAACCACACGAGGGTGCAGAAAATGGATCGATGTTTCAATTGGTTAATTAAATACATATCTTTTTTAGCGATAACCATCTGTTTACACACTAACGAAATAATATTCGCATCTATCTAGCTATCATTCATATTTTAGGGAGTTTTACTTTTTGCTCTGCTTTACTTTAGCACTCTACAGTTTGCCCCCATTTACTTTTATCTCTATTTTTTTGCCACTCTTTACTTTGCCTCTTTATTATTTGTCCTTTTGATTTATTGTCGTTTAAAAAATTATCTGAACAAGCCAGTAAGAGATTACAGACAAATCACGTCATTGACGAAATATGTATCTACCACTTGCTAAATTCCAAATCCAAAATTAACTCTAATAAACATTGAACAAATTGGTACATGATGCATCTAACATGTCACAAATTTCAAAACTAAACTTGATGCACGGCTTAAAAAAAAGAAAAACAAGGTACAAAATGCCAGCATTTCTTTCTCACAAAAAAAATGCCACCATTTCTGCAGCAAGGTGGGATTTAGGGAGGACGCTGTTTTGTGCCCCCATTTACTTTGACCATTGATTAGACCAATATTACATGGGGTTATGTACCACCGAAAATATACCATATGAAGCTTCTTTCTAATATAAATCCAGTGGTATAACTTATGAGAAACATAACTACATTGTTGATCCAATTAATGGTCAAAGTTCAATCTTAGGATGTGTATGCCTCTTACATTTCAGGATGGAGGAGTAAAAAAAAGTTCATATAAAGTGATCTATATATTCTTTAGAGCAACTCAAGACAAGTTACGCTGCAGATCATCCTGTTAGGTGTCTGGAGATGTCACACAGAAATGAAACAATGAATCAGTATTTATTTTTCTCCGGAAAATGATACAATGCCGACTGCCGAGTTCACCGGAAGTTTGTGTCTCAAAAGACAAAATCTCATGTTCTAATCAAATTTTGTTTTGCCTTAAGCTTGTAGAAACTCGAGTGTATATTGATAATTTTAGCAGGCTATTATTGTTAGACATTGAATCGGAAAAGCATCACATCTCCTTCCTGCACCACATATTCCTTCCCTTCCAACCTCAGCTGCAGTAACAGAGAGACAAGAAATAAACACATTTTCTTTTGTTTTTCAAGAATTAATATTTAGTCACAGAAGATCAGATATCGTTACCACTCCCTTTTCTCTTGCTACTCCAAGAGAACCCGCCACAACAAAATCATCATAAGATACCTGAGCCGTGGTATGAGACCATTGTCAAATTATTATATAGAAAATACCAGAAAATAATAGCATAGTACATGAAAATATATGCAGTTATCTTCTTACTAGTGTAGAACTCAAGAATGCAGATCAAAATTTAGTTAGTTAACATTTATGATCATTGAACTCACAGTTTCAGCTCTAATGAAGCCTTTCTGAAAGTCACTATGGATAACTCCGGCTGCTTGAGGTGCAGTCATGCCTATAACAATAACATGCAATACAACACATAGTTAAAAGTTTGTGCCTCTGGTAAAAAAAAACATAAGGCAGTTCCTACAGTAGCTAATAAATTAGCAACAACACTGTGAGGATGATGAAAAGAACCTGCAAGAATGGTCCAAGCTTTTGTTTCCTGACAAAAGAAAAAATGGATTTGAAAGTTAGGATCAATAGCTGACGGATAAAATATCTTTAACAGCACAAGAGATTCACCTGCTCTCCAGTCGTGAAATATGTTCTTAAGCCCAAAAGGTTATACGTTGCTTTTACCAAATTGCCAAGCCCACTTTCAGTAACATCAAGAGAATTTAGGTACTCTACTCTCTCTTCTAGTGGTAATTCAGACAGCTCAGCCTCAACCTGGTTTGTAACTCCACAGTTTTGTTAGTTTACATAGATAATACATTATGTAAAATTTACTGATGCCTAGGTCAATGCAGATGCTACCAGTTATCACAAACCTGAGCTGATATTGTAACAATGCCGGATTGCAACTCTGATGCTAGTTTGGCCACCTCTTTGACATGGGGATTTTTATCAGGTTCAGCAAGATCAGATTCTGCTACATTAGCAACATAAATGACAGGCTTCATAGTTAGCAGATAAAGATGTTGTACAGCTTCTTTCTCATGGTCAGCCAAATCAACAGATCTTGCAGGCTTTCCCTCCAGAAGTGCCTTCAGAATCTTCTCCAATCCTGACCGTTCTGCATCTTCCTGAGAAGTGGAAACTGTTGGAATCTAGAACAAAACCCATCAAATAATGGTACTACAACATGTGTATAACTTATCTTACCTTCACTTTCACTTGTGCATCTTTTGTTTTACTCTTCTTCAGCTTATCTAATCTCTTCTCTATCTGCAGTTTTTACAAAATTGTCATGGTTAAGGTATGAACATAACCCATAAATCCTTATCCATAATTCTCTATCATACAAAACAAATGGATATGACAGTTTTCCCCAAATTACCTGTTCAAGATCACAAAATATCAGTTCTAGGTTAATCACATCAATATCTGACTTAGGATCCACTTTTCCATTAACATGAACAATATCATCATCTTCAAAGCATCGCACAACCTGAAAATCAAATGAAGAAAATACTAGCTCTAAGTTAATCCTTGCAATATCAAAAACCACTAGCCTATTATGTTTTTCAAGTTCTAACAGACAACATGTAAGGAAGTACAACAAGGAGGTAAGGACCAAGTCCCATCAATGATAGCAGGGCGATGAAACAAAAGCTATCATCGGATGTTCATACGTTGTACAACATTTTAACTGAAGGTAAAGGAAGAGAATTATGGTGATGCCAGCTCGCAAATAAGAGGATACTGACAAAAAGGGTATGCAGCAGGATGTTCAAACACTGTACAACGGCTTAACTGAAGGTAAAGGGAGAGAATTACGGTGATGCAAACTCTGCAAAATAAGAGGATACCAACAGAATGGGTGTGCAGACAAACACTGTAATTGAAAGTAAACCAGATACTTGACAAATGCCTGAGAGTAATAAAATATACAAGAAAGCCAGCAAACTTACCTGAAGTATAGAATCTACTTCACGGATGTTTGAAAGAAATTGATTTCCCAGTCCCTGAAGTCAACAGCCAGGTAAACATCCCCGCATATAAACTAGGCAATTATCAACATGCTCTGTGCTGCATTAGGAGTAAACGAAGACAACCGGTACCTCTCCTTTGCTTGCTCCTTTGACGAGGCCTGCAATGTCCACAAGCTCAATGGATGTTGGGACCGCCTGCTTGGACTTGCTTAGTTTTGAGAGGACGTGCAAGCGAGGGTCTGGAATAGCCACGACGCCAGTGTTTGGGTTTATGGTGCAGAAGGGGAAGTTTGCGGCTTGGGCTTTCCCATTTTCAACCTAATAACATTCAGAATAGAGCACACGTTTATTTATCACGAGGAATAACATGCTCTGCATATGCCAACTGCATTTCTCATTGCGATAATACATAAAAGCCATTCAGTCAAGCAATCGCTGCTGCAGGAACATAGACTATGCAGTGAGAGTAACAAGACAGAGACTCCAGTAAATTCAACATCACACTCTTCAAAGTTACTAAATGTTAACTACTTCAATTTTTGGCAACGGCATCTCTTGCGGCAAAACATCAAACAGTTGAGATGCAGCGTCATTGCACACGCATACTCAGTTCGCTTGCCACAAAAACCAGTGCACTAATCAAAAGATCTCCTCCGAGGTGCAATTGGAAGGAAAATTCCCTGCTCCCCGCTAGTTGGAGCTAACGAATCCTTCTCACGAAGTGCAGGTTCTGTGCTCAATTGGCTACTTACAATGGCGTTGAAGAGGGTGGACTTGCCGACGTTGGGAAGGCCGACGATGCCGGCGCGGAGGCTCATGCTAATCTTGGCGTTGCGGCCCGAAGAGAACCGCCGCGCGGCGCTGCCGCCGATGCCTCGGCTGCGCTGCCAGCGAAAGAGGAGCGCGGAGGAGGCGCATGGGGACGGCAAGGGCGCCGTCGTCGGCACAGCGGGTGTCCGCGTGAATCCCACGAACGCCGAGCCGAGGGCACGGGACATCGTAGCCATGGGCGCCCGCCGAGAGAGCAGCGGCGCCGGCTCAGGTGAGGAGTGGGCGGAGGTGGCGTTCGGCGTGACACGAGGGACGAGCGCGAGATAGAAGTAGAACGAAACGATAGATAGATGTCACGTGAGCGCTGCGTGACAGTTGAACCTGAAACACTTCGTCGAACGCTTCGCGTGTCCCTCTTCGCTGCGGCGGCGCCCTCGCCGGCGTTGGCTCGCGATGCGCCGCCTCCTCCGCCGCCGAAGCTTCAATCCACCGCAGAGGAAATGCCTACACGCGGCGTTCTCGACGACGGCCTCCTCCGCGACGGTGACGGCCGGGACCTGCGCTTACCGCCTGCTCGCGCTCCTCCGCGGCTGCGTCGCCCCAACCCACCTCCCGCTCGGCCTCCGAATCCACGCCCGCGCCGTCACCTCCGGCCTCCTGGCGGTCGCCGACGGCCCCGCCGCGCTCCAGACGCGCCTCATCGGCATGTACGTCCTCACGCGCCGCTTCCGCGACGCCGTCGCGGTCTTCTCCTCGCTCCCGCGCGCCGCCGCCGCCGCGGCGCTGCCCTGGAACTGGATCATCCGCGGGCTCACCATGGCCGGCCACCACCGCTTCGCTGTGCTCTTCTTCGTCAAGATGTGGGCGCACCCCGCCGCGCCGCTCCCGGACGGCCACACCCTCCCCTACGTCGTCAAGTCCTGCGCCGCGCTCGGCGCGCTCTCCCTCGGCCGCCTCGTGCACCGCACCGCGCGGGACCTCGGGCTCGACCACGACATGTACGTCGGGAGCGCGCTGATCAAGATGTATGCTGACGCTGGCCTCCTGGGCGGCGCGCGCGAGGTGTTTGACGAAATGGACGAGCGGGACTGCGTCCTCTGGAATGTGATGATGGACGGGTACGTCAAGGCCGGTGACGTGGCCAGCGCAGTGGGGCTCTTCAAATCCATGAGAGCGTCCGGTTGCGATCCCAACTTCGCAACTCTGGCGTGCTTTCTCTCTGTGTGTGCCGCCGAGGCTGACTTGATGTCGGGTGTGCAGCTCCACACCCTGGCGGTGAAGTACGGGTTAGAACCGGCGGTGGCCGTGGCTAATACGTTGGTGTCGATGTACGGCAAATGCCAGTGCTTGGATGATGCCTGGAGGCTGTTTGGTCTGATGCCCAAGGACGACCTGGTAACCTGGAACGGGATGATATCCGGGTGCGTTCAGAACGGGCTTGTCGACGATGCACTGAGATTGTTTTGCGATATGCAAAAGACTGGTATTCAGCCTGATTCAGTTACACTGGCAAGCTTGTTACCAGCTTTGACCGATTTGAGTGGTTTTAAGCAGGGGAAGGAGATGCATGGCTACATTGTCAGGAACTGCATGCACGTGGATGTCTTCTTGGTGAGTGCTCTGGTGGACATATATTTCAAGTGCAGGGATGTGAGGATGGCACAGAATGTCTTTGATGCTACGAAGACCATCGATGTCGTTATTGGTAGCACAATGATCTCGGGTTATGTTCTTAACGGGATGAGTGAAGCGGCGGTGAAAATGTTCCGTTACCTATTGGAACTGAGCATCAAACCTAACGCTGTCGTGGTAGCTACCATGTTGCCAGCATGTGCTAGCATGTCTGCTATGAAGCTTGGTCAGGAGCTCCATGGATATGTTCTAAAAAATGCATATGAAGGAAAGTGTTATCTGGAGAGCGCATTAATGGACATGTATGCAAAATGTGGTAGGCTTGACCTTAGCCATTATATCTTCTCTAAGATGTCTGCTAAGGACGAGGTGACGTGGAACTCAATGATTTCAAGCTTTGCGCAGAATGGGGAACCTGAAGCAGCTCTCGACCTGTTTCGTCAAATGAGTATGGAAGGAATAGAGTACAATAATGTGACCATATCTTCCATCCTATCAGCATGTGCAGGCTTACCAGCTATATATTACGGAAAGGAGGTTCATGGTATTATCATAAAGGGCCCCATAAGAGCGGATGTGTTTGCTGAGAGTGCTCTCATAGATATGTATGGCAAGTGTGGGAACTTAGAATTGGCTCTACGCGTTTTTAAATTCATGCCGGAGAAGAATGAAGTGTCATGGAATAGTATAATCTCTGCCTATGGGGCTCATGGTCTTGTTAAAGAGTCAGTGAGTTTATTATCCCGTATGCAAGAGGAAGGATTCAAAGCAGATCATGTAACGTTCCTTGCTTTGATATCTGCTTGTGCTCATGCTGGACAGGTTCAAGAAGGACTCCGGCTTTTTCGGTGCATGACTGAGGAATATGAGATTGCACCTCGAGTGGAACACTTAGCTTGCATGGTTGACTTATATAGCCGGGCTGGGAAGTTGGATAAAGCCATGCAGTTTATTGCTGACATGCCTTTCAAGCCGGATGCTGGTATTTGGGGTGCTCTTCTCCATGCTTGCCGTGTGCATCGCAACGTTGAACTTGCAGAAATTGCTTCCCAAGAACTATTCAAGCTGGATCCTCATAATTCTGGATATTATGTGCTCATGTCCAATATCAATGCTGTTGCTGGACGATGGGATGGTGTGTCAAAAATGAGAAGATTGATGAAGGATAAGAAAGTTCAAAAGATACCTGGTTACAGCTGGGTAGATATTAACAATACCAGCCATTTATTTGTTGCAGCAGACAAAAGCCACCCTGATTCTGAAGATATTTACATGTCTTTGAAGAGCCTTCTTCTAGAATTAAAACATGAAGGTTACGTTCCCAGTCCAGACATATGTGATACGACGCAACCAGACAACATTGACCAGGTTGAGCAATGATTAGTTTGCCGATCACTATATACACCTTGCACTTCATATTCCAAACCCTTTGTTCAACCATTGTAGCAGAAATCAGTAAGTATATGCTTTGCTTTGTTCTTAATACATTCTGTACCTAGAGGGATACAAAATACGAACTATTTGGATAAGGTACCACTGTTTTTCTAGCTTCAGCATACTATGATATTGTTGATTCATCCATGCCAAACTTCATTAGACAGTAGGTCATACTTAAAGTGAGGAATAGATAATAAATTCAGGAATCAGTATCGGTTATACCGTCAAGCCTATTAATAAGATGTCAAAATGTTACGTTTTCCTTAGCCTAGTTTGAGGCTAGTTGAAATTTTCATTCTGGTGTATGTATAGGATGCCTCCATGCTATTGCGTGGCAAGGGATACAAAAAAGCCATTTCAATCATGTATAGTTGTATAGTGGTTTGTTTGCTTGTCTATCCTGTTCCTATGTTCTATAGAATGCAAGGTTGGGCGATTTAGAAGAATTATACATCAGTTAGTTTGTTTGTCTTCTCCATTGCAAGAGTATACTAATGTCCTTTTCTTTTTTTGGCACTAATGTCTTTATCTTATTGTAGGTAATGACAATTTGATTGCGATGTTTCCGAATGGAAGCTATATGATGTGATGGTGATACAATGAGAACTCCTTATTGTACAAATTATTGCACAGAGCAAAGCAAGCTTCTGATGCAGTACAATTAACGTTTGATGTTTCCATGTGAAAAAGTGGTGAGTTAACTTGCTTGTACATTTCTGCTAATACAAAGATACACACCAAGTGTGTGTTTGAGAAAAAATATGTGCACAGTAACTGAAACTTGCGTGTACATTAACTGAAAAGAATTAAGAAGCAGTAGCACCCAGCTCCTATTTTTTTGTTTATTTCTGATCAGCTGTCGGAAATCTTATTCGCATTTTTCTCCTTGTGTCTAACTCATATTAGATAAGTTATACTACCTCTGTCCATAAAAGGATGTTGCAAGCTTGTCTAAATTTAGATGTATCTAGACACTCTTTGGTGTATGGATACTTCCGAATTTAGATAAATCTCCGACATCCTTTTATGGGTGGAGGGAGTAATTATTTAAATTATACTTTTCTAAAAAAAATCAAATGACTCCGTGGAATATGCTGATCCATTTGGTCATGCATCTCCTGTAGATAGACGCAGCTTTGTTCTGATGAGCATATTTCGTATAATTTGTTAAAGACTTGATACTGTCAATGGTGACAATTTACTCCTTGGACTATGTAAGTTATGTCGTCTATCTTGAATGGCTTTTCAATGTTGAACTTGAACATCACAGTTCTATGTTTGCACCATAACTGTTCTAGATGATATTTGGATGAGAAGAAAATGTAGAAGTGCTATCCTGGATAGATGAATCTATCTATTTGGTGTATGGATTGTGCTAAACTTGGTCATTTTTGTTAAGTGACATGGAAAAAAAATCCTTCTGTTGGTTCTGTTTTGAGCACTTCTGGCTAACCATGTTTTCTGCCATTATCTAAACATAGTACATGTTGTGGCATTGGCATGTTTGAAATCCGGTTAGCTTGATGCAGGTTAACATCGTGGCATCAGTCTGCTGAAAGAAAAAAAACACGAAATACATTATACATTTGACATTGCCTGATGTTCTGGTTCATAGTTTTAAAGCTTGAATCTGAACAGGAGCAATGTCGCATGCTCAAGTTTGGCATACTTTATCTCAAGGTCAATTTACACGACATAAGATCACACTCCTTTATCTCTGAATTTCTGCAAGAGAATCTTAATTCATACGTCATCGTCCAACATTTTCAGATCATTTGGAAGCTTCTCGCGCTGTATCTGTGCAAGACTATGGGGATTACTTGTCGCATTGAGCATTCTGTCCAAGAATTGAATGAACTGGCGATCTTCATGAGAAGCCCATGGATTTCAAAATCTACCGATATTATCTTGGTCATGCACCATTACCAGTAAAGAGCATTGATAAATAAACGAACTCTTCAAGAGAAGGAACAGATATACATAAAGTTTGTTTCTTCAGAGGTACGTACAACTACCAAGCAGGATAGTGTTAACAACCTGTTACCATTTACATCAAGTTTGTTTCATGACTATACCACATAATTGGAACCGAAGCTGGAAATAAAATTCTGAATAATGTTTGCATTCATTTGCTCAATTAAAAAGCCTTCAACTAGCAACTGTGAAGAAAACTTTGAAAAATGGTCATGTTAATTTAGTAAGAGAAAAAACTGGCAGATGAAATCATTAGTATTGAGTGTACCACAGTTAGAATTGCATATCACGTTTTCTTGCCCTTCAACAAAGTTAAAGAAAAGACACACAACATCCTGGGAGAAATGTGGGGTAAAGGGTGAACCCTCCTGCGCAGCAGCTCCGATGTCATGCTTGTTCCCCTCTCCTAGCTTTCTCGTGCTCCACGTACTCATGTAGCAAAATAATAGATTTGTCCAGGGTGGAGCAGTAGCAGCGCGCAAGGTATCACATCTTGTCGGGTCATGGAAGATGCCGGTGGCCTTGTTTCAATCCACTGGGACATATGAATTTGTTGACTGGTAATACAACACCGGTCGGACTTTGATGGAGCTGTTGTTTTTATTTTTCCTTAGGAAAAGACGAGGTAATTAACAACCCACATGTGATACCTAAGCACTAAGCATAGCTTCCCAAGCTCCTTGGTTTTGCCATGTTGCCTAACATTCCACGGTGGTTAGCTCAGAGACGTCCATTAATATTCGTAAGTTACAGCTTTTTTGTTGCCTTCTGTAGTTAAGCATAGCTACAGGTACGGTGTTAGTACTGTGAAACATGTGCGTGTTTTAGTTGGAAAAATGCCGTAAGCCATATGCTCACTGGTCAGCCGCTTCTCTTAATGCCTACCAATAGCAGGTAATCTGTTGAGATATCCTGAATAGAACATGGAGTAGCAGTTAATCTGTTGGCCATATATTTGTTTTCTTAACAGGTTCCTGCTTCTTCCATGGTAATGAAATCAGTCGCAGGAATTAAAACATAAAATACATAATACGTTTGACATCCGTGGATGTTCTTGTTCATAATTTGAACCTGAACAATACCAATCTCATATGCTCAAGCTTGACATAATTTATCTCAAAGTCACTTTACATAACATAAGATCGCGCTGCTTTAACTTCTGCATTGCTGTAAGAGAACCTCATATGTCATCATCCAGTATTTTCAGATCATTTGGAAGCCTCTCACGCTGTATCCGTGCAAGACTCTGGGGATTTCTTATCGCGTCCAGCATCCTGTCCAGGAACTGAACGAACTGTCGATCTTGATGAGCAACCTGTGGATCTGAAAACCTAACGAGGGTATCTTGATCCTGCACCATTATGAGCAAATCGCATCGATAAATAGATGAACTCTTCAAGATAAGCAATACGTAGGAGTAACAAACTAATAACCATGTACGGAAAATAGAAGTGCTTATCCATTCAGAGGTATGTACAGTGACCATATGTCAGGTAACTGGAATTTCAACAGTACAGTAGACACTGAACTTTAAGAAAAAAAATCAGGGGTTCTCTTATTAGACCGGTGAAAGAAAACTGAGTTGATTTCATGACGTTGCCACAAATGATGATTGCTTCATGGGTAACAAAAAGACACAGCATCCTGGGAGAAATCTGTGGGGGTAAATGGCCAACCTTGACTGCGTTGTCAGCACAGGTGGCGCTGCAGAATGAGAGGTTGCTCGCCGGAGAAAGGAGAAGACCTAGCCCGTCCTGGCGGCTGAGCAGCTGCGACCGACGGCGGGCAGCGAGCTGGCCGATGGATCGGATCCTTCCGAGCACCAGCTTGGACGCCATGTTTGTCCTCCTCCTCTCCTTAGTTTTCCCCTTCTCCAAGTAGTTTGGTAGGAATGGAATGAATAGATTTCTCCAGGGTGTCGTAGGAGTAGCAGTACAAGGTATCGCATTCGCATCTCGACCATGGCGGGTCATGGAAGGCGTCGGTGGGCTGGTGGCCTCGTTTGAACCGACTGGGTCATATGAGTTGACCAGTATTTCAATAAGATTGGTGGAAGCTTTGAGCGCGTCTGGAGACGATTGGACTTTTCTTGACTTTTTTTCCGACACAATTGGACTTAGTAATACAACAACTGTGTATACTTTTTTTTCTAAGTACTTACACTTGTTACATACGACAATTATTAGGAGTAATCAACAATGGACAGAAGGATAAGCGTGGCGTCCCAAGTTTAAGTCCCCGGCCCTTGCCATGTTTCCTAAGGGCATCTACAACGGGGCGAGTCTGAGCGACCGTTTGTGACCGTTTGTGATCGCGTGGTCGAAAACTGGGCGACGCATAGTGTCCGGGGCGTTCGTGGAGACGCAAACGCGGCTCAAATATGCGGCACGTCAGCGTCTCCGCGGACGCTCCGCGGTTGCGCTGAGCATCCGCTCGCTTCTCCCACAGCCCGTCTGGCAGCGACCCTGTCTCGAGCCGACACGAATATAGGCACAACAACTGCCGGGAAGGGCAACCGCCGGAGTGGCAACCGCGTTGATCTACGCGCGAACCGTCGGAATGGAGCGGGGACCGCTGTGGAAGAGCAACCGCATCTCTCTTCGGTATTTGCGTCGCCATTAATCCCCGCTCAATAAGATCCCTGCATCTTCGCTAAGGATCTCCAACCGGCCTACGCCATTCATCTCTACGACTGAGCCATGAGCAACCTATCTTTGCCATCGGACACCGATAGTGAGGGGAAGCCACCGGGGTGTCGCCATTGGTGAGATAGAGCTGCCACGTTGAGCAGTTCTAGCTCCCCGCCGATGGACGACCATGAGGAGGGGGAGGCCGTCGCCGACGACGGCCAAGACGAGGAGGAGGAAAAGGAAGAGGATGAAGATGAAAGGTGTAGACGACTGGAGGCGGCTGAGGAGGCGGCGGCGGCAAAGAAGGAGGCAAGGGCCCGGGCGAAGGCGAATGCGCAGGCGCAGCATGCGTGCACCAACATCGATGAAGACACCAATGACTACTCGTCGGAGGGGGACACAAGCTCGTCGGACGTGTCAACCGCCACTAGCCCTTCCGAAGAGGTGACCAGTAGGAAGCGACGCAGGAAGCGCCTCCGTGAAGAAGTAGCTAGTTTAAAAGTTAGTTTCGACATATTTTTGCAGTTTGTTTAATTTGTTTCAACATGTTGCGCTAATTTCAAAACCTCGATTCTATCTAGAAATATGAATATCTCAATCCGTGTCTACATGGTGAACATTTTTTTCTCTCTATTTTAAATAGAGAACATGTCGGCCTCGCCGGACGAAATGTGTTAGCCTGCTAGGGCTGCCCCCGATGCAAACAGATTGACCTGGCGACTATTTTAATATCCGCAGGCCGACGCAAACGGACGTAGCTGATCGATTTTGACGTCCGATTTGCGTCCCCGGTTGGAGATGCCCTAAATTCCACGGCCGTCACCTAAAAAAAAATCCATGGCCGTCCGATCACAACTTTACCGAATGCCACGTTACAGTTTTTATTTTATTTATACAGTACAAGTCCATCTGTAGCCGGTCGCTGTCTTGTTTTTAGGTCTGCCTGCGGCGATGGCGGCTTGGCGGTGCCTACTCCTCCGTCGGATCTCCGACTCGCCGGCGCCCTTCAGGTCCCCGTCGGCAGTTTGGCGCCAGCCACCGGCAGCATGGACAACGGCTCGATCTGTTTCGTCCGACCGGCCGGGGTCTGCTCTGGATCTCCAGCCGGGCGGCGCAAAGCCCAACCGGCGGCGTCGGCCGGCAGCAAAGCCAGGGACGAAGGGGCACCTGTATTTGGCGCTAGAGGACCACGAGGAGAACGGTTTCGCGATCCACAAGCTGGACATTGACGACGACGTCCACTCCGGCTGTACGGATGAGCCTCCTCCTCTTCCGCCTCCGGTCGTCCGCCTACCCTTATTGACTCCTGCCGATACAAAACCCACGCGGTTTGCCGCCCTGGGCAGCAGCATCGTTGCCATGGGCATGCGCCGTACCGGAAACTCGACGGGCCTCCGTGGCATGACCGTCATCTACGATACCGACACGGCCACGCTGACCGAGTCCCATCTCCTTCCGACAGGCATGTTCTATGGCCACGACGCCGCCGTGGCCACTGGGAATAGGCTCTACTTGCTGGAGTCCTATTCGACCCCTTTCGAATACAACCTGGGTAAGTACCACGGGGGCTTGCACTGCCTCAAGACGACGGCAGACACCAAAGACGAGAGGGAAAATGATAAATGGTGTCGGTGGCGGTGGCACACTTTTCCCGAGTCCTCCCGCTTCTACTGGAGCTCCAAAACCTTCCCTCCCCCACTCCCGTTCCACCCCAAGAGCATAACTGCCCACGCCGTCCACCCACGCGGGCGCACCATCTTGGTCTCCTCGTCCACGCTGGGCACCTTCTCCTACGGCACCGAGAGCGGCCGGTGGCGGCGCCGCGGCGACTGGATGTTCCCATTCAAGGGCCCTGCATGCTACGACCGAGACCTCGACGCCTGGGTTGGGATCTACCTCGACCCTCACGAAATATACGCTCATCGTAATAAAACCGCTGCAGGCGACGGCGTCAACTACTACCTCTGCGCGTCCCGGGTCACATCAGCCCGCCGTGGCCAGCCGCCGGAGTGGAAGAAGGTCAGCATCCATGACCTCTCGGTCTTCCACTCGAATGACGCGCCCTGGTCGGACTCAGACGTCAAGATCCAGCTCCTCTACATGAGGGAGCGGCACGAGTACTGCCTCATGGAGTACCTAGATAATCATGTGCTCCGCCTCACTGTGTTCCGGCTCAGCTACGGTGACGAAGGGGAGCTCGTCGTTGCGTCTGACCAGCCTGCTCGCTCTTACGAGATGCCCACCTACTACAAGGAATGTTTTGATGACACGGATTTTGGTTCTCAAGCCTTCTGGATGTAATCCACACGCAGACCGCCATCTTTCCCAACACCTCTGCTTATTGAATTTTCCCAATTAATGCATATCGATGATCAGGTGGTGCTACCTTGTGTGTGTGTTTTTTTTAAAAAATAGGTGCTACCTTGTGTTAGTATCACTTAGTTATGACATTATTTGACAGCATCGACACAAGATGTGTCTATCCATGCTTCTCTGAGAGTATAAGTGGACAAGGGCTATAAGTGTATGAGCAATCAAAGGAGGTACAATTTTTTGCCGACATTTGTTCACACCGACTTCTACCCAGCGATGTCGAAGCAACTATTTCTCCTTGCTTCCACATGAATGATGCCTACATTTAAATAGCTTGGGCCATGGCCTGGATCACGACCTTTTTGTCGGCTCTAGTAAAATTATAGGTTCAACATAGAAAAAGCAATAGTAAGATGGCATATACTGATTTGTTATAGTAGCCGCATATCAAAATTCATAATTGAAGTCGTGGTCAGAGCTGTCAATGTGGCAGGGAGACACCAGCTAGGAAATAACTTCGCCATGTTCACCATTTGTACCTTGTCTCCATGATCACTAATATATGCCATGTTTGCATTTCCCTATTGAGTTCACACACAACCATCTTTTTCGGTAGGGAAACATAAGTGACACCTTAGTTCTTACAAACCCACACATCTTAGATTCTTTTGTTTGTTGAGTGTATGAACGAAATACCAATTGGTTGATGTGAATATGGTATGTGCATGCACAACTTCGGAATGAGTGGCATCGTGAAAACACCTTTAGCAATAGGTGTTCCTGTAGCTAGCACCCCACCTTTGGAACTAAGCTGTTGGCGGCTCTTCAACCCTCCACGCCTCAACAAACGAGGAGACAAGGACACCGGTGGATTATGGCATCCACTACTGCGAATATCCCGTCAAGCAGCTCCACCCACTGGCTAACTCCCTCATGCCGGGAAACACCACAATCTACCCAGTTTGGATCTATCTCTTGTCCGAGATAAGATGAGGAGGGTGATGGTGCACATGTGACACAATAACAACTAGTGGTAGTTTTAAAAAACAACGCGCCGCAAAGGCGCCTTTAGTAGCTTTTGGGGCTGAGTACGAGCAGGCCCAAAACCGTGTTGCATGTTCTAGAGGGGTCACGGGCCAACTTTTGCCAATTGTTTGGTAGGCTAGGATGCATCAGTTGGTACCAAAGACTCTGTTTGTTTGGTTGCCTGTAAAAAGCCTGTCAACTGTGTTCAATTAGAAAGCATGTGTTTGGTTACCATTTGGAACACACACATCTGGTATCTCTTCACCAGATTTAAATATGATGACCTTACAATCACACAATGCATACACACGATCAGAGCAAGCATAGAAACATACTACACATCATATGGACATCTGACATACTAGTTACTTGCTAAGTGGTACAATTCTTTGCTGACATATACCTTCGATGTGTCTAAGGAGGTACAATACTTTGCTGACATTTTCTTCTCACCGACTTCTAGCTAATGATATTGAAGCAACCATGACTACTGGCCTCCACATGAATGATGCCTAGATTTAAATAGCTTGGGCCATGGCTGGACCACGGCCTCTTTGTGGGCTCTAGTAAAATGATAGGTTCAACATAGAAAAAGTATTACTCCTTCCGATCCATATTAGTTGATACTTAAATAGATGTATCTATAACTAAAATGTATCTAGATACATCTACATTAGCGTCAATTAATATGAATTGAGGAAGTAGTAAGATGGCATATATTGATTTATCATAGTAGTCGCATATCAACATTCATAATTGAAGTCGTGGTTGGAGCCGTCAATATGGCAGGGAGACACTAGTTAGAAAATAACTTCACCATGTCCACCCTTAGTACCTTGTATCCCTGATCACTAATATATGCAATCTTTGCAGTTCCCTACTGAACTTCACACACAACCACCTTGCTCTGTAAGGAAACATAAGTGACACCATCTTAATACACGCGTTTGTATATTAACACACACATCTTAGGTTCTTTTGTTTGGTGAGAGCGTATGAACGAAAAATCAGTTGGTTGACTCGAATGTGCTGTGTGCATGCACAATTAATTCGGAATGAGTGGCATCATGAAAACATCTTCAACGACTCCACGGAGATGGATTACACCGGTGAGACCATCGTCTACGGCGGCGACTCCTTCCGTCATGCCTATTCTATGGGCATGATGCTGCCATGACCGCTGGGAACAAGCTCTACGAGTTCTTGTCTCCTTTCAAACGCGCCTAGAACTACGACAAAGGCCTGCTCTGCGTGAGGGACGGCAGACCCCAACACCATGATAGGCCAGATCACGAGTTTGCGACAAGAACAGTGGCAGTGCCGCAGTGGCAGCCATTTGCCGAGTCCTCCCACTTCAACTGGAGCTTGAGCACATTCTTCCCTCCCGTGTTCCCGTTTGACGCAAAGATTATCACCACGCACGCTGTCCACACACGTGGTCTGTGTATGCACAACTTCAGAAAGAGTGGCATCGCGGAAACATGTTCAGCAGGAAGACATGTGGTCATTCGTGCATCCATGGTTATGGTTCTTACTTCTTAGAGAACCGCGATCTGGTTGTCATGGCCTTTAAGGCCCCTTAGCCCTTTTTCAGAAAATTGCAAGAAGCCACGTAATTGGGGTTAGCAAAAGCTTATCCTAACAGGGACAGCGAATGGCACCTATACTTATACTCCCAGCAGCTTAATTAGTGTCTAGGTAGTTGACGTCTTGCTAGGTATGTGGCGAAGAAAAATGCACACCATGTTCGGTTTTCTTACATATGAGTTCCATCTCGCTTTGATGATCTAACTCATTTTCTTAACGTGGGTTCTACACCTCGCTGGTCAGTTCATAATTGAAGTCGTGGTTCGAGCTGTCAATGTGGCAGGGAGACACTAGCTAGAAAATAACTTCACCGTGTCCACCCTTAGTTCCTTGTGTCCCTGAGCACTAATATATGGCATCTTTGCAGTTCACACAGAACCATCTTGCTCTCTAGGGAAACATAAGTGACACCTGCTTGCTACGTACGTTTGTATTGTCTGATACAAACCCACACACCTTAGGTTCTTTTGTTTGGTGAGCGTATGAACGAAAAATCAATTGGTTGCCGCGAATGTGGTGCGTGTATGCACAAATTCGGAATGAGTGGCATCGTGAAAACATCTTCAGCGTAAGGTTCACCTCTAGCTAGCACCGCTCCACGGCTCCACGAACGACGAGACAAGGATACAGGTGGATCATGGCATCCGCCGCCGTGAATATCCCGTTGATAAGCTCCACCCGCTGGCCACTAACTGCCTCACTTCGGGCACCACCACGGTCTATCCAGCGCGGATCTGTCGTGTGATCATCAATCATCATCGTCAGCAAGATGGTCTTCCATTTCTTTTGACTCGTCAGCCACCTCTTTCTGTGGTCCAACAATTCTGTTGGCGGATCTATGTACACACTTGAAAAAAAAAGTAGATAAAAATTCACTGTGGAGGTAAGGAACGAACCGGACGGTGCTGCATCGGAAAAAAGAGAGGATCGTTTTCGATTCTATTCAAGGGTGGATGTCAAGGTCCAGCTCCTCTACTTGAGGGAGCGCCGCGAGTACTGGTCGTGGAGTACCTAGACAGCCATGCGCTCCGCCTCACCGTGTTCCAGCTCAGCTACGGTGACAACGTACGGGGAGCTTGTAGTCGTGTCTGAACAGCCTGCTCACTCTTACGAGATGCCCACCTACTGTCAGGAATGTTTTGATGACAAGGATTTTGGTTCTCAAATCTTCTGGATGTAATCCACAACGCGTGCCCACCATCGTTTTTCCTGCTCCCCTGCTTTGTGATTTTGCACAATTAATGCAGACCGACGCTGCAAACAATGCATGTCACTGGTTTGAATTAGTTTTCCTTCAAAACATAAGCATTTATCATTACTCCCGTACTTCACTGGATGATACCTAGATTTAAATAGCTTGGGCGGGCCTGGATCACGACTTCTTTGTCGGCCATACTAAAATGTTAGACTCAACATAGGTAAAACAATAGTAAAAGAGGATATATTTTGATTTGTTATAGTAGTAGTATGTCAAAATTCATAATTGAACTCGTAGTGACAACTGTCAATGTGGCAGAGAGAGATATGTCATGTTTGCAGTTCCCTACTGAGTTAACTCGCGCATTGAGAATAAGTAAGTGCGTATACCTTTGCCCTATCCCGCAGCGCTCCACGATAGCCCATGTTGCTCGTTCCTGTTGGCGGAAAATTTGCCTGGTTGAGTGATTCTGCGTGCATTTGTACTACTCATTCCAATTGTACTGCATCGGTCTTGTACTGCACGCAGCGAGCAACATCTCGAGCCCCACGCTCCTGCCATCCTTAGGTCTCCCACGCACGCAAGGATTCTCTCCCCACACTCTCGATCTCATCTCCCACCATCCCATGGCAGCGATGCCCCACTGCACGTCCGCCTCCTCCCCTTCTTCTCCTCGCCATCGTTGGATCAGGAGCGGGGAAACCACACCCAAGAGCCACGGCGGTGTGTGCAGACGGGGCTGCATCCGGTGGATGGTGGCATCGTGACCCGGAGCACTGCCCGGAACGAGGGATCATTGTTGCTGGGAGGGGCTGAAGCAGTTGGGAGGCGAAGCAGATCGCCTCGCTGGGCGGCTGGGGAAGATGGAGTGGCTGGTCGACTCGGTTTCCTGAAAAAGAAGATCACCTCACATGTGCAGGCGGACGAGTGGAGGCGCCCGGATGAGGGCTGCAGAGGACGTCGAATTCCAAGCGCCACATCAGCGTGATTCTGCTACCCTGATGTGATCTTCCTTCTTTTTTCCTCATCTCTTCCACATCTGATATATGTCTCTTGGGCTCTTGGCAGGGAGGAGAAATTATTTTAGACGGGGAACACAAGATACATGGAGAAGGATGCACTACTGCTGGGAAGGTTTCCTTTTCTGAAACTATTTCCATTTACCATTTGTCTAAACGCTGCTCTATTCCAACTTGTAGCTGCATCATCAAGAAATTCAGGTTCCTCATGTTTCTTGCATGCTTGTTTCCACAGATAACTTTACATTTGATTTCAGCGTCAACTGTACTGACCGTACTTAGTTACTTACTACCGAGGGAGAGTTCATACTGTTTGTCGAAATTGGAGAAGCACTTGTTGGTAAACAGGTAGAACTTCTCATGCTGCTGCATCATCTCGAAGTGCAGATTTAGGATCCAAATCAGCATGGCGATGTTCCCTATTTGTGTTTGCATCACCACTTTTGGGTTGCAGGCGCAACAAGATGTTGATATTTACATGTGTCAACGGTCTATGGTTCTCTATGTGGACTTTTTAGATAGCTCTGAACCGAATGTGGTGATTAGGATCTGACATGCATTTTTATGGTTTTTTCCTTCATTAATTCAGTGCAATTTCCTATATAGTGTATTCTCTCTGTCCTACTTACTCTCAAAAAAATATAGCGATTCATTCATGAACGTACACCGAGTCTAATAGCGAATTGCTGGCAAGAGTCGATTTATTTTGTTCCGGGCCTCACAAGCCACATAGAGTGCACCAGTTCAATAAAATATTTGTGGTGCATGTTTACTCAAAAAAATTAATCATCCATATTTCCTTGCACTACGACATGCGATGGTGAATTTATTCTCAAGTTTATCTTGTGGTTTCAGAAAGCTCTTCCATGCGCCGCCATGACCAGGTTGTTTCACGGCTACAACAACGTAAGTGATGGCCTACACTTCTTGCCGGCATTAGCACCAATGCTTCTATTTTCCTTACTTTATTCCTTGGCTTTACTGAGTGTATCGGTAAATAATAGGACATAGATAACTTTCAGTTTCATTATACCAGGTTTCGTTCTTTGTGTCGCATTCAGAACTTGATTAAGGATTAAGTTATAGAGCTTTGTGTGTCTTGTCCAGTAGTAGAACCATTTGTTTCTCCTGCCCAAGTTTTATTATTACTACTATAATAATAATAATAATAATTATTATTATTACTTACGATATCATTCTACCAATTACGTAAAAATATGAACTGAGCCTGATACACCGAAAATTTTGTGTGTCTCCAGGTTGCTCTCAGAGTGTAAAGAATCCATGTTGATGGGTTAAGTCCAGCACGCATGTCACACTCATGTCAGCAGCAGAACAGGAATTAGTCCTCAACCAAGGTAGGTGTTTTACCTATGTCCCTCTTATGTATTTATTGTAGCAAGGTTATGGTCCTAAATATATTTGTCCTGTCATGTGCTCCTACAATTTAAATTTATGAATTTAATTATGGCACTGATCTAAAGCGGTACCAGATATTCGTACTATTCATATGTTCTGATTAATAAATATATTTGTCCTGTCATCTGTTTTTGTATCTTGTTTCTATTCGAGGTTCATAGCTTGGAATTTTTTAACACTAATGTGATTATCGTTCTCTCTGTATGGATCTTTCAATTATTCTTATATACCATTTCATTTGGCTGACCACGTAGCTAAACTGTGTTCCTCATGTTTCTGAGAAAAACCTGTAAGAAGTACTCAGTTGTCACGCGGTCTAGAGTTGGACCACGAAAATGACAAGGGTGACGAATTGTTCTGGTATGAGATTCAACATTTTGAACCACTACTTTTCTCAAGTGACACAAATCTGTATGTGCTACATAGTTAACTTGCTGCATTGAGCTCACCATTTGTTATATTGGATGTTTTGATCTTCTACCTTCAGTGAGGCGATGGAACCGAGGAATGTGTTCATGGCGACGTTGGTTAACAATATAAACTGATTGTGAGGGTTAGACTTTGTTGAGCTGGTTGGTTATTTTTCTTATTGCTGATCTTATTGCACCTACATCCCATGGCAAATATAAGTTTATGTTGTTTAGTACCAATCTTCCATTTAATTGTCTGAATATTGGCACCTACACTATATATCTTCATTTGGTGCCCATGTTGTTTTCTTTGGATAGGATTTGAGTGAAGATACAGTTTGGTTGTTCTACCTTGCATTGTCTGGATCGAAAGCATTAGGTCTTTATGTTTCCCCCTTATGTTTCCCTTTTTTTTTGTCAAAACTAATCGATGATGACGGGATGAGTTTCCTGGAAAGACGGACATGCAGATTGGAATGCCGAGGTCCAAGACAGGTACCTCCCATGACTTGGTGAAGTGCCTGACAGAGAGCTTCCACATCGAAGACCGGACTGGGGCGTGCCAACGTGAGAAGAATGAACAAAGAGAACGATAATGAACGCTCAGAAGAATCAATCGAATCACATGGCAAAAAAAAGCAACCGGCAGAAAACCAAATTGGGCCGATGGAATGATGAGATTGGCTGCAACTGTACGGCAGGATGGGTTTCTGGTAACAGGTACTACTGTAGGCAGAGTCAGATTGGTCCATGTCCATTAAAAAGACTCAAGCTAAGCTGCATGTAGCCGTAGGGATGTATGTTTGTAACCTGGCCACTAGCATCTGATTCATGGACCGTGGATGTAGCATGTTACTTTTGCTTTTTCTGTACTGAGTATGGATACCTAATCTGAATGAACTTACTAAGCAGTTCTATCAAACTTATAGAACTGTAGAATGAATGGGTACTTGACGAGGTATGTTGCATGTATGATGAGAAATATTGGAACTTTTAGCTTAAATAAATGTGTTGCCGCTGGGTATATCATATGAAGATTCAGCTTCCAGGTCATTGTAGTTATATGTAATTTTTCTTGTGTTAACAAGGCGTTTGGGCAGTGGTTGGAGAGCCAAAGGAGTGGCGAAAAAACAAACGAACACACAAAATAAAATAGGACTTCTATTGTAATAGAATTGGACAGCCACTGTACAGCGAGGAGGCGCCCCATGGGGCGCCCCAACCACTAGTATATATAATAAGCGAAACCATCTTCTCTTGTAAGAAAGCAATGCCACCTTAGGGCTCCTTTGATTCATAGGATTTGCATGGAAATTGTGTAGGATTTGGTTCCTATAGGAAAATTTCCTATACATGTTGTTTGATTCATAGGGACATATCCTATAGAAAAAATTCCTATAGAATCTTGTACTAGTGTAATTCCTATAGGAAAAAAACATTAGCTAATACCTCATGAAAAAAATCCTTTGCCACAATCAAACACACTTCATCTTCCTATAGGATTCAAGTAGACATGTCATTCCAATCCTATATCTTTCCTATTTCTACGCTTTTTCTATCCTTTAAATCAAAGGAGCCCTTAGTTCTTGCGATGTATGTATTGTTTTTCATCCAAATTCACAAATGAAAAATCAATTGGTTGACACAAACGTGATGTGTGCATGCACAACTTTGGAATGAATGGCATCGTGAAAACATCTTCAGCAGCATGGAGTAGTCATCCGCGCATCCATGGTTATGGTTCTTTGTGAATGTAATCTGATTTCAATGGCCTTGAAGGCCCCTTGGCCGTTTTCAGAAAAGGAGAGTTGCAAGACATGTAATTGGGGTTACCAAAATCTTATATATCCTCATGGGCACGTTGAATAGAACCTGTACTTGTATGCTCTTATTATCTTAATTAGAGTCTAGGTAGTCGATGCCTTACTAGGTATCTGCGGGAAGAAAATGCACACCATGTACGGCTTCGAATGCAAGATTGGGAACATTTTTTGACAGGCATGCCTTTTGATTATTTGTAGATTCAGACATTTTTTTAATGGCGCTTTAGTGTTTTCAATTACTTCTCTGTGATTTGTTTTTATTTCACTTTTTGCATCTGCACTTACTTTTTGTAGAAAGCATTTTTGTTTGTTAATTTTTAATCCAATCTGGACCTGTGGATCGATTGATTTGATGCATTCACCCGAAGCAGCGGTCTTTCCTTGGTGAGTTTTGGTATGTGATCCAATCCATAAATTAAGCACCGTGTATGTTGGAACGCTGGGTCTTTTTTTTCGAAGGGGCCTGTGTCGAATTTCATTTAGATAGAATAAAGGAAATACAAAGTTTGGTTCAGGCACGGCTGAGATAGCCGAAAGACAATGTTAAAGCCACAGGCACAAAGAAAAGCCCCAAGTAGGGGTTTTAGCCTAAACCACTAACACTGACACACATGCACTATGCAACCTCTAAAAAGCTACAATACATCCAGCAGCTCTCCAGGCTCGTATGTCTTCAGTAATCAGCTCGAAGACCTTGCTTGCCGTGCTAAAAACTTGCTGAAAGATGCGGCCGTTGCGCTCCTTCCAAAGACTCCAGTGTACAAGGATGACTACCGTGTCAAAATCCCTCCGCATATCTTTCGGAGCCTTCTTCCTCGCTCTCAGCCACCATTCTTCCGTGCTCGAGAAGTTGCTGCCGGGGATAGGAAAGTCCGCCTTGGTCCAATCTCTAAACTTGCGCCACACCTGATGAGAGAACCGGCAATGCACAAATAAGTGAGTACAGGTCTCGTCGCCAACGCTGCACAAAGGGCAGGTCGCATTGTGAGGCCAGTCGCGTTTCAAAAGGTTGTCCGCCGTGAGGCATTTCCTGTGCACAGCCAACCACATAAAAAATTTGCATTTCATGGGTGCCTTGGACTTCCATATCGGCTTGGCGCAGGCGAACTTGGTGTTGGCCATGAAAAACATATTGTACGCCGACTTGACTGTGAAGACACCATTTAGGGTGTGTTTGGTAGCCTGTGCCACCTCAGAATAACTATCTCCCCTCATACATGGTGACCTCATACATGCCCAACTGAGATTTGTTGCTTGTTTGGTAGCCTGTATCAGTTGAGAGATGGCAAGTTGAGATGTTGTTTGGCAAAGGTTGTATAGGTTGAGACGTGCTGGGTGAAAAAAATTACACAGAGGTCCTTAAGAAGAAAATCAAAAAGCAATCGGGTCCTTTCTTCTTGAAGACCACCGTACTGGGCGTACTGGCGGCGGCGTCCTGGCCGATGCGGGCCGACCTGGCGGCGTATGCGGCGGCGCGTCGACGCAGCTTCCCGGCGGCGCGTCTTTACCGGCGCGGCGCGTTCTGGTGGCGTCGTAGCAGCGCGTCCTGGAGGAAGCTTCCTGGCGGCGCGTCCTGGCCGGTGCGGGCGGACCTGGCGGCGCGACCTGGCGGCGCGTCGACGCAGCTTCCCGGCGGCGCGTCTTTACCGGTGCGGCGCGTTCTGGTGGCGTCCTAGCAGCGCGTCCTGGAAGAAGCTTCGTGGCGGCGCGTCTTGGCCGGTGCAGCGCATCGTCGAGGCGGCTTCCTGGCAGTACGACGGCCAGCGGGAGAGCAGGAGGGTCGGAGGAGGGCCGGCATGGGAGGAGGGGCGACCTGGGAGCTTCTCAGGGGAGGAAGAGGAGGGTCGGAGGAGGGACGGGAGAGGAGACGCAGAGAGAGAAGACATGAGGAGGAGGAGGACGGGGGAAATGAGGCTTCGGGTGGGGGTCTGGGGGTCTTGCGGGATGTGCTCGCCCCGGATGAGTAGCGAAGCTCGATTTGAGCTTCGCTCTCGGGCAGGGCTCTCGCCCGTTTTTCGTATGAGTTGGGCAGTGGGGAGTTGGCTCGAGCCGACCTAACAAACAACTTCTCTTAACAAAAGGTGGGTTGGGGAGGGAAAATCTGAGCTCCCCCGGTCTACCAAACACACCCTTACCGTACAACGCCAGACCGCCTCATCGATCTTTCCCACCATCAGGTTGGTGCCTTCTACAATGTCCCAAAGATGTAGATATTGCGCAATAGCCTGTGCTGAGAGCCCTCCCTTGATATCTCTCACCCAGGGTCTTTCGTTTGGTTAGTTAGTACGTGTACTGTAGTTGGGCACGTACGTATTCGATCCTTAATTTGTTCTCTTTCCCTACCACCCGGACGCTCGACTCGATGAGTTCCTCTCTTGCCTTGCACCAGGTCACAGGGATACGTCTAGTTTTTCTCCACGTAGACTACACAAGCTGCCTTGTGTCGCCCGCTAGTCTTGTTTTTAGGTCTGCTGCGGCGATGGCGTCTTGGCGGTGCCTACTCCGTCGGATCTCAGACGCGCCAGCCCCCTTCAGGCCCCCGTCGGTAGGTTGGCGCCAGCGGCCGGCAGCAGCATGGATAACGTCTCGATCTGTTTCGTCCAACCGGCCGGGATCTGGTGCGAATCTCCGGCGCAAAACCCAACCGGCGGCGTCGGCCGGCAGCAAAGCCAGCGACCAAGGGGCACCTCTACGTGGCGCTAGAAGACCACGAGGAGAACGGCTTCGCGATCCACAAGCTGGACATTGACGACGACGTCCACTCCGGTTCTACGGATTTTTTTTCTTTTTCGAAATGGGGAATATGACCCCGGCTTCTGCATCATGATGATGCACACGGTCTTTTATTAATAGAGTATCAAAACAAGGTTAAAACAATTCAGGCATCGCCTAGGATTGATACAAGAATCAACCAGCGAAAGAAAACAAGAGAAAACGGACTACACTTCATTGTAACCGTCTATTGTGACGCCAGCCAGCCTGGCACAAGATATCCTGAGCGACCATCTGGAGCCGTGTGCATCCAAAGTAGCCATAGCATCCCGCTGTCCTTCCGGTGACGAAGAGCCCACAACTCGGACCCAGTGTGACACCATATGGATAACCTGCAAAAAGTGAAAGGAAGTTTTCTTGTTAAAAATAATATCATTCCTTGTCCTCCGAGATAGACCAACATAAGGCGAGAGACCCCAATACGGATGAAAGCCTTTGATTGTCTATCAACTCCATGCAACCAATTACCAAACATATTGGTAATATTGGATGGAGGTGGGAGAGCAAAAGTAAAATTGATCGTACGCCAAAGAATTTTAGCTAAAGGACAAGTGATGAACAAATGCTCAATAGACTCCTGTTCGCCACAAAAAACACATTTTGTACAACCGTCCATCTTCTTTTGGCTAAATTATCCTTAGTAAGTAGAACTTTATTGCTTAAGAACCACATAAATATTTTTATCTTTAGGGGAACTTTAACTTTCCAAAGGTATTTTCTTAAGAAAGGGGTATGGTCATTCATGAGATCCTCATACATAGATTTCACGGTAAACACACCATTTGTTGTCAATTTCCAAACAAATTGATCTTTCTCATCAGATAAATTAATCCTCATAAGTTTCCTGCATAATTGTAACCATAGAGACCATTTATTTTCCAATAACAACCTTCTGAAACTGATATTCATAGGTGTTTGGGCTAACAGATGAGCTACTGTTACATTCTTATGATGCACTATACTATATAAGGATGGATATTGTTGAGCTAATGGTGTATTTCCTAACCATGTATCTTCCCAAAAACGGATATGAGTACCATTACCGATCTTAAAAAAACCTCTGTTAAAAAAAATCCTCTTTAACCCTCATCAATCCCTTCCAAAAGGGAGAGTCTGTAGGTTTAGCTTGTACCTCTGATAATGTCTTTTGTCTTAGGTATTTGTTGTGCAGCAGTTCTTGCCATACCCCATCCTCGCTAAGAAGTTTATAAAGCCACTTACTCAATAAACATCTATTTTTCAATTCAATGACCTCGATACCAAGACCCCCTTGATCCTTAGGTCTGCATACGATATTCCACTTGGTGAGCCTATATTTTCTTTTGTTTTCCTCAGATTGCCAGAAGAAACGAGACCTATAAAAGTCCAGTCTTTTCCTTACCCCAACGGGTATTTCTAGGAAAGACAACATGAACATCGGTAAGCTAGTTAACACTGAATTGATAAAGACTAGTCTGTCACCATAGGACAATAAACGGCCCTTCCAGCATCCCAATTTGCTCTCAAATCGGGTCTCCACTGGATACCAATCAGATATTCTAAGCTTTCTAAAGTGGATAGGAATACCTAAATATTTAAAAGGTAGAGACCCAGCGTCACATCCAAAGATCTGTTTATACTGGTCCACTTCCTCCTTTGCCTTCCCAAAACAAAAAATCTCGCTCTTGTGAAAATTGATTTTAAGCCCGGATAGCTCTTCGAAAAGGCATAGAATCAGTTTCATATTTACTGCTTTTTGTAAATCATGTTCCCAGAAAAGGATAGTATCATCCGCATACTGTAGGATAGAGATCCCCCCTTCAACAAGGTGAGGAATGAGTCCACCTACTTGACCGTCATTTTTTGCTCTCTCAATTAAGATAGCAAGCATGTCCACCACAATATTAAATAGAATAGGTGACAAAGGATCACCTTGTCTCAGCCCTTTTTTAGTTTGGAAATAATGACCAATGTCATCATTTACCTTAACTCCTACACTACCCCCTTGGACATATTGATTGATCATCCTACACCATTCAGGGGCAAACCCCTTCATCCTCAAAGTATGTTGTAAAAATGACCATTTCACTTTATCATATGCCTTTTCGAAATCAATCTTGAATAAAACCCCATCTAATTTCTTATTATGTAACTCATGAATAGTTTCATGTAGAATGACCACCCCTTCTAAAATATTTCTGCCAGGCATAAAAGCGGATTGAGTTGGTCTTATAACTCGTGGTGCAATTCCCGTAATCCGATTTGTACCAGCTTTGGTAAAGATTTTGAAACACACATTCAAAAGACAGATAGGTCTATATTGTTGTATTTGCACCGCATCCTCTTTCTTTGGTAATAAAGTTATGACACCGAAATTCAATTTGTAAAGAGGCAAATCCCCAATACTACATTGATTGAACAACGCCATCAAATCATCTTTTATTACTTCCCAAAATTTCTGATAAAACTCAGCTGGGAAGCCATCAGGCCCTGGCGCTTTATTACCCTCCATCTGAAAAAGTGCATCGTGAACCTCCTCCTCAGAAAAAGAAGCTGTCAAGATCGCGTTCTCGACAGTCGATATCTGAGGAATATCCTGCACCTCTTCCTCAACCAAGGAGATGTTATTAGATATCGGAGCCCCAAAAAGTTTTTTATAAAACTCCGTAATGTATACTTTCAAATTATCTTCCCCAACAATAGTTCCCTCCTGTTGTTCTAACTGAAATTTTTTCTTTCTCCTGTGCTTCCCATTTGCAATCAAATGAAAGTATCTCGTATTGCTCCCCCCTTCCTGTATATGCTTAACCTTAGCTCGATGCGCCCACTTAGCCTCTTCCTCTCTTCGCAATCTATTCAGTTTCTCATTTGCATCTTTAAGCGATTCTCTCTTTACCGTCGATAAACTGTTTGTTTCGGCCTTCAAATCTAACCCATCGATAATACATATTAACCTATCCCTTTCTTTTTTATATTGCCCACTTTGGTTCTTTGCCCATCCTTTAAGGAATCTTCTGATATGCCTCAATTTATTCAACCATACATCCATTGGGTTTAATCCCACTAGTACCGACTTCCACTCCTTTGCAATCATATCAAAGAATCCTTCTTGTCGCAGCCAATGCAACTCAAAGGAGAACTTTGGTTTATTACCCAAGTGTGCTTTCACCCCTGAGTCGATAAGAATCGGAGTATGGTCAGATTCCGCTCTTGTCAAGGCCCGCACAGTGACAAGGGGGAATTTTTGTTCCCAAGAAATAGAGGCAAGCACTCTATCCAATTTCTCATAGGTTGGTACCTCCCTACGATTTGCCCACGTAAACTGTCTTCCCGAAAGAACAATTTCACGCAGGTTCAAATGCTCAATAATGGCATTAAAAACAAAAGGCCAACGAGCGTTAAAATTATCATTATTCTTTTCATCACGTTTTCGAATGATGTTGAAATCACCACCTACCAACATAGGTAATGTTTCAGTCTCACAAATACGTACTAGTTCCGCTAAAAACTCAGCCTTATGCGCATCTTGGGCAGCCCCATAGACAGGCACAAGAATCCATTCAAAACCATCCCTTTTACACTTAATATGCAATTTAACACAAAAATCTCCAGTACTCACTTTGAGCACTTCGAGCGTGTCCGAATTAATACCAACTAAAATGCCCCCAGATCGACCATGTGGTGGTAAACAAAACCAGGAGTAGCTATATCCCGCAGCCAACTGATTTAAAAAAGGAATAGAGAAATTAGACCGTCCAGTCTCCAATAAAGCTACAAAGTCTAATTTGTGTTCCCTAATTGCCTCTTTTACAAACAGGTGCTTAGCAGTATCCCCAAAACCCCCAGGATTCCAGTTTATACCTTTAATATTCTGCATTATGAAAATTGCCGCTTAATTCTTCTCCTTGTACTTTTACAAATATTTGTAGTATCATAGACTTTCCTGACCCTAGACCTCTTTTCCTTAATCACCGGATCTAGATGTTCCAAATGATCATCTAAATCCAGTGGGATGCAATCATCCTCCGCCAGGTCACTACATAAAGTAGAAACTTTAGACATAACAAGATTTGATGGATCATCCTCCTTATTTATATACTCATCTATATTTTTTTGCAGCATAGTTAATATCCGTTCCTCTTCTAACAATTTAATTCCTCTAATAGATTTTACTACCTCTCCTTCAGAATGACCTAAAGAAATCCCCAACCGTTCCGCCTTATGCATAATCTCATCATCTGGCATATTGACAATAGAAAGTTTAGAAGATAGAGACTTACCTACACCCGAGGCATCCCTCGACTGTGCAATCCTCATAGCCTTGTCCATTTGAAACATATCTCCATCGGGCTGCCCAGCCAACCTAGCACTAGACCTCACCCCAAGTGAAGGCTTCGCAATTCCACCAAAAGCAATGACCTCCTCCGTAGTGGGTCGAACTGCCGAGTTGACGACAGAATTATCAATAACTTCTAAACTCACACTAGATTTCACCTTCACAGAACAGGATACAATAGAATCTAAGGGCTTACCAACATGGACTGAAGATGAGGCAACCCCCATCACTTCTTTCGTGGCACATAAGCCATCACCCTTAGCCATTGCCAAAACGTCGACAGTATTACGTCCCTTAGAATGTTCCAACGATCCCCCTGATCCCACTCCTACATTGTCACAAATATTCATATCATGTACAGAATCAGAAGACCAATCAAGATCAAAACGCTGCGAAACACCGAAGTTTAAATCATCTAAATTATTTGCCAAAAACTCACCATCAGGCCCACCAAGGACCCTAGCAGAATGCTGCACAGCCAATCCATCTTGCATGGCGCCAATCATTGGCATCTGGTTGCCCTCGCGTGGCGCGCTCATCTCTGACTGGCTGACCGCCACCGCCTGGATCTTCTGCGGTGCGGTGTGCTTCACCGCAACCGGCGAAGTGCTTATTCTTGGCGCAGACAATCCCGCCTCAGCCGCAGCACGCCCAGTTGCCACAGCCTGCAGCAAACCAGCCAACAGCTTGCCAGCAGCATGCAGCGAATCAGCTGCGCCGCTCGTGTCCCGGGGCGAGGCGACAGCAGAGGCAGCGAGCGAGCCGTCGGCCAGTGGCGGCCCTCCACGAGGCACCATGCGTGCCGGGCGCGGCAGACAGGCAGATCCTGCCCGATGCAGCGGTCTGTCTGCTCAGTGCACTGATCCCCGTACTCACCAATCCCGGAGTAGCAACTCTGTTCAGCATATCTACATCGGAAAACGTGCAAAGTTTGTCATTTTGTGCCAAAGAATTGGAATTAGATGTATGTAATAAAATAGGGACAGCTCGATTTTTTTACAACACTCTGGTTACCTGGAGAGACACACTTAACATCCACAGACCCAAACTGGATATCCTCTAAAAAATCACATTGTTCTTGCATAACATCTCCTCCTTTATTAGAATTTGAGCCAACTTGATCATTACCTTTAGATGCCCCTTCTATGCCCTTATCCCTACCATCCATGTCCATATCATGTGCATCTCCATTCTTCTCTTCACCTTGATTATCTCCATTATTTCCATCAGATCCATTATTTGCCTCCACCATAGTAACCTCATGAGACTCATCCTCAAGCTCAACTTCAAAATGTAGCTTATAAAAACCTCTCCTTATGAACATGTCACTATCTGCAGGAATAAGTCTATGATCAAGACACCCAATCTTGGTTCTTAGCACTTTATTCTTGCGAGTATAAGCCATATCCACGTCTAGAGTTTTTCCAAATAGAGTTCCCACTCCCCATAGGGTTAAATAGTCCGATCTAACATCCGATGGCAACCCCGAAACACGAACCCAAACCTCTGGAAGCATGTGTAAGGGCTCCTCCACGAGAGGACCATGAGTCAAAAGCCGGACAAGCCTCCTTGTCGGTGCAAATGTATGTGCCAAAATTCTTCAATCGTTGGACCTCTAACTTACTGGGAAGTTTAACTCTATAAATATTATCCTTGAAATGAAAAACCTCCCAAATAAACTTTTCCGAAGGAACAATCTTCTTGAGCTGTTCAATAATTTCTGGAATAGTCAAAGTAATACCTTCAACCATTACTTTTGCCAGTTTTGGATTTTCTGCCTTAGCCTTGAATACCCCACATGCAAGCTCAAAAAACATAAGCCCCTCATTTGCATAACCATGAAGGATAGCAGTTGGTTTAGGAGCATTTAAAAGATGACATGCATATGTGATATGATGAATAGACTCACAAATATCGCAGAAAGGAGTAGGGCAGTCATCAATATAATGCCCCGGCTTCTTGCACCGAAAGCAACCAGCTTTCTCCTCCTTTTTCTTCTTAGATGCACCCTGACCGTCACTCTCTTTGTCAATAGCCGCAGGCCCAGAAGCTTGGGGAGCGCTCTGTGTCGTCCCCAATGGTTGTGTCACCGATGAAATAGGTTCCGCAACCGGATCCTCAACAACATTAGTAACCCCAGCCGCCGGTTCAGAAGAGTGCACCGCCAAATTAGGTTGTTCTGCCACAACCTCCTTGGGCTTTGTAGCAGCTGTCACAGCCGCCACAACCGCCTCAACAGTCTGCTGCAAGAGAACGGCGTCGATGCCTCCACGAAGAGCACCATCTGAGACCTGCCCCCTACTCTAATTTGCCATGGCGCCACCCCGCCCATTGTTCCACCGACTCTGATTACCTCCATAGCGCGAATTCTCTCTCGTTTCCACCATAGCTCGAGCCAGCCGAGCCGCTTGATTCACCTTGCACAAAGTTGCGGTTTCCCCCGCCGACACCAAAACCATGGCCCTGTTGACCACGCCCAGTGCCATAGCCAGCATAATCACGACCAGAACCTTGAGCAAATCTCCCTCTCGGACCATAATCTGTTCGGTTGTTGCCGTAGCCACCACGGCCAGCGCCATAGCTAGTACGACTGGCAGCATAGTTGCCGCGCTCGCCGCCGAAGCCGTGGTCACCACGGCCACCACCAAAATCTCCGCGGCCACCACCGAACTCACCGCGGCCGCCGTAGTTTCCACGACCACCTCCAAAACCTCCGCGCCCAGCGTTGAAACCACCTCGCCCGGGGTTGAACCCACCCCGGCCTCCGTCTCCACTCATGGCGATCTCGACAGTACGACGACGGATGACTGGAGCCGCCGCCGAACTCTTCTTCTAGGTCAAGCCAAGAAATTTGCGAAAGGCAAATCCGATCGACGCCTCACCCACCTTGGCTATCCTCGGAACGCGATCGCCTTCCAAACGATCGCGAGGTTGACTTGCCTGCCTAAACTTTGGGCCCAAACAGCGCCCGAGTCTCTGTGTCCCGGCCCGCAACCGAGCCTGGTCCACAGTCAACGATTTTGAAATTTCCGTCAACCCCGGATCTTGGTTCCCTGACATGGACGCCGGCGACCAACGCCGCCGATGAACCATCGTCCAACCTCCATTGTCATCGTCCACAAAGACTGACGGCTCGAGCACCGGCAATTTTATGTGATCCAACGATCTAGCTTTCTTGACCAGTACCGGAGAGGATGAAACATCCGTACCTGCGCTTGAAGAGAAGAAAATCGCCGCTCGGGTCGCTAGACGCTGAACATCCCGCCGCCGTAACCTCTTCATTTGCCTCTGGTTAAGCTTAGCTGGATCTTCGGAAAGGTCTGCATTTTGCGACGGCGAAGGAGTACGGCAAAGGTAGGATGCCAGACGAACTCCTTCTCTGACCGGCGATTCCTCATCTCCAGACGCGACAAGCTCCTCATCGTCACTCTCGTCACCTTCTTCGTCCGGTTGCAACGCCCAGAAACGACTCCCGAAGGATCTCTCCGATGAGCAGCCCGCAACATCCACCGGCACCACCGAAAAGAGGGCCGACGGCCTCTCCTTCGGCTCCTTGGATGTCGCCGGACCACACCGCAGCGCTCCTGAAGCCGACAGATCCCGCAGCGGCGGCCCCGTCGCCGGCGATTGGGTGGCGAGATCGCCACCCGCGTCGCCCGCCTGTCGCCTAACGGTCATTTTGCCATCCTCCGAAGGATCTCTCCGATGACCACTCCGGTTCTACGGATGAGCCTCGCTCCTCCTCTTCCGCCTCCGGTCGTCCGCCTACCCCTGGGGACTCGATCCTGTCGGGCGAAAACCGACGAGGTTCGCCGCGCGCCCTGGGCGCCACGGGCACGCGGTGCGTCGAGAACTCGACGAGCGTAGGCGGCGTGACCATCGTCTACGACACCAACACGGCCTGGCTGACCGAGTCCGATCTCCTTCCGGAAGACCTGTTCTACGGCCACGACATGGCCGTGGCCGCCGGAAACAGGCTCTATGTGCTGGAGTCCTACACCACTCCTTTCAGTAGCAACGGCCGGTGCTACTGGGATAAGTACCACGGGGCCCTGCACTGCCTGAAGAAGACGACCGGCCGCAAAGACGTGAGCGAAAACGACAAATAGTAGCGGCGGCAGCCTTTCCCCGATGATTCCCTCCCTTTGCTGGATCTCCGACACCTCCCATTCCCATACCGGGCTCCAGTTCAACCCCTCGAGCGTCACCGCCCACGCCGTCCACCCGAGCGGGCGCACCATCTTGTCTCCGCCTGCAGGCTGCAGCGAGTGGGAAGCATGAATATGATACCTAGATTTAAATAGATATCTTGGGCCACAGCCCACGGCCTGGATTACAACCTCTTTATCGGCTCTAGTAAAATGATAGACTCAACATAGAAAAAACAATAGTAAGACGACGTATATTGATTTGTTATAGTAGTCACATATCAAAATTTATAATTGAAGTTGTGGTTAGAGCTGTCAATGTGGCAGAGAGACACTAGCTAGAATATAACTTCACCACGTTCACCCTCAGTACCTTGTGTCCCTGATCACTAATATATACCATCTTTGCAATTCCCTACTGAGCTCACACGCAACCATCTTTTTCTGTAAGGAAACATAAGTGACACCTTAGTTCTTGCTACCTACGTTTTTATTGGCTGATACATAACCACACATCTTAGGTTCTTTTTTTTTGTTGAGCGTATGAAAAAACAATTGGTTGCCGCGAATGTGGTGTGTGCATACACAACTTCGGAATGGGTGGCATCGTGAAAACATCTTCAACGAAACACACCTCCAGCTAGCACCATTCCTCTGGATCGAACTAAGCCACCGTCAGCTTCTCAGCCCTCCACCACGCCTCCACAAATGAGGAGACAAAAAAGGACATCGATGGATCACGGTGACCGCCGCCGTGAATATCCCCCACCCGCTGGCCATTAACTGCCTCACGCCGGGCACCATCACGATGTACCCAGCGTGGATCTGTCGTGTGCTCGCCAATCGTCATCGTCTCTGTAGCTGGCATGCGCGCGTGCCTTGTGGTGTGTTGGTCTATTGGGGCAGTTAAGAGCATCTCCAGTCGCGTCCCTCAAAAAACGTCCGGCACAAATGATTTGGGGCACGTTTAGGACCGCGCCGGACAAAAAAAGATCAAAAATCTGTACAGAAAAGAGACCCTTTCCAGCCGCGTCCCTCAAACAGCGTCCGGATGCATGCATTTTAATAGAAGGGACCACCCCATGTGGGAAAAGTAGGTGAGAGAAAGTGTGGGGAAAGAGAATGGCATGTGGGGACTAGGGGCTGCATGCATGCATATGGGCTCTCATTTTGTGTCCGGCGTCCCGGTAGAGACTCTATACATAGAGTCTCTACCGGGGACGCCGGACACAAAATGAGGCGCTGTTTAGCTTTGGGGGACGCGACTGGGACGCGATTTTCTCCATTTCTTGTCCGCCGTCCCCCAAACGCCGTTTGGGGGACGCGACTGGAGATGCTCTAAGCATCTCTAGTCTGAACCTGTAACATGCACTAGTAGGAAAAGCCTTATAGGTGGATCTTAGTTCTGTGGCGTACCACCCAAAAATGTGCCAATAAAGTTGTTTTGTGGCGCACCAGGCACAGAAATAGCTAAATTTTGTGGCGCACCAACAATCCATGCGGCGCACAGGACCACGTGCGCCACAGAAATAAGACATTTTGTGGCGCACTAGTCCTGGTGCGCCACTGAATTAAGACTTTCTGTGGCGCACGTGGGATGGTGCGCCACAGAAATGTGTAGAAGTTTTTTTTGCTCCCCACGCAAATCCACCCCCCTGATTGCTTTTTTTACCTCTGTAAAAAATGAAAGAAATAGATAGAAATTTCAAAAAATAAATTCTATCAAGATGTCCATGTATTATGTCATCTTTTACCACTAAAAATTAACAAACATAAATTTCGATTTTTTTTGCAAAATTGTGTGGAAAAATCATCAAACTGGATTTCTGGTTGCATACGAACTCGAAAAAGACGCACAATATATCAAAATGATCCCAGAAAATTCTTTATCCGAATTCATTCGGGCTTGGCCGATTGGACAATTTTTAGAATCACCAAATTCGAAAAGAGTAAAAAGTTACGGCCAATTAAAGTTTTTTTTGCTGCAAAATACAAAAAAAGAAAAAAAATTATGTGCGCACCAAGTGCCCACGTCCAAAATTTGAATTTTCTGCTGCCCTCCTCCACTTCTTTTCCACTTCTCCTCCACTTCTCCTCACTTCTTCTCCTTGGATGCAAACTTCTCATCCACTTCTCCTCCTCCTCCTCCACCACCACCACCACCACCACCACCTCCTCCGGCCGGCCTCCTCCTCCTCCACCACCACCACCTCCTCCGGGGTTGGCCTCCTTCTCCTCCTACTCCGGTGACCTACTCCAGCGACGACCACCTTCTCCTCCTCCACCACCACCTCCTCCTTCTCCACCACCACCTCCTCTTCCTCCACCACCTCCTCCACCACCACCTCCTCTTCCTCCACCACCTCCTCCACCACCACCACCTCCACCACCACCACCACCACCTCCACCACCACCACCACCACCACCACCTCCACCACCACCACCTTCACCTCCTCCACCACCACCACCACTACCACCTCCTCCTCCTCCTCCGCCCGTCCTCCTCCTTCACCCACCCACCCACCTCCGGCTACCTTCCAGTGAAATATAAAAAAAAATTACAAAATTCGGCGGCCCCAGACCTAGATCTAGATCTGGCCGCCATTTTTTTGAATTTCAAAAAAACCTTCTGTGGCGCACCACCGACGGTGCGCCACAGAAATAAGACTTTCTGTGGTGCATGGGCCGGTGCGCCACAGAAACCTTATTTTTGTGGCGAGAATTCTGTGGCGCACCGCCCATGCGCCACAGAATCATTTTTTGGTGCGGCACTGATGAGGCTTTTCCTACTAGTGATGAAGTAAGGAAAAAAATCTGAATCTCGCCTTCTCTCTAGTGTCTAGGTTCCTACCATTGTTGATCCTGGGATGGTGGAGCTGTTGGTGTGTCGTGATGCAGTGTTCCTGGCCCGAATGAAGGGGTGGTCTCATGTCATCCTTGAGACAGATTGTCAACTGATTGCCAATGCTTGGAAGGATGGGAAGTGGCAGCAATCGGACTCAGCAGTGATTCTGCGGGAGATGAAAGATACTATCTCCGTTTTTCAGGGTTTTAGGTTCGAGTTTGTGCGGAGAGATGCTAATAAAGCAGCACATGTTTGTGCTCGCTCCGCTCTCTTCCTAGAGTCTTGTCACATTAGTTTTGAACTTATCCCTGATTTTCTGATTGAGCCTGTTCAATCAGATATTTTGTCATCATTTGAATAAAAGCCATGCGGCGAAACTTTAAAAAAAGTTCCTGATATACTACTGCTATGATATTATGTATTATGTGGAATTATACATTTCTATAAATTGTGAAAGTAACTTTGGTAGTTTGGTTATACTAAATACACAACTGAAACTTATGACCATGAAACTTATGTGTCACTCAAAATTTCGCTCCAATTTTGGTTAGTTCGGTTATTACCGAAACCTAATGATATCGAATGGTTATTACCGAAACCGAGACATATTTGTGTACAAAACCGTATTACCAAAGTATTAGAACAAAATTAACCGAACCGCAGCTGCACTTAGTACCTTGTGTTCCTGATCACTAATATATGCCATCTTAATTTGCACTTTGCTGCAGAGTTCACACACAACCAAGTTGTTCTGTAGGAAAACATAAGTGACGCCTTAGTTCTTGCAATACGTTTGCATTGTCTGTGATCCAAACCCACACCTTTAGGATTTTTGTTTGTTTGGTGAGCGTATGAAGAAAAATCACTTGACGCCAGGTTTCCGTCTCTGTGGACGGCTGCACGGACGCAGCGGTCGTCCGTCCGGCCCTCGCACGGGCCCGCCTGGCAGGGACACAGCTGCTTCGTCTTCCGCGGTATTACTTACGGGCGGCACGCTGCAGCCTTTTCAGGGCCGCGTTAATGGCGCGCCTCGGCTTCCGCGAGCGTGCGCAGCTGGGTGTCGTCGCAGTGGCAGTACATTGAAGGCGATATGGCTTCCGAGCCTCTTAAAGGGACGCTGTCGACGCCCATTTCCCCGACCACACCATTACCAGAGCCAATACAATCCACCCCACCGACGTCATGGGGAAGAAATATTGACCCTTCCGCAAGACCAAGAACGACCACGAGGCTAGCGGCTCGCGGTCCGGCAAAAAGCTACGGATCGGGTAGTACGTCCGCATCGACTTCGCGCGCCGCCTTTCGGAGGAAAACCGACCGGTGCCATGGCTGGACGGAAACCTGTCTGGAGGAGGCTGGTACCTCAACTCCAGGCGCGTGCCGGTACCCCCACTGCCGCGCGAGGGCCGAGAGCGCCAGGACGAGGTGCGCCACCGCCGAGCTATCTTGCCGCCGGATCTCCAACAAGATCCGGCGTACGTGCTCAACTCCTACAACTGGATCTCCTTCGGAATGTGGGAGTTCGACGCGCGCCGCCGCGCTGGCTATATCTGGGACGTCGAGTTCTTCGACCGCGAGATCGCCGCGGAAAAAGAGGAGAACGATCAGGAGGACGCGGACGATGACGCGGACGAGGTCGAGGACGAGGACGAGCAGGTGGAGCGCGCAGAGTACGACCACAATGACGGCGGGCCGGCGTGGGATCCGGAGACCCAGCCGCCCGACATTACTGAGGAGGAGGCCATTGACATGCCACTGGGCAACAACGAGCGCGACGAGCTCAACGAGCTCGCTTTGTGGTACGGGCTCGCAATCCAGCTCCGTGAGTCCGCGTTGCTACAGGGTAGGCCCGTGACTCCTCCGGCCACGCCAACGCGTTCCAGCGACCGCGCTCCGGCTGCTGCTCCGGCCTGGGATCCCTCGCCACCTTCACCACAGCCTCGTACGCAGGCGACGGCCTGGCCGCAGTTGCCACAGCCTGCCCTACCTCCTCCACCGCCGGCGTACCAGCTTCCATGGCCGACGCCGGAGTTCATCGACCTCGTCAGCGACGACGACCAGTAGGCAGTACCTAGATTTTTATGGCCTTTTTATGTTTGTTTATTAATGTAAACTATGACTTTATGAATGTGAAAAAAAATTATGCGTCGTTCCGCTGGAACCACCCCGCCACAAACGGACGCGTGGACGATTTTGATCATTTCGGCCGACGCAAACGAACGCGACAGATGCCCTAAGAGCATCTCCAGCCGCGTCCCCCAAACCGTCCCCCAAAGGGATTTGGGGCGCGCCGGACAGAAAATGCGTTCCAGCCGCGTCCCCCAAAGCCCTTTTTTGTCCGGCGCGGCCCGATACGGTGTCCGGCGCCCCGAGCCCATCCCCGTCCCACAGGGGACGCACCGGGGACGCCGGACACAACGAAAAGCGAGGTGAGGAGGCGCGGGCCCGACCCGTCAGCGGCATAGGAAGGCTAAAACCCCGTCGCCTACCTTTGGTCAAGCGACGTTAATGGCGTCCCTGTTTTCCCAGGCGACGCAGGGACGCGTCCCGTCGTGCATGGCCGCGTGGCCATCCGCGCCGGAGTTATTGTGTGCAACCACCCGCTGCCGCCGCTGTTTTAAGACGCCCTGCAGTTCTCGCCGCTCATAATCCTTCTCGTCGCCGCCGCCTCCCCCCTCCCAGATCTTCTCCTCGCCGCTCAAAAAATGTCGAGCTCGTCCTCCCGCAAGATCGCCGCGGCGAACAGCTTCGGCGCAGCAGCCTCACCGTGGCGGAGGCGTGGGCGCTGTACCACGCCCGGTATCCAGTCCCGCCGAACATGCGGCTGCCAAGCAGCGGCGGCTGGAAGATGGCCGGGAACGGCATTGGCGTTCCGCCGCCGCCGAAGCCGCGCACGGAGCAATGGTGGGACGCCGTCGAGGCTCGTCGGGCTCAACTCACCGCCCAGGAGCGGTTGGATCCGACGTGGGCGGTCGACAACAACGACGCTCGGTGGACGACGTACTTCAAGGCGAAGTACGACATCGAGATGCACAGCACCGACAACCTCGTCGGCGGCCCCAATAGCTGGAACAAGGACGGCCGCGCCCTGTTCTGGGGCGTTCCGGGGCGCACCCTCGACAACGTCATCCGCGGCATCCGCAACGACGCTCCAAGGCTGGGGATGTCGTCGTCGCCGCCGCCGTCTCCTCAATGGCAGCGAGGAGGACGACGTACTCGTCCTCCTCGCACTCTTCTTCCTCGGGACCGGCGCGATCGACGCCGTCCTCGTCTTACCGGTCGGCGCCGTACACCGTTCCCAAACGGGAGGTGAAGGAGGAGCCGGCGATGCCCGTCAACACGAGGCGTGGCGGCAGCGGCAGCCGGCGGCAGCAAGGGAGGCGCGGCGGCACCCTCCTCATCCCGAAGCCGGAGGTGAAGGAGGAGCCGGAGGAAGCGTCGCGCGCGGCGGCTGGCCGGCGGAGTACGAGCGGCAGCGGCGGCTCATCGCCGGCAGCGACGACCCCGAGGACCGCCCGGGGTTGCGGGCGGCGTTCTTGGCGTCCATGAATGACAAGGACGCTCGGAGGGGCGACTCTGGACGCGGCGATCGCCATGTCCATCCGCGGATCCCGGCAAGCCGGCCGGTGGACCTCACCGACGACGGCGAGGCGGGACCAAGCGGCTTGGTGAAGGACGAGCCCGTCGACGAGCGCGTCAAGCGGGAGGTCGTCACCGACGACATGTACAACTTCCGAGCAGTATTACGACGCCTCCGGCCGCCGCAAGTGGTTCTAGATTAGGTTTAGTTTAAAGTTAGTCAAATTTCGTTCGAATCTATGTAAGTTTGGACGAATCTAATCGAATCTAGTTAAGTTTAAAATTTGCGAAATTTTGTTTGGGGGACGCGACTGGGGAGCGACGTCCCCCAAACGCGGCACGAACGAAACACGTCCCCCAAACGCTCAATCCGGCGCGGTTTGGGGGACGGTTTTGGGGACGCAGCTGGAGATGCTCATCTCCAGCCGCGTCCCCCAAAGCGTCCCCCAAAGGGATTTGGGGGACGCCGGCTAAAAAATCATCCCAGTCGCATGCCCCAAAGGCCGCTTCGCTCCGGACGTCCCTCAAATATTGTCCGGCGTCCCTAGCCCATCCCCTGTGTATAGAGTCTCCATCGGGGACGCCGGACACGATTTTTACACTTACTTTTTGTTTGGAGGTCGCGTTTGGGGGATGTGGCTAGGAAATGGACCTCCTCCAAACAAAAATTTCGTCCGGACGTCCCCCAAACGAAAATTCGGCGCTATTGCCGGACGTCGTTTGGGGGATGCGACTGGAGATGCTCTAACACCTCCCATCTCGATCGGGCTCCCTTTCTACCCTGGGAGCGTCACCACCCACGCTGTCCACCCGTGTGGGCGCAGCATCGTGGTCTCCGCCTTGAGCGAGTGGAAATTGTCGCGGGGCACCTTCTCCTATGGCACGGAGAGCGGCGAGAAGATATCTACTGCTCCGACACATTTGGATGCTACGGATTCCCGTGACAGCACTATCGTTAGATTAAATCGGACGGCCAAGACAACTGCGACTAGTCTCCTTCCGTAACATTTACAAGATACACCTATTGTTTTGATCTTTTATGCAAAGCAGACCCGCGGACAGACGCTCAAAGTCAACTGCCCCCAAATCTCGTGTTGATTAGGGAAGAACGACGCGGCCGCGCTCGATCCGCCGCCACAGAGCTGGGCCAACAGCCACCGCTGCCAAGGAGTTGTTCGGCAACCAGCCAACCACCAATGAAGAATAGCAGATGCAGCTTGCGAGTCCGGCACCGTCGCCCGGCGCCACCACTGATGACCTCACAAGTATCTGTTCGACTATTTTTGCTCCTTTGTCAATATTCTGTACCATAGTTCTGCTCGCGAGCCCGATTGTACCTTCATATCTGCATATCTTCTTATTTACATTCTTTCTCTTCAAGTTTTTAATTGCTAGACTTTTCTGATGTATCGGCTGATCTCAGTACGTGCTTTATTAACTGAATCAATCTTCAGAGAACAATACAGAAAAAAAATCTTGTCTGGAAGTTTATACTGTCAACTACCCTATAATTTGTGGTCTAAGAGCATCTCCAGTCGCGTCCCCCAAACCGTCCCCCAAAGCGCGCCGGATTGAGCGTTTGGGGGACGTGTTTTGTTCGTGCCGCGTTTGGGGGACGTCGCTCCCCAGCCGCGTCCCCCAAACGCCGCCCCCAATCAGAAATTCAAATAGATGCATTCAAAAGAGATCGTTCCCGCCGGTTCGTCGCGATCGAAGTAGCGGCGATCGATCAAAGTACTTGGGCGCGCGATCATATTACGGACCGGTGGTGCATGCAAATTAGAAGAAGGGGTTGGTCGACGGCGTCGTGTCCCGAGTCGACGCAGGCCCGTCGAGCACGACGACCTCGTCGCGATCCGCTCGTTCTCGTGCATGGTGCGTCTCGCTCCGTCGCCGACGCGGAGGCCGACGCAGGTGTAGCGAGTAGAAGACGCGTCGGCCTGCTCTTGCTGCTTGCTGCCGCTGCCGCCGATGCCGATGCCGCTGCCGGGGCCGCCGCGTCCGCCGCCGCCATTTTGGCTTCGATGTCGTCGAGGATCCGGCCTTTGAAGAAGTTGTGCGCCGCTCGCGTCCGGGGAGACATTCCCTCCGTCGACGTTCTCGGCGAGGGACATGTCGTCCTCGCGTTTCTTGAGCTCCGGCCTTCTCCTCTTGCCTCTTGAGCAGCTCGGCCCACCTTTGGTCGGCCTTCTTGTCGCGGGAGATAAAGGTCGAGGAGACGTCGGCGAGGCATTTCGTGATCGACGCTGCGTCTTCTCGGACGACGCAGCGTCGGCCAAGGCGTCCTTGGCAGCCTTGTTGCCGATGGGACGCCTCGCCGACGTTGCCGGCCGACGCGTCCGGATCAATGGCGTCCTTCCCCTTGGACAACGACGGGCGCGTCAACTTCCATTTCTCATTCACTTTGAGCTTGCCATAGCAATGCGTCGGCGCGAACGGCCCGTGACCATCCGAGTACTTGGCGTACAATTCCATAGCCCGATCAAACTAACCAAAGAAAGCGAGTCATTTCATCGAACACAATGTGGGCGCTACGGATTATGGAAGAAACAGTCGTACCGGTTGGCCGACGTCGGCGCCGCTGTCGCCTCGGTCTCTAAGTCGTGATGGTACCCATGGAAGGAGTTCACCGACGCCCGGATGATGGCCCATCGCGTCGACATTGCCTTCGGCTCCTCTTCATTGGCACTTTCCGGTAGTCGGCTGTTGATCGGCTTGCGCTCATCGAACTCGGCCTTGATCCTCGCCCAATACTTCCCGCCTTTTTGGTTGGCGCCGATGATGGAGTCATGGCTCACCGTCGCCCACGACTCGCAGAGACAAAGATCTTCCAGAACCGTCCACTTCGGGCCTCGTGTGCCCGACGCCTTCTTCTTCTTCTTCTTCTTCTTCTTCTTCTTCGTCCTCACGCCGTCCGCGTCTACCTCCACGAGATCATCGTCACCGGCACCCTCGTCGTCCTCTTCCTCGCCGCCCTCTTCCTCGCCGCCCTCTTCGTCCTCAACGTCGTCCTCCTCGTCGTCCTCCACCCCGTCCTCTTCCTCGTCGTCCTCCTCCTCAACCCCGTCGTCCTCCTCGGCACCGGCGCCGTCGTATTCGAGCGGACCCCTGCGGCCGGTGAAAGGGCCGCCGTCCGGACCGGGTCCCGGCTCGCGTTGCTCGTACGCCGGGGAGTAGAGGTTGTTGGGGTTGAAGCCGCCGTGCGGCGGCGCATCTCGGTAGTGCGGCGACAAGTTAGGCGTCACGCACCCGGGAGTGGCGGAGGGGCCGTCGTTGTAGAAGGCGGCTTGCGACGGAGAGAAGACTCCCGGAACGTACACCGGCACGTTCGTACTATATGGGATCGCGTTGGTGGCGGCGATACACCCGGCGATTATGCGGCGAGTGCCGGCGCGCCGCCGAGCCTTCTTCTCCGGCTCCGCCGCCCTCCGTCCTTTCCGCTCCGCCGTCGATAGCTTCCGGCGCGGGCAATCTTGCTGCCATTCATCTTCGGTCATGCCTTCGGGCTTCTTCTTCGCAGCCGGCGCCTTCCGCGGCTTCGCGAACGGCGCTTTCGCCCCTATCGTCGCATTGCCCGGCGGCTTCTTGGCCGCTTTCTTCGCCTTCTTTTTGGGGGCTGTCGGCGGCGCCATGGAATGGGGAGAGGGTAGCGGCGGCGGCGGGTGCACGGCGGGAGGGAGAAAGAAATCGGCGGGAGAGGAGAAATGAATCGGCGGCGGGATATGTTTTGGGAGGCCCGTGCGCGGCGGTATAGGCGCGATTTGGCGGGAGCGGCGGGATTTGGCGGGAGTGTGAGACGAATTTTCCCTGTGCCGGCGACGGGTCGGGCCCGCGTCGGTTGGCCTCGCTTTCGTTGTGTCCGGCGTCCCCGGTGCGTCCCTCGTGGGACGGGGACGGGCTCGGGGCGCCGGACACCGTATCGGGGCGCGCCGGACAAAAAAGGGCTTTGGGGGACGCGGCTGGAACGCTTTTTTTGTCCGGCGCGCCCCAAATCGCTTTGGGGGACGGTTTGGGGGACGCGACTGGAGATGCTCTAAGCTTTGGCTATTTGGGAGCGAGCTGAAACCTTGAGCGAGGAGAGTCCAGAAAGGAAGGATCATGTGCCACAATTCAAAAGAATAAAGGGGCTGATTTGCAAATGAAGCATGGTGGCTGACGGAAAGAGGAGGAAGAGGAGAAAGATTTGATCCTGTCCCTTGATTCAGATTGGAAGGTCTGGATCGCTGGGGAAACTGGTAGCATCCAAAGGGGTTGGAGCACTAGATATCTTCTCGGAGAGCGGCAAGTGGACGCGGCATGGCGACTAGATGTTGCCATTTAGGGGCCCTGCGTGCTACGACCCCGACCTCGGCGCGTGGGTCGGGCTCTACCTTGACCCTCACAATAAAGATGATCATCGTAGTAAAACCTCTACATGTAACATCGACTACCACATGTGCGCGTTCCGGGTCACGTCCATCTGCGGCCAGACGCCCAAGTGGAAGAAGGTCTAATGAGGGTCAAAATTTATTTTAATATATGATTTTTGTTGAAAAATAGGTTTAAACAGCTTTGACACACGACCTTGATTACGACCTGTTTGTTAGCTCTAGTAAAATTATTGGTTCCACATTACCAAAAAATATAATGCTAAGGGCAACTTCAATAGTATAGGCGGTTGTTGGGTATAAGCAAAATGACATGTCATCTATAGCTAACATTCAGGGCCGGCCCTAACATCTTAGGGTCCCGGTGCAAGACAAAGAAAAGGCTCGCCGGCTTGCCCTACCACCGTGCTGGCCCCTTGCTGCTGACCGCATCCCTGCCACCGCGCCGGCCGCCGGCCCCTGCCCTCAGCACTGCATGCCCTGCTGTGTGCGGATGCCAATTTCCTTTGCCCCTTTCTTCAACCTTTTGACGATTGGAAAATAGAGAACGAAAACTGGGAACAAATCAAATTGAATCGGATGAACAAGAACAGACTAATTTAGAAGAATACTACAGAAGAGGATCAAATCTTGGACGGGTTTCTTAGGAATCAATCGTGATCTCCTCCTACATTAACTCCTCCAAAATAGCCAGAAATTTGGACGTTTGAGAGCCGCCCCATTTTCTACTCGTCGTTGGTCATTGGGGCTGGGTGACGAAAAATAAAGAGGAGGTGATGGCCGAGGGAAGAAGTCAATGCAGTTGTTCCTTTATTTCTTTCACGATTCACGATGAAGTTTAGCTGCGTTTGTGTACATGGGCAGGCAAAAAGGCTAATTCTTTTCTTTTTTTTCCAAACGAGGCTAGCTACCCATGTTACCTGTACGTACCTGAGGGGCCCCTGCCGATCGGAGGCCCAGTGCCACCGCACCGGATGCACCGGCTCAGCGTCGGGCCTGCTAACATTTAGCTAACAAGTACAATAGTTGGGGTACCACTAGAAAAAGACCGATCTCCGCGAAGGGAAACTTGCGTCCGTGAATCGTACGAGAAGCTGACGCGTGTCCGTCCCACGCGAATCCCGTCCCGCGCCACGCGCTCCGCCGCGAGTACCGTCCCGCGCCGCGCGAGTACGCGCGCGTCCGCGCGCAAGTACGCGGTAGCTAGCCGCTCATCCTCCGACGCGAGTACGCGCTAGCTGGGCATTCTCCCGCGCGAGTACGCGTGATTTTCCGCCCAAAGTACGTGTACTGCCGCATGTAGCTAATTAACTCTCGCAGAATCAAGTACAAAACGACGTAGCTAGCTCGCTACATACAACTGTATATCCTCGTTTTTTTTATCAAAACATAGGTACATTGATGGGGGCATATGCTGTGAACTAGGCCCAACAGGTGTACTAGTGGACTAAGCAACCTGGACCATCGGATGTAAAATATACAGTCTCCTGATCGGCAAGTTCTACCCACATGTAAATTTTAGACGAAGGCCCTTGTAAATTTCTGGAAAACTGCAACAGGTCACGCACGCACTCGATCTCAATCTCCTGTCCCTTCTAGGAGGCGGCAGCCCTAATCCTAATAAGCTCCACCGCTCAAGTCCCCAACGGCAGCCGCGCCGCCGCCGCCGCCGCCGAACATCCGAACCCATATCCCTACAGATCAAGGCCGAGCTGTCATCAGTGGCGCCCTTCCGAGGGCTGCAGGTGGTCGCCTTCGTGCCCTCGATTGTCTGCTGCTAGCTGACCGTGGCGCTCATGGAAGGTGCAGATCGTGGCCAAGCCGTCCTCGGTGGCACGGTGGCGCGGTCGTGAAAGTACAGCTCGGGGGAATCACTTGATGTGCTCTCATTCCGGCGACATTCAAGGACCAGTGAATGGAAGGCAGTAGCTGCCCACCACCGTCAGCTGCTGCCTCTGTTCCTACGAGTAAACCAAACGTACCAGCTTTACCAGGTAAGAGATTAGGTGCAAATTAGTAGAGCTAAAATATCAGATACGTGTTGGAAACTGCAGCTATTGCACTTGCATTTTCCTGATGCGGATAATTTGATAGTGCACTTGTTTTCTACAGTTTACTTGTTACCTTTGCGATTTAATTTAGTGTCATGTTTTTTTAGAATGTATTAGTGATTGAGCTTCTTCAAATTTTTCTTGTAGCAATGGAATCAGTTAATAGTTTGGTAATGCCAGATTATTTGAGCGATGCAAACTCTGTTGCTGAGATCAACTCCCCAATGCTGAATATTGACACTTCTAGCACACCCAAAAAGAGGAAAACCTTCTCTCGAGATGTGAGTATTCCTTTCTTTGATAGTTTTTTTTCTAAAGAGTATACTGCAAAGCTTCTCTCTTCTTCACAAAGCAACAATCACTTGGCGCAAATTGTTCTTTGTTCTTCATAAATAGTTCTATGATTTTCACAACATTCATTTTCAGTTTTTATTGAAATTTCAATTTCGAGTATTGATGTTGGGAGGTCTGGATACTAACTATGATGGTTTTGGGTTTCCTGGAGGGTTTTTTTTGTTTATCCCTGAATGTACTGAGGAAATGAAGCCAAAAATAGGAATGTTGTTTGAAGAGATTTCGTCCGCGGAGAAGTTTTACAAGCAATATGCTCACCATGTTGGATTTTCTGTCCGCCGTGCGCAACAATTGATAGTGAAGGAAGTACTTCAGTGGAAGCGCTTCAAATGCGCAAGGGAAGGTTACCGGTCAAGCAAAGGTACGGTTACTGCTAGCCCTCACAACAAAAAACGTAAGGTCATCAAATTGACTAGGTGTGGATGTGATGCTCAGATGTACGTCAAACGAGATTCTGATGGAAAATATAAGATAGTCTCATTTATTGAGCAGCACAACCATGAACTAGTGTCACCTAGCAAGCAACACTTGATCAGATCAAACCGACAAGTCAATGAAAAGGCAAAGAGAGTATTATATGATTGCCACAAAGCTAGCATAGGCCCTTGCAAAGCATATCGGTTGCTCCATGTTAGTGGTGGAGGGTTTGATGGCGTGGGCTGCACAAAGAGAGACTTTCAAAATTATTATAATGACTTCAAAAATAAAATCAAGGACTGCGATGCACAAATGCTAGTGGACCAACTTGGCAGGATGAAGAAACTCAATGCTGCATTCTTCTTTGAATATGAAGTCGATGAACATGGTAAGATGGTGCGCTTGTTCTGGGCGGATGCCACGAGCAGGAAAAACTACCAACATTTTCCTGATGTCCTGTCCTTTGATTCTACATACAGTACTAACCAGTACGACATGATTTTTGCACCCTTTACTGGCATCAACCATCACATGCAAAGTGTTTTCTTTGCCGCTGGATTTCTAGCTGATGAGACAATTGAGGAGTACACTTGGATGTTTCAGGCCTTTCTAAGAGCCATGGGAGGGATAGCACCGCGATTAATCATAACAGATGAGTGTGCTCGTATTGGGGGTGCCATTAGAGCCGTTCTCCCAAAAAGTATTCATAGGTTGTGCATGTGGCACATTCTTCAAAAAGTTCGTGACAAGGTGGAACCTTCTATTGCAGGTGATGAAAAATTCTGGGAGAGGCTTAATAGGTGTGTGTGGCAATCGAAACACCTGCCAAATTTGAGGAGAGGTGGCATGCTCTCATATCTGATTTCAAGTTAGAGGGCAATGTTTGGTTAGCTAAACGGTTTGATCTCCGAAAGTCGTGGATACCAGCGTATTTCATGGACATTCCTTTGGCAGGTATTCTTCGAACCACTTCGAGGTCAGAGAGCGAAAATGCCTTTTTCAAGAGTTTTGTCGGCCGCAAGTTGGCTTACGTTGAGTTTTGGCTGCGGTTTGACACGGCTTTGCAATGTCAAAGGCAGGAAGAGTTGATAGCCGACAACTCAAGTATACACACAACACCTACTCTGCTCACAACATGGGAAATAGAAAGGCAAGGTAGTGAGACATTCACGCATGAGGTATTCGCTTTATTTCAGAAACAGGTGAATGCAGCCAGAGAGGATTGTGATATCCAGACCACAACAATTATGGATGGGACAAAAGTATTTGAGGTTAGCGATGCTTGGGGAGTTAGGGAAGTCCGTTTTGACAGCACAACCATGATTGCCAAATGTTCCTGTAAGCTTTTTGAGTCTAAATGAATTCTTTGTCGGCATATTATACGTGTCTTCAGGGCTTCAAAGATTAATGAGTTGCCAAGCATTTATGTTCTAAGAAGATGGGAGAAAAAGTGCAAAAGGTATTTTTCCATACACCTGGTATTATTTCTTAGTCTTCGATCTCATTTTTTTCTTATTCTTTTCATAGAGACGCTGTGTATGATGGAGAAGGAAACCTACTCGAAGAAAATGCCACTGGCTCTGCTGAAAGGGCGATAAGGAAGAAGATATCAATCGTCCGAAACATACTGGAAGAAATCATAAGGGATGCTAGAGCATCTGAAGAAGTAGTTGACTTTATTAACACTGGTTTGAGCAACCTTCAGTCATCTCTATTACAGAAATTTCAAACTGTACCACCAACTCGCCATGAAGAACAAGAGACTTTTATTGGGACAAGCATTCCAACTCAAGTTGCCGTCTTGACAGCTAGTGATACTTGTTCAAGAGGCACATGCTCGAGAATAAGGGGACATAGAGATGATGCAAAAAGCGGAGGAGGGAAAAAGAAGAAAAAAGATCCCAACCTGAAAGTCCCACGCCAGTGTGGCCTATGCAAAGAAGTGGGATTCCATGACGCACGGAAATGTCCCAAAAAAACATAAACGTGTATGTGTCGGTGACTGTTACATCCTTCAGGACTTTTATGTAGCATATTATTGTGTGCTTGTCTGTATGTTCTTGTAATCTGCAACTGCAAGGCATGTAATGTGAAGTAAGATGATGTTGCAGCGTGTTGATACGTGTGGCCCAGAATTCTTTATGTTCTGGTTTGGTGTTTGAGGAATCTTTGTTGGATTTTAATTGAGTTTCATAAAATTCTCACATATATTTCATTGAGTTGCACACGAATTCATCCGGAACATGACCTGGTACATAATCTCATGTGTACGTTTGTACTTTTGTCCAGCCGCATGGAGCACCCATCAGAATTTTAGAATCAAGATTAACAGGGATTGTGGACAACGCCAATGACAGGAATAAGTCAGGGTTCCTTTTTGAGGGATCGGGAGATAGGAAGACAAAGATGGGTGGTTTTCAGAAAAGTTGCATGATTATTTCAGAAACAGGGTAACAAGCGGGGGCGTTTTCGCAAATTTGACAGGGTTGATACTTCCGCTTCAATCAAGACCCTTGGTACAGAATCGGACGATCAGCAGGTTGCCTAGTCCACTAGTACATATGTTGGGGCTAGTTCACAGCATATGCCCCCGTACATTGATACACCCGATCGAGTACAGTCGAGCAGACCAACGAGTACAGTCGCGTAGACGTGCGAGTACAGTGACGCACACGAGCGAGTACAGTCGTGCACGCGAGCAGGTACAGTCACGCACAACACACGAGTACAGTTGAACACACAGACGAGTACAAGTACAGTCACGCACACGAGCAGGTACAGTCGTGCACACGAGCAGGTACAGTCAAGCACAACACACGAGTACAGTTGAACACATGAGCAAGTACAAGTACAGTCACGCAGACGAGCAGGTACAAACACGCATACGAGCAGTGTACGGCCGTGAACACAATCAAGTACATGTACGAAGTACAGTGGCGCACACGAGCAGGTACAGTCGCGCGTAAGTACAGGTACAATCCCACACACGGGCGAGTACAGTTAGCGAGTAAAGGGAAAAATTGCACCAAATAAACTAAAAACAGAAGTACTTATCAGTTGAAACACGAGTACAGTTAGGTACACACCACAGGTACAATCATAATATTATTGGAAGTACGAAAAAAAGTATCTCCAAACCTATCAACATGGGATCTAGTTTTGAAGATCTCGACGCGAGGATCTCAAAAGTGAAAACGGTTCGCAATTTGGAATTACGGTTCGCAAGATATTTCATTTTTTAAAAACGAATCTAAAAGAAAAAGAGAAAAACTGACACAACCCAGTCTTCTCTCTCCTCCCCCATACCCACCTTGCTCCCCCTTGCGACACGCGTGTGTGCAGGACCACTTCCTGTGGATTTCCACAGGCACAACCGCGCTCACTTGTCGCGTGCGGAGCGAGTTGCCTTCCCTTCCCAGAGGTCGGCCTTTTTCTAGAGTTTTCGCAATAGTTGGCTATAAAAATGTACTACTTTTTGAATGGATGACCTAGCTTTCATTCACACAACTTGTCTAGAAGCACGTGCAAAGCTAGCTTTTGCATAAAAGTCCACTTACATTCTCTTTTCTTCAACTAGACATAAATATATTATTTGAATCTTTATAGCCAATTGATTAGGATTTATAATTGCACCCGTAGTCACATATCAGCACTCATAATTGCACCCATAGTCAGAGTTGCCAATGACTCAACGTGCCATGGAAAAACTCGAGAATACACTCACCACGTGTGCACTTATTCCCTCGAGTCTCTGATCACTATGTGTACCAAGTCGGCGGACGATGTTTTCGAAGTTGTCTACCCACCAAAGCTGATTACGCAAGGGTAAGAAAGATCAATGATACTATCTCCGTTTTAAGGAATAAGACGCACACGTATTTGAAGACGAACTTTGACCATAAAAATTGAACAATAAAATCTTGAATATATTATATGTAATTAGCACCGTTGGATTCGTATTGAAAAGTACTTTCTAATGATGCTAATTTTATTCAGAAAATCTTTATATATTTGAATTAATTCTTGGTCAAACAAAAAACACATAAAACGAGGTGGCCTTATTCTTTGAAACGGAGGTAGTATAAAGGTAGATGATACTGATTGCACTATTTTCTTTGAAGAATGGTCTTCTCATGAGCTCAAGTCTTGGAAAATGAGAGAGGTGTGGGTGAGAATACGAGGTTGCCCCAAGGAGCTTCGTGATGATTATCTTGCACTTTTTGCTACTGGGACTCCTATAGGTAAAATTAGATGAAGCTCGGTGTCGAGGGTACTCCTCGGCAATGCCCACCTTTTGGGACTTAGGGTTGATGGAATCCTGCAGGTTGACACAAGACATCGGATACCAAACAAACGAGAAGAGAGATTTACCCAGGTTTGGGGCCCTCGATAAGGTAAAAACTCTTACTTCCTACTTGTCTGATCTTGATTATCGAAATTATCGGGTTACAATGTGGTAACCGAAGACTAAGACTAAGATCTCATCGAGCGGCTAAGATTACTTATGACCTAGCTCTAGACTTGCGGTGATTCTGGCTATGTTGATTGTGTGTCCCTCGGCAGACCCTCTCCTGGCTCTTATATTGTGAGCCAGGTCTCGAGAGTTCTGTCCGGGTACGACTAGGTTACAAAGAGTTCTACTTCTAGACTTTTTGTTGTTCTTCGTCTTCCTGCCTTGTTCATCAAATCCCTTTTTCCGGAACCGACATAGCGGCCCACCTTAGTCGGTGGATGATCTTCATGGGCCCCTGGTTGGGCCGTAAGAGGTAACGTAACATGGTTTACCCGAAGGGTAATGCCCACATCAATAGCCCCCGAGTGACTGGCCGAAGTTAAGTTTCGGGCAGGGACTAAAGTTGTTTTCCGTCGAACGCCCAAGGATCTTCGGAATACCTTGATCTCTTGAAAAAGCTTCATTTTTATCGGGTGCGCGTCCAGCGCTCCCGATGGGAGTTGCCCCCCAAATCTAGGCACGGATGCTTGCAACCGTGTGTAGACTCAAGTTGTACCACTCGAATGTTTTTCAGCTGCCGATATGTTCTTGCAAGCCATGAAAATCATCCGATATCTTTCGTATATCGGGTCTTCAGTAACTTCGGGTAAAGTCATGCCAATTGACAGTACGTAAGGGATTTGAGTAACGTGCCCAACTTTACTCGATCCATCGATGCTGGTTGACTGCCGATGGCAAAACAACAATACTCTACTCAGAATCAAGTCCCTGTGCATGATTCTGGGTCTTCTGAATCCTTCGAGTCCGTAATTTTTATCGGGTGCACATCCAGCGCTCCCGATGGGAGTAGCCCCCGTGTCTAGGCACGGATGCTCGCAACCGTGTGTAGACTCAAGTTGTACTACTCGAATGGTATAGACTTCTTTGGATGCTTCACGAGGAGCTGATGCTTTTGATGACATCATTAATGATGTGGCCACTACGGCGGTTCGATTGACAAGACGTGACCTAACGGGCCCACCTACTTCTGCGCGGTCAGTTAGGAAATGACTAGTCCTTGCGCATTGACCGAGGCACCTCCTCGATTTCCGCGTGTAGTGGGAGTAATGGGCCGCCGTTTCACCTCTCCTTGTTGACACGTGTACGATTGGATTCTTGCCCATCTTTCCACGATGCCAAAATAACGGCCACGATCTCCAGTCGTTCCTTGTTATAAATGGGGAACCTTTTCATGTTTTCACTTTTTACGTCTCCATACTGCTCATCTTCTTTCCTTGCCTCCTCCTCGACATTGCCTCTGCTTCTACGAGCTCAGCGACCATGGGCAAGAAGAAGGGATCCACCGGCTCCAGTGCCACCATAGGTGCAGCCCGGGTTGGTCTTGACTAGAGTGCATCCACCATCTCAAAGCGTGAGGAGAACAAGATGCGGTCACTCGGCCTCATCTCATCTGCTGAATCTGACTTTGCTCATCCAGGTTATGCCTCTCGTCCAAGGCCTCCGAAAGGATTTACTATTATGTTTGCTGCCTTTCTATATCGCAGGCTTTCACTCCCTGCCCATGAATTTCTCCGTTCTCTCCTCTTTTCTACGGGATTCAGCTTTGGCAACTGACTCCCAATTCCATTCTTCATCTCTCGATCTTTATCATGTTGTGTGAGGCTTTCCTCGGCATCGACCCCCACTGGGGCTTGTGGAGGAAGATTTTCTATGTCAAGCGCCATAATGGCAATGATGGCCCTCCTGTGGTTGGCGGCGTTGGCTTCGTCGTCGGGAAGGAGGTTAACTACTTTAACTTCCCGATGAGGGAGTCAGTCCAAGGCTGGCGACATAAGTGGTTTTATCTTCGAGGTATTCCAGTATCAGGACGGCGCTCCAATCTGCCACCATTCGAAGATGTTCTCGCTGCCGTGCCGAAGAAATCCCGGCAAAACACTCTGACTGCCGAAGAAAGCACAGTACCTGATCAACTGTACAAAAAGGTCTTGGATCTAAAGAATGCAGGGGGTCAGACGATGTGCGGCACTGAAGTGGTCTCAGTGTTCCTGAAGCTTCGTGTGCAGCCAGTGATGTCAAGGGTTCATCAACTCTGGATGTACACTGGTGTAACTGACAAATCGAGGATCAACCCAACTGATTTATCTGAGGATGATCTTCGAGATGAGGTGCGGCGTCTAACTTGCCTCCTCCAGAAGGACATCATAGTTATGACTTCGGCATGCCCTCCTCTCGATCTTAAGCACCTTCCTTCTTTTTGAAGGAAGCCAAGTATAGGTTAAGATATGCTTGTTGTTTATTCTGACATAATCCTTCAATTCCCTTGCTGCATCCAATTTATGCCACAGTTGACGCTGCGGTGGATTTTGCTGATCAATTTACTCGACTAGAATCAGAAAACATCGAACTTCGTGAAGCTGTTAAAGCTTCGGATGACCAAGTGCTGGAAGCTAACAAGCTAGCAGCCGAGGCGCAAAGTGAGAACATATGCTTAAAGGACGAACTGAAGAAGTTGAAGAACAAAATGAAGGATGAGCAAGAAGCAAGGCACAAGGCTTTCATTGAAGCCAATGAAAAGGAAGGTGCCCTTCGAGAGTCCATTGCGAGTTTGCTAAGTAAGATTTCTTCATACTTGCATAATTCTTTCTCCAAAATATTTTCCTGTTGCGTTGAATTGCTTCTTCATAATTTTCTAGGTACTGCCGACATGCCTGTCGACCGTCCAAACAAGCTTCGAGTGGACTCGATGTCGGATGCTCTTTCTTTTGCAACTGAATCCAGCAACCAGCTCCAAGATCTTTTGAAGAAAACTAGGGGGGCTTTATCGAGACTATTTTCGATGATGTTTCCGAAGTTGGATCAGAACAAGACCCTTGGATAAATGACGGATACTTTCTTCATTGACTCTTCTGATGCCATCAAGGTACTGAAGCGACGCTCCCATCATTACGGTGTAGTCCTTACTTTCCAATTGTTGATGGGACATGGACTTGGCTCTGAATTGGAGAAGCTATCCAAAGTGCTTCCAGTAGATGCCAATGATTGCCTTATTGACCTTAAACCTTTCAAGCAATCCTCGGTGTTATGCGCCAGCCGACTCCCTCAATTAGTTGACGAAGACAAGAAGAAAACTGCATCCGAAGCTGCACCGAGCTCATCAACACACACTTGATTAAGCCTGGCCTACTAGTTTGTAGTTGTAATCTGAATACATTCGATCTTTTATTTTGTAGCGAATTTAAGCTAGCTCTGTTGCCAGCACTTGGACATCCTTTTGAACAAAATGCTTCGCGTACTCCCGATGGGAGTTTATCATTCTTTTGACTGAGATACTTTGTGCGCTCCCGATGGGAGTTTTCTCCATCTAACAGTTTTCTGCCGATAATCTTCTGAGTCTATATATTGAATACTTTGTTGCAGACTCCTTCGACTTCTTCCCGAGTCGAGGGTTCTTTGAATTCTTCTGCTATTGGTGAACCAGAACTTGTACGTCGCATGCGCGATCAAATTTCTTGACTAAACAAGGACATAGCTGGTCTTCATAGTATGGCAGCATTGGTGAAGAGAAAGAGTGAAACTGCAACTGCAATCGAGCAACATGCTTTAGATCGCCTTCGTGTGGCTACCGAAAGCCTAAGCTGTAAGCGATCAATACTGTTTGCTTTATCGATACTTTTGAAAATGGTCTTAGGCTAACTTGCACTTTGTCTTCACAAGTCGTTGTTTCCGATGAATCAGAAAAAAACAGACGGATCCATGAGAAGATTGCAGTGATGACCGACCGTTCTCACCCGAAGTGTGAACTATGGTCAAATAGACCAAAGGCAATAATCGTGGCAAAATTTGAATATCGAGCTGAGAAGGTCCACTGTTACTTTGACAAGTATTATGCTCATTTAACTATGGTATGGAAAACCATGTTTCCTTTGGATCCAGTAACTGAAACTCTGTCAGCTTTATTCACCCGATTCAAAAATCCAGTCAAGATTCAATCTTTGATGCGTAAAGAACTTCTTGCTAGAGCTGAAGTTGCACTCGCTTCTGTTTTAGCATGCCATCCGATCATGGATTTAGAATCCATAGCCAATGCAAATGTGAGATTAGATCAGTATTATCCCATAGCTAGGCATTCTGCTCACATTATTATTTCTATAATGGAGGTGATACGTCCAAAACGTATCTACTTTCCCGAACACTTCTGCTATTGTTTTGCCTCTAATTTGTGTATTTTGGATGCAACTAACACGGACTAACGCTGTTTTCAGCAGAACTGTTCTGGTGTCTCGTTTTTGTGCGAGAAATCCAACTTTCGGGAAAAACCTCGGGATTTTGACAGAAGGCCCTATTTTCCCGAGAATACTTACGGAGCCGGAAGGGCAAGCCAGGTTGGGGGCACGAGGGCCCCACACACTAGGCCGGCGCGGCCCGGGAGGGGCCGCGCGGCCCTAGTGTGTGGCGGCCTCGGCTGGCCCCCGACGCCCTCCTTCGGACTACTTATTGCCTTCGACCTAAAAACGCACGGGGAGAAGTCGAAGTCGCCAGAAACCCTCCAGAACGCCGCCACATCGCGAAACTCCGTCTCGGGAGCCAGAAGTCTCCGTTACGGCACTCCGCCGGGACGGGGAATTGGAGGAGATCATCGCCACCATCACCACCGACGCCTCTTCATCAACCGGCCATGTTTCCCCCATCCATGTGTGAGTAATTCCCCGCTTGTAGGCTGAAGGGGATGGTAGGGATTGGATGGATTGGTCATGTAATAGTCATAAGATTGTTAGGGCATAGTGCCTAGTATCCCGTAGATGTTACTTTTATGATATTGTTGCAACTTGTTGTGCTTAATGCTTGTCACTAGGGCCCGAGTGCCATGATCTCAGATCTGAACATGTTATTGTTTCATCATGATATTCATTGTTTATGGTCTTACCTGCAAGTTGTATACACATGTCGCTATCCGGAACCAATGGCCCCGAGTGACGAAATCGGGACAACCGGAGGGATGGTAGTGATGTGAGGATCACATGTGTTCACGGAGTGTTAATGCTTTGCTCCGGTACTCTATTAAAAGGAGTACCTTAATATCCAGTAGTTTCCCTAGAGGCCCGGCTGCCACCGGCTGGTAGGACAAAAGATGTTGTGCAAGTTTCTCATTGCGAGCACGTACGACTATAATTGGAACACATGCCTATTGATTGATTAGTACTTGGATATCGTTTTATTATTATCTGCAAATGCCCCTGTTTGATTGTTACATAAGTTTCTCTCATCCATGCAACGCCCGTTCATCCGTCCCCGTGCCTACAGTATTTTAATCCTGATGTTTACTATAATCACTACTGCTGTCTCTGTTACTCTGCTGCTGTTATTTCACTACTGCTACTGCTATAAAACTGTTACCTACTCGATAAACTCTTGCGAGCAAGTCTATTTCCAGTGCAGCTGAATTGACAACTCCGTTGTTAAGGCTTTCAAGTATTCTTTCTCTCCCCTTGTGTCGAATCAATAAATTGGGTTTTACTACCCTGCGAAGACTGTTGCGATCCCCTATACTTGTGGGTCATCAAGACTGTTTTCTGGCGCCGTTGCCGGGGAGCATAGCTTTATTCGGAAGTTCACTTGGATTGATATTGTTCGCTGCAAATTCTCCATCATGGGTAAACCTCGCGATACTAAGGTCGCCATATTACCATCCACTACAAGAAAAGGTACAACTGCGAGTACCTCTGCTGCTCTTGATTCACCATCTGTGATAAGTAAACTTGTTTCACCGCCACAAGCTTCAAATGCTTGGTACTTACGCTAAATCTGAAAATTCCTCTTATAATTGTGATGATGCTTCTACTGTGCTTGATAATGATGGTTCGTTAGGATCTTTTCTAGATGCTACAATTGCTAGGTCTAGACAAATTGAAAATACTGAAACTCCTAATGAAAATGCTGTTACACCTGTTAATTCACCTGAGTCTGTTGAATACTCTAGTGATGATCTTGATGAAGATTATGTGGAACTTGATGATGATTTTATTGAAAAATGCAATGCTACTACTGATGCAAGAAAAATTAAAAAGTTGCTTGCAGAACATGCTGTTAGATATAAACTGTCTCCTGATCCTAAGTTTGCCACATCTCCTATACACATTAAGGATAAAGATTATGATTTTTCTCTTGATTTATCTCATATAGATATTGTTGAGAAAACACCCTTTTGTGGTACTGAAAAAGAAAGTGCTATTGAACACATGATTGAGTTATCTACTCCGAGTAGCTTGTTTTCTGATGATGTTAAGAAGCGTACTTATTTTGTTGCTAAAATCTTTCCATTCTCATTAAAGGATGACGCTAAAACTTGGTATAATAATTTGCCACCTAATTCTATTAAAAGTCCAAAAGAATTGCTTGATGTTTTCTTCCGGAAATACTTTCCTGCCAGTGCTCAACATATTGCTTTGCGGAGAATTTATAATTTTGACCGGGAAGATGGAGAGAAATTGCTCGAGGCTCGGGCGAGATTTTGCTCTCTTATTAGAGCTCGGCCTGACCATGATTTGGAAAAGCATGATTTACTTGATATATTTTATAGTGGACTAACCATTGAGTCTAGGGCATACCTGGATAGTTGTGCTGGTTGTGTTTTCGGGAAAAGAACTCCAGGACGATGTTCGAAGAATTATTGGCTAAAATAGGCCGGAATCATGATGATTGGACTACACCTGAACCAACCCCAGCACCAATATTGAAGAAGAGGGGTATGATTAAATTAAATGATGAAGATATGAGGGAAGCTAAGAAGTCTCTTAAGGAGAAGGGTATTAAACCTGAAGATGTGAAGAATTTACCTCCTATAGAAGATTTATGTAAGATAACTCCCCCTTCATCCATGGTTGAGGTACACTCTCTTCAACGCTTTACTAGAGAAGATATTCCGTATTCAAAACCTCCTGCACAATGCTTAGATGAGTTTGATAATTATATTGTTAAGCAAGAAAAATTTTAATATGAGAGTAGAGAATCATCTAATGGAAAATTCTCAAGCTATTAGTGAATTGCATGATATTGTGGAGAGAACCTCCAATGATGTTAAGATGCTTGTTAAACATTTTCATATGGTTCAAACTCAAATTGATCAACTCACTAAAGTGCAAAATGACTTGTTGGGAAATAATTCTAAAGAAAAACATGCTTATGAAGTAACAACTAGAGGTGGTGTTTCTACTCAGGATCCTCTATATCCTGAGGGACATCCCAAAAGAGTTGAACAAGATTCTCAACGAACTAAAACTAGTGCTCCATCTAAGAAAAAGAAAAAGAAACATAAGAATGTTGTAGAATCCTCTGAACCTGTTAATGATCCTAATAGTATTTCTATTTCTGATGCTGAAACTGAAAGTGGTAATGAACATGATAATGATAATGATAATGATAATGATAATGATAAGAATGATGCTTCTGAAAAAGAAGAGGTAGAAGATGAACCTGAAAAGCATGCTAAAAATAAAAAGTATACTAAAGAAGATTTTATTGCTAAGAAACATGGTAATGAAAGGGAACCTTGGGTGCAAAAGCAAATGCCTTTTCCTGCTAAGAAATTAAAATCAAAGGAAGAAGAACACTATAATAAATTTTGTGATTGGATGAAACCTTTATTGTTGCAAATCCCTTTGACTGATGCTATTAAATTGCCTCCTTATTCAAAGTATATGAAAGATATTGTCACTAACAAAAGGAAAATCCCCAATGAGGAAATTTCCACTATGCTTGCTAATTACTCTTTCAATGGCAAGGTTCCAAAGAAGTTGGGCGACCCAAGTATACCTACTATTCCTTGTTCTATTAAGAATAATTATGTTAAAACTGCTCTATGTGATTTGGGAGCCGGTGTTAGTGTTATGCCTTTTTCTCTATACAAGAGACTTTATCTAGATAAGTTGATACCTACTGATATATCTTTGCAAATGGCTGATAAATCTACTGCTATTCCTGTTGGTATATGTGAGGATGTTCCTGTTCAAGTTACTACTAACTGCTTGATATTGAGCTGATTTTGTTGTGTTGGAAATGCCTGAAGATGATAATATGTCTATTATTCTTGGGAGACCTTTTCTTAACACCGCAGGGGCTGTTATTGATTGCAATAAAGGAAATGTTACTTTCAATGTTGATGATAAGGAGCATACCGTCTATTTCCCCAAGAAGATCGATACAGTATGTGGAGTCAATACTGTTTCTAATGTGAGAACTATCAAAGTTGGAACTATTGATTGTCCTATATATGAGCCTAAAGAAGAATATCAAACTCTTATGATTGGATCCATATCAATACAATTCAAGGTAACATGATTGATTTGAGGTTTATTTCTTCTTATGCTATGTAAAATTTATTTGGTGGCAAGACTTGATCAACCTTGTTAACAAATACTTTTTATAAGCATAGAGGGGGTAAACAACATCTCTTTCTTCCTCCACTTGCTCTAGTTGCTGTAGCACTTTTATTTTTCAAAGTTCCTTAGTTAATTAGAGATTTCAAAATTTTCCTGGCCAGTAATAATAAACTAAATACCCAGAAATGTGCATTTTTCAAAGTTTTCAAAAATTCACAAAAATTATACCGTTGGTCCTATTTTTTGAAGAGGCACCTGGGAGCACCAGAGGATGACCTGTGGGGCACCACAGGGTGCCACACCACCAGCCGGCGCGGCCAAGGAGGTGGGCGCGCCACCCTGTGGTGTGGGCCCCTCCTTGCCCCACTATTTCATCTCTTTCTCCCAGCATCTTCTCTCTTCCGAAAAAACTCGAACCAGCTTTCTCTCACTCGCGTTTTTGCTCAAGAGTTCAGGATTTTTCGATCTCTTTGCTCAGCCCAGATTTCTGTCTGAAATTTGGCACATTTGCTCTCCGGTATGTGACTCCTCCGCCTATCCAAGTAGAATTTTGTTTGGTGGAGTATATCTTGCATATTTTGCTGTTGTAGGTAACATGTTTAGTGAGCTTGCATGCTTGTTCTAAGTGGTACAAACTAGTTTTGATGCATGATTAGTACTCTAGCAAGTTCCTATGGTAGTTTCCCTCAATTATATGTCACCAAATCAAGTTTTATATTGTTTGTTGAAAAATTTCAGAAAATGGAAGGGAGTAGGCACCAACTTAACCAACAAGAATTGGAGGTGCAACAGGTCATGAGAGTTCACCGAGAAGAAGGAGTATATCCCACTTACTATCCGTGTGTGGATTTCATGAGAAGTGCAGGGATCTTGCAGGACGTTCAAAGTTTAATCTCTCGTGCAGGGTTGGATGATTTTGTTGATGGTGAACCATGCCAATATGCAAAACTGACTATGTCAGTAGTGCAGGATTTTAAATTCAATTGGTCACGATCTAACCCCATGGTTCAGTACAAAATTTATAATAAAACTATCAACTTGCCATTCAATAATTTTTGTGCAGCAATCAGAGTGCCGCAATGGGGATCATGCGAGAAGATAAAGGGATCGCCGCAAGAGTTTTTGGACCTCTTCAAGATGATTTGTCATGGAAGAAGTTTCTCAGAGGATGGTGGTAAAATCAGTAGCATTCATTTCCCCGCTATTCGTTACTTTGCTTATTTCATTACCAAGTGCGTTCTAACAAGGAAGAGTGGAAGTAAATTATCTATCCAGGATCTAGCCTTTCTAGCTGCTGCATTACAAGGTGATAGGACTTATAACTTGGGTGCTTTGATAGCCAACAGACTTGCTACTAACCGTGAGAAGGGAGGAATTTGTGGAGGTCTCATTGCCTCTCGCTTATTAGCTATGCATAATGTAGAACCTCACCATCTTGATATTCAGCTCCCCATAGAGAAACTTGACATAGTCTCCATGATTAAGCATGAATTTGTTTCGATTCGTCTAATTTGAGCAACTTGTCTTATAGAATAACATTTTACAAGAAATCTTGGACAATGACTAAGAAAACTGAAAAATTAGTAGGATTGCACTACCTGCTCTGTTTAACCTTGATTCCAGGGAGGATTGGTCAGTCACGGAAGGTGAACTGAAGGCATATATAGAGAGAGATGGCCATCGTGCAAGAGATAACACGGATGAGGTCGAGGAACACCTCGACTCGTCATCAGATGCAGCAAGTTCTTCGCATCAACAAATTGGGCATGAGGAGCCTCCACGCTTTTCTTCTGCATCGGTGCCTTATTATGACTACTCCATGTACGATCCACCGGCATGGAACCCAGATCCTCGTTGGGGTTAATCTCCACTTAGGCCAAAAGCCTAAGCTTGGGGGGAGGTATACCGGCATCACTCATTCTTTGCATATTATGGTTGCTGGATACTTGTACATACTTGTTTAGTCTCTTTGAGTGGTTTTCTAATGAGAGGGAGATGATATTTGGGGAAGTGCTTTGCTGAAAACAGATTCTGAACTGTTACTAGAAAAATTCGTGCGTACAGCCAGAACGTTATTTTGAGCTGCCAATTTTTGTGCATGTTCCCCAGGTTGTTATCTAACTTTCATTAGTTTAACACTTTTCGAGCTGAGCAACGTAAGATTTTTGTAAAAATCGATTTCTGTACTGCTGTCAGGTTTTGGTAGATTTCTGCCATCTCGCTTTTCTGTGTTTCTTTTAGTTTTCATTTTCTTGCTCTTGCTTTGTTTCTTTACTAAAACACAAAAAGACCAAAAATATTTCTGTTGTTTCTCCTCATCATTTGTTTATCTTGGTTTCTTGCATTTGCTTCTCTTAATTTGCTATTGCTAGTTTGCTATAAGAAAACCCAAAAAGATTTTGCTTTGTTTGCTTGTTTCCTTTTGTTCTTGTTCTCAAATTCGAAAACACCAAAAATATTTGCTGTTCTTATTTGGTTTGTAAAGTTCATTATGAGTTCAATGGTCTTCGGTGGCTGGAGCGTGGTTTTCATTTCATATTATCCAAGCTACACAAGTGAAAAGGCAATAATGACGATCTACGACAATCTGATTGTGGTGAGAGGCTGGTATGAACTCTATTTGTTTTCATTTTTGTACATATACTCATCCATGTGAGCATGCTTAGTCGGTTCATGTGAGGTATATGTCATTTAAGAAAGTCTAGTAGTTCATGATCTCTCATGTTAGCTCCAATTTATTAATATGAGTAGCATGTCATGGATGTTTGCTTGCATTGTTTTATTCATAGATAGGTATGATATTGTGGTATCCTCCTCTGAATAATTCGTTTGTATTAACTTGGCACATGCTCACGCATGCATATGACTGAACAAAAGTCAATTAAGCCTCGATGATTTACATTGCTTCGAGTTCTTGTATCACTTTTATGCCTCGGTTAATTTATTTTGCCACAAGCATGATTATGACGAATCACTGCTCTCTTGATTTGTCGCTCCCTAGTCTTTTGCTAGCCTTCACTTGTACTGAGCGGGAACGCTGCTCGTGCTTCCAAACACATGAAAACCAAGTTATTCCAGAGTGTCCACCATAAATACCTATGCATGGCATTTCAAACCATTCCAAGTAAATTCTCATGCGCTACCTTTAAACCTTCAAAATGCTTCTCAATTTGTGTTAATGTTTCATAGCTAATGAGGAAGTATGTGGTGTTTAACTTTCAACCTTGTCATTTACTCTTGACGGGCTTTCAAATGGACTAGTGGCACATCCGCTTATCCAATAATCTTGCAAAAAGAGCTGGCAATGGGGTTCCCAGCCCCAATTAATCAACTTTCACTAATAATTCTCTTCACATGTTTTGCTCTGATTCATCAGTAAGCAACTTAATTTTGCAAGTAGACACTCCTCCATGGTATGTGATTGATGGAAGGCACCCGAGGATTCGGTTAGCCATGGCTTGTGTAAGCAAAGGTTGGGGGAGTGTCACCCATAATGAAACTAAAATACGTGTGTAAACAAAAGAGAAGAGGGATGATCTACCTTGCTCGGTAGAGATAACGTCCTTCATGGGAGCCGCTCTTGAAAGTCCGGTTGGCGAGGTAGTTGGTGTACCCATTACCATTCGTTGACAACAACAAACACCTCTCGAAATAATTTTACTCCTGCTTTACAAATGAAAAGCTCTAGCGCATGTTAATCCCTGCTCCCTCTGCGAAGGGCCAATCTTTTACTTTTATGTTGTGTCTCCATCCTTTCTTTGAGCACTTTCTTGAGAGCACAACTGTCATTCTTAGTGTAATATGCTTGTCTCAAAATATGATTGATTGTGGTATAACTTTGATGCTTTTATCTTCGACAATCACTATTTTTAGTCTTTCTATGAACTTCGGAGGTGCTCGAGCATTTATGTTTTGCTGATCAAATATGGGCAAGCGAGATACCACTCTATCATACTCTTTTATGAACATTGCAATCCTCGCTTATATACATGATTCATGATGCTTGTTATTAATTGTTGGTACCTTTCCATGATTGATATAGCTATTAGATGATCTTATTTGCATGTATCTTATTATGAACTGCCTAAGTGTTAGCCATAGCATGAGAATATCTACATCATATGAACAAATGTGTTCGTGAAAGTTCTTTTATCGCTCAGTTGTTAACTGAATTGCTTGAGGACAAGCAATAAGCTAAGCTTGGGGGAGTTGATACGTCCAAAACGTATCTACTTTCCCGAACACTTTTGCTATTGTTTTTCCTCTAATTTGTGTATTTTGGATGCAACTAACACGGACTAACGCTGTTTTCGGCGAAGCTGTTGCAGTGTCTCGTTTTTGTGCATAAATCCAACTTTCAGGAAAAACCTCGGGATTTTGACAGAAGGCCCTATTTTCCCAGAATACTTACGGAGCCAGAAGGGCAAGCTAGGTGGGGGCACGAGGGCCCCACACACTAGGCCGGCGCGGCCCAGGAGGGGCCCGCGTGGCCCTAGTGTGTGGCGGCCTCGGCTGGCCCCCGACGCCCTCCTTCGGACTACTTATTGCCTTCGACCTGAAAACGCACGGGGAGAAGTCGAAATCGCCGAAACCCTCCGAACGCCGCCACATCGCGAAACTCCGTCTCGGGAGCCAGAAGTCTCCGTTCTGGCACTCCGCCGGGACGGGGAATTGGAGGAGATCATCGCCACCACCACCACCGACGCCTCTTCATCAACCAGCCATGTTTCCCCCATCCATGTGTGAGTAATTCCCTCGCTGTAGGCTGAAGGGGATGGTAGGGATTGGATGAGATTGGTCATGTAATAGTCATAAGATTGTTAGGGCATAGTGCCTAGTATCCGTAGATGTTACTTTTATGATATTGTTGCAACTTGTTGTGCTTAATGCTTGTCACTAGGGCCCGAGTGCCATGATCTCGAGATCTGAACATGTTATTGTTTCATCATGATATTCATTGTTTATGGTCTTACCTGCAAGTTGTATACATATGTCGCTATCCGGAACCAATGGCCCCGAAGTGACGTAAATCGGGACAACCGGAGGGGATGGTAGTGATGTGAGGATCACATGTGTTCACGGAGTGTTAATGCTTTGCTCCGGTACTCTATTAAAAGGAGTACCTTAATATCCAGATAGTTTCCCTAGAGGCCCGGCTGCCACCGGCTAGTAGGACAAAAGATGTTGTGCAAGTTTCTCATTGCGAGCACGTACGACTATAATTGGAACACATGCCTATTGATTGATTAGTACTTGGATACCGTTTTATTATTATCTGCAAATGCCCCTGTTTGATTGTTACATGAGTTTATCTCATCCATGCAACGCCCGTTCATCCGTCCCCGTGCCTACAGTATTTTAATCCTGCTGTTTACTATAATCACTACTGCTGTCTTTGTTACTCTGCTGCTATTATTTCACTATCGCTACTCGCTATAAAACTGTTATTGCTGATAAACTCTTGCGAGCAAGTCTATTTCCAGTGTGCAGCTGAATTGACAACTCCGCTGTTAAGGCTTTCAAGTATTCTTTGTCTCCCCTTGTGTCGAATCAATAAATTGGGTTTTACTACCCGCGAAGACTGCTGCGATCCCCTATACTTGTGGGTCATCAGGAGGCAGGTACCAGAAGGGATTTGAAGAATCAAGAAGATAAATAGACCTTACTGTGAAAAAAATTCTCTTTAGTATTCTTGCACGTAGTGCAATTTTAGGATGATCTTGCGTTGCAAGGAGTAATATTGTATATTTTAGATGCTCTTTGTAAACATCAATACGAATCGTTGAACCGTAAGTCCATCCGAAATATTTTGTCGAAGGCAACTGAGTGACCAGGTCAGTTTGCTCACTCGACGATCTCGTAGTAATTGTAAAGTCGATTGTATGTTTTGTAAGAGCGATACCCTTCGGGTGACCGAGGGAATTATCCGCATTTTGTTTGGCTTCGTAACACGGTGCACCGGTATTGTTTCCATCAACTGCAGCACTCACAAATTTATTTGAGGTTTGGATGGAATCTTATATTTTTTTTTCTTTGTTGGATACTTATGTTTTCCGAGTATTGCCGGAAAAGCCATGAAACGTCGATAACCATAGCTCCTGGTGGGAGTATTAGTTAATATCAACATTGTAATAATTCATTGCAGCCCCCGGGTAATGCCGGGTAAGATCTCGTTATGTCGATAACAATAGCTCCCGATGGGAGTATTTGTTAACGATAATATTGTAGTAATTCTTGCAGCCCCCGAGTATTGCCGAGTGGCCTAACGATGCATTGTTAACTGGTGCTCCCGATGGGAGTCGTAATCGAAAAGAAGTTCTAGAACATTTGCTCGATAGATAATCACATAAGCTGATCAGAAGTTTTATTCATAATTCGTAACTGGCTAAGAAGCCATAATGCAAGAAAGAAAAATGTCGAATTCTATGCATAAAATCGTCGAAAGTGTGCAACGTTCCATGGATTGTCAACGTATTTTCCCGAAGTAGGATTCTTGAGTCGATAAGCTCCTCCTGGTATGACTTCAGTGACGATAAATGTTCCTTCCCATGAAGATTCATGTTTCAGGGTCCTGTCTTGCTTCAATCGTAATAATAGATCACCAACGCTGAAGCTTCGAGTGCGAACTCTTCGGCTGTGATAATTCCGTATCGCCTGCTAATATACTGATGTTCGTGCTAAGGCGACGTCTCGAGCCTCATCAAGATCTATAGCATCTTGCAGTGCTTCGATATAAGTCGTTTCTTTGTATGAGACTACCCGAGGTGCTTCAAAGCGAACGTCGGCATGTAAAACAGCTTCGGCTCTGTAGACGAGGAAGAACGGAGTATATTGCGTAGACCTATTTGGTGTAGTCCGCAAACTCCAGAGTACTGATGGTAATTCTTCGACACAAGCTCCAGCTGCACCCGTAAGGCGCTTTTTAATGCCATCGCATATTCGGCCATTGATCCTTTCCACCTGCCCGTTGGTCTGAGGATGTGCAACCGAAGCAAATTTGAGCTTTATACCATTGCTGTTGCAGAAGTGATGGAATTCTTCAGAGTCAAAGTTGGTTCCGTTGTCTGTAATGATGCTATGAGGCACAACAAAACGACAAGTTATTCCTTTAAAGAATTTGACAACAGTTTTGGTTGTCTGATTGGTTACTGGTATAGCCTCAATCCATTTGGTGAATTTATCGACAACTACCAATAGATAGGTATGACCTCCCGGTGATGACTTCGGTAGTGGACCAACTTGATCTAAGCACCACTGCACAAAGGGCCAGGACAAAGGTATTGTCATTAAATCTGTGGCAGGTGCATGTGACTTTGGTGCAAAATGTTGGCAAGGGTCGCACTTCTGAACAAGGTCTCTTGCATCGGTTGCCGCTGTTGGCCAATAGAATCCAGCTCTTAAAGCTTTAGCCACAAGTGCTCTGCTGCTTGCATGATGACCACATGTTCCCTCGTGTATTTCTCGCAACATAGCATTTCCATCGTTGATGGCGATGCACCGTTGAAATATGCCAGAGATACTTCGTTTATAAAGGTCACCATCTACTACGATGAATGCTTTAGATCATCGCACGATGCGTCTTGCTTCTATTGGATCATCTGGCAACCTCTGCTCCTTCAAGTATGCCAAGAAAAGTTCAGTCCATAAAGGCTCAAGAAGGACTTGCTGGTTAGATCAATGGGTAACATCTTTGGCAGCTTCTTGGAGCGTAGCCCCGGGTCAGTAACCGATGTTTCTGGAGGTGCCGAAGTTTTTTTACTTTAATAGACCTTTGAGTAATTACTTCATAGAAGACTCCATCTGGGATAGAAGAGCATGTAGAACAAATATTAGCCAAAGCATCTGCTTCCTTGTTGCTGGCTCTGCCGATATGTATTAACTCGCATCCTTCGAATTTAGCTTCCATTGATTGGTATATCTAGCGATAAGCAATCATGTTGTCGGTGATAGCATCACACAGATTCATTGACTGCTGTACTACGAGATTTGAATCTCCATAGATATCTAAACGAGTAGCTCCACATGCTTTGGCCATATGCATACCGTGTAGTAGTGCTTCATATTCTGCTTCATTATTTGTTGGTAATGAGAAATTCATTCTTAGAACATATCTCATTTTATCTCCCTATGGCGAGATTAGCATTACTCCAGCTCCTGCACCTAAGCTTCGCTTAGATCCATCGAAATACATCGTCCATGATCCTGGCATGTCGGGTGCTGCCGGGATTTGCGACTGGATCCAATCAACCAAGAAATCGGGAAGGATCTGGGACTTGATTGCTATTCGGTTAACATAATAAATATCGTGCGGTTCTAGCTCGATAGCCTATTGAGATACTCTACCTATCTCCTCTGGATTGGTAACTATGTTTTTTAATGAAGCTTCTTAGACGATAATAATCGGATGTTCTGCAAAGTAATGTCGTAGTTTCCATGATGTCCCATACTGCATATGCCAACTTCTGATGGTGAGGATATCGTTGTTTTGCAGGTGTGAGTACCTCGCTGAGATAATAGACGGGGCGTTGTACGCCATGTATTTTTCCTTCTTCTGCGCGTTCGCGATGAGGACAGAAGCGACGACTTGAACAGTTGCGGCTATATAGAGTAGCATTGGCTCCTTATCCCTTGGAGTTACGAGAACTGGAGAGGTTGACAGAACCTTCTTAAGTTTGTCGAAGGCATCTTACGCCTCTGCCGTCCACTCGAACTATTCATATTTTTTCATCAGTTGGTAGAACGGCAAGGCTTTTTCTCCTAGTTTTGCAATGAACCTACTAAGAGCTGCCAATCGTCCTGTCAAGTGATGCACATGTTGTAGAATTCTGGGTGGCTCCATATCAAGGACATCTTTTATCTTTAAGGGATTAGCTTCTATCCCTCTTGCTGAAATAAAGTACCCGAGTACTTGGCCTCCTGGTACCCCGAAGAAGCACTTCTTCGGGTTCAGCTTGATTTTGTATCTGTCAAGATTATCAAAAGTTTCCCTTAAATCGCCAAAGAGTGTGGCCGCATTTCTTGTTTTGACAACGATGTCATCAATGTAAACCTCGATATTGCGGCCAATCTGCTCTGCGAGGCAAGTTTGCATGCACCGCTGATAAATTGCGTCTGCATTTTTTAATCCGAAGGTCATGACGTTGAAGCAGTAAACACCATGTGGAGTTATGAATGCAGTTAACTCCCGATCTTCTTTCTTGAGCTTGATCTGATTGTATCCTGAATAGACATCGAGAAAGAAGAGGCGATCACAGCCTGCTGTGGAGTCGACTATTTGATCGATGCGAGGCAATGGGAAATGGTCCTTCGGGCAATGTTTATTGAGACTTGTGTAGTCGATACACATGCGAAGAGATGTTGTATCCTTCTTTGGCACCATGACTGGATTAGCTATCCATTCAGCTTCTTTGAGCTCTCGAATATAACCGGCTTTTCGGAGCCGATTAATTTCTTCGCTAATAGCTTTTCTTTTTGGTTCTGAGAAACGACGCAATGTCTGCTACACCGGTTTGGCTTTGGGGTCAACATTGAGGGCGTGCTCAGCGAGTTCCCTGGGAATACCTAGCATGTCGGATGGTTCCCATGCAAATATTTCCCAGCGCTCAGCCGCTCACGGAGGAACTCGATGAGCGCGCTTTCCTATGCGGTAGTAAGGTCTGCCGATGTATTGACCGTCTTCTTCGGATCAGAGGGATGCACTTGATGCTTCTTTGCTTCCTTGGAAACGTCGAACTCGTTGGGTTTGGTGTTTCGATTATCGGCAGGTGGTTGTGTGTGATCGGTAATTGCATCGATTGCATTGAGTTCTTCCCTGACTCGGAACTTGGAGGCGATCTTCTAGAAATCTCTATCGCAGTTATCATAACGAGAAAAACTCCCGTGAACCATTATTGCTGTCCCATTATTGCCTGGCATCTTTAGCTTCAAATACATGTAATGTGGAACCACCATGAATTTGGCGAACGTTGGCCTACCGAGGATGGCGTAGTACTGTGATTCCCAATCGGCTACCTCGAATTCGAGTTTCTCCCTTCTGAAATTGCTAGGTGTGCCGAAGACGACATCCAATGAAATTTTACCAAGGGGATAAGCGGGTCGGGTTGGGATGATGCCGTGGAAGCCAGTATCAGATTTTTTTTAGCATATCAACCGATAATCCCATTGCCTTCATTGTGCTTGCAAATAAAGGTTTAGACCACTTCCTCCATCCATGAACACTTTGCTCATGTTGTATCCTCCAATTTGTACTTCAAGAACTAGGGCAGCATGACCGGGCCTAGGAACGGCTATATCGGGTGGTCTGCTCTGCTAAACATGATGCTCTGATCGGACCAATCGATATAATCGGGTACCGCTACCATAGCTACTTCTGTGAATTTTATTTCTTGTGAAAACTTCTTGGCCTCTCTCTTCGAAAATCTGGTCTTATGAATCATGTTCACTTGACCTCGAGACGCAGGATAAACTTCGGTTGGTATGTAGATATCTTCGTCTGGTACATACTGCTGTCGCTGGGAGTAGCTGTAAGCTACTGCCCTTTCTCCTGTCAAACGAGTTTTTTCTTTTGAATCAGACCTTGGCTCGTCACATAACTTCTTAATGTCAAGGAACTGCGGACACTCTTTGAGTAAATGAGTGGCCTTCTCGATGTTATCCTTTGGGTCGACATAAGAGTGTAAATAACATGGCGCGTCAAGCTGTTCCGCGGCTGATAGATGAGGCGAACGGCTACGGTTCTTGCTTGATTGCGTGCTATAGCATCCTTTTTTCGCACTGACGAAGGCGCCTTGCGGCTCGTTCTTCTTCCTCGTGGCGTAGATCCCTTCGCCTCTTCCGCTGCTCCTCTCTGCTACCGAAAATCCTTCGACTGCTCTCGTTGCTATTCCCAGGCAAGCCTACCGAAGTTGTTGGTGAGACAATGGTTTCTGGATCCGAAGTCTTTAGGCCTGATGTGGTTGAACTTGGAAGTCGAAGAAATCCCCTGGAATCCATGATGAAGTGGACACCGCCGAAGGTTGTATCCATACCAACGCGCGACTCTGAAGAAATCGGGTGCGAGGCCTCAGCGTGTGGCGTGAACTCGAAGGAACCACAACAAACTGAGTTTCTTTGACTTGAAGGTGTTGGTGAAGCCAGCACAAACGCTGCTGAAGTGACCGGAGCTTCCGATGATATGCCTTGTACCGACAGGTTTCCCACAGACGGCGCCAATTGTCGAGGGTACTCCTCGGCAATACCCACCGTTTGGGGCTTAGGGTTGACGGAATCCTGCAGGCTGACACGAGACATCGGATACCAAACAAACGGGGAGAGAGATTTACCCAGGTTCACGACCCTCGATGAGGTAAAATCCTTACTTCCTGCTTATTTGATCTTGATTATCGAAATTATCGGGTTACAATGGGGTAGCCGAAGATTAAGACTAAGATCTCGTCGAGAGGCTAAGATTACTTATGACCTAGCTCTAGACTTGCGGTGATTCTGGCTATGTTGATTATGTGTCCCTCGGTGGACCCTCTCCTGGCTCTTATATTGTGAGCCAGGTCTCGAGAGTTCTGTCCGGGTACGACTAGGTTACAAAGAGTTCTACGTCTAGACTTTCCTTGTTCTTCGTCTTCCTATCTTGTTCATCAAGTTCCTTTTTCGGAACCGACAAGCGGCCCACCTTGGTCGGTGGATGATCTTCATGGGTCCCTGGTTGGGCCATAAGAGGTAACGTAACATGGGTTTCCCGAAGGGTAATCCCACATCACTGGGTGATCACATGAATACGTGAGCACGTGGTGCATGCATGACACATGTCCAGCTGGTCAAACTTCATTAGCCAGAACCGGCTGATAATTATCTAACCCATGCACACTTTTTTTTTGAATTTAAAAAAAGATTCCAAACCACATAGTGCCAAATCAGGCTGCCACCTATCGTTTTGTGGGCGAAACTGCTTTTTCGCTGAATGACCCATTGGTCCCTCCAACCAACCACAATTTGATGAGCGACTCTCCTCCACACGTACACAACACTTTATCCTCTATCTTCTCTCTAGTTCTCACAGTGGCGGACCTAGAATTTTGACAAAGGGTATGCCACGTCAAAATTTTGGCATCCTTATTAATAACGATATGATCTTATAGAATATAAAGCAGAAATAATAATTATAAAATAAGAAAAATAATTAAATAAAAGGGGTTTTTTCATTATAATTAAAATTTCAATTGTTGGACACATCCCCGATCGATCAGGCGCTCTAATATTAAAATAATTCTCACGGTTGGTCGGTTGTGATCCGATCCTAAGTTTCTGAAGTATACCGCCGCGGGATAATCATTTTAACAACAGTATAAGATACAGTTAGATCGTAGTACTAAAATAAACAACAAAATATGTAAAATGGATATTGTAGAAAGGTATGACGAAATATAGAAAAATTAATCAAATGCTTACCACAAACTAAAACAGCTAGCACATACTACTACACGCACTGCAGGGTATGATCGTATGAGGTATTGTTGGAACGATGGGGACTTCCATCGGTTACGTGTTAATATATATAGGGGCCAACAACGGCAAAGCTAGATACAAGGAATGTTACAAGAAACAGAGGAAAACATGGGTTGATCTTGATCTTATAGTTACGATCAGATCAACAACAATACGGTTTGAACTGCCGACTACCTCTATCTGAACTTCTGTCTAGGTTCGTCTGAACCTCTCTGTCGCAAACACTAACACCCCTCCTCAATCACAACCTTCCTTTAGGTTGAGATTGTACTTGAATTCTTCAAACTGTCTTGTTGGCAAGGCTTTAGTGAAACCATCTGCTACTTGATCTCTAGTTGAAATAAATCAAATTTCTAGTTGCTTATTAGCAACTCTTTCTCTAAAAAAATGAAAATCAATTTCAATATGTTTCATCCTGGCATGGAAAATAGGATTAGCAGATAGATAGGTTGCACCCATATTATCACACCATAAACATGATGGTTTACTTCTTTGGATTCCTAGTTCTCCCAATAGAGATTCAATCCATATAACTTCAGCTGTGGCATTTGCCAGAGACTTGTACTCAGCCTCTGTGCTTGATCTTGATACTGTTGCTTGTTTTCTAGCACTCCAAGAAATCAGATTAGATCCAAAGAAGACTGCAAATCCTCCTGTGGATTTTCTATCATCAACACGGCCTGCCCAATCAGCATCTGAGAAAGCACTCACTAATGCAGTGGATGATCTTCTGAAGGTGAGACCAAGACTAACTGTTCCACTGACATACCTTAATATTATTTTTACAGTGGTCCAATGTACAGTTGTAGGTGCATGAAGAAACTGACACACCTTGTTAACAGAAAAAACAATAGACATTGAGACTCAGATACTGTAAAGCTCCAACAATGCTCATGTACCTTGTACCATCTTCTGGTCCTAGGAGTTCTCCCTCTGTGAGGGAAAGTTTGTCTGACGATGACAATGGTGTAGGCAGACTTTTGCACCCCTTCAAACCAACTCTGTCAAGTAAATCTAGAGCATATTTCTCTTGGGTCAATACAATGCCTTGTTTAATTTTCTTTACTTCAATTCCCAAAAAGAAATGAAGATCACCTAGATCCTTTAGTGCAAATGCTGAACCCAGATCTTGAAGGAGTGCAACAATAGCTTTATTCGAATAGCTGGTAACAATGATGTCATCAACATAAACTAACACAAATATGATTATACCTGACTTGTTGTATATGAACAATGCCGTGTCAGCCTTTGACGCCATAAAACCAAGCTCTTGTAATTTAGAACTTAGTTTGGAAAACCATGCTCTTGGTGCTTGCTTCAGTCCATAGACTGATTTTTCAATCTTGCACACATGATGAGGTGCATTGGGATTTTCATAACCAGGTGGTTGTTTCATGTAAACCTCTTCTTCCAGAACACCATAGAGAAACGTGTTCTTCACATCAAGTTGCCTCAAGCTCCATCCTTTCGAAACTGAAATAGCTAGAACAAGTCTGATAGTAGCAGCTTTAACAACTGGACTAAAAGTATCTTCATAGTCTATGCCATAACGTTGTCTAAAACCTTTTGCTACCAATCTAGCCTTATATCTATCAATAGTGCCATCAGCTTTTCTCTTGATCCTGTAGACCCATTTACAATCTATCAAATTACTATCCTTTTTATACGGTACTAGGTGCCATGTTTAATTATCTAGCAAGGCTTTATATTCATCATCCATAGCTTGTTTCCATTGTTTGTTTTTTAACGCTACTTGCAAGTTCTCAGGTTCATTAGAGGAGCAAGACAAACCGTAGCGGACAATGCCGCATGTGTAAGTTTTCGGTTTGGCATGGCCAATTCTTGATCTTGTCCTGTACACCGACGCAACAGGCTGAGCTACAGGGGGTGCTCGCGTAGAAGATCCCCCTGAACCTGAATCAGTTGTAGTAGTGGATGGCGCGGATCCCTCAGTTGATGCTATCAGCGACGTGGGCGTGGGTTCCCTCTCTCCTGAGCTTGGTGCGGTCCACGCGTCGTCCGCTGATTCGCCAAGTGTGCGCCTCGATGCCGCGGCTGGTGACGCGCTGTCGCGTGGTTCAATCTCCCGCAACCATGCGCCTGTCGCTGTCGTGGGTCCAGTGGCGGAGCCCCGTCCAATCTGTGTAGTCAAAGGACTACACGCTTTCTTTTTTGACCTGGTTTAAATTTTTTTTGACCAGCTTTCTGATAAAACAAGCTAAAAGTGTGCAGAGAAATATTAAAATTTTATAGAAATACATGTATTTGACTACACAACACCAAGCTGACAACACATGGTTGTTATCCTGGCTCCGCCACTGCGTGGGTCCACGCGACGTGTCGACGCCTAAGAGGCACACGTGCGATCCCAAGGCTGATCCCTGGCGGTCGGGAATCTCCGTGATCCGAGGCCGATTCGCCTCGTGTTTGGCGCCAGGTGATGCACCAGCATCCAGGTGCATGTTCTCCTCCATATGACCATCATTTTGCACCAATTTTTTCTGCATTCCGCTGTACCTGCGTAGGACTTAATAAAGGAACTTCAGAGTCATTAGATGTTAGCTCATTGCAATATTGTTCCCCCTCATGAGATGACACGGGATGATTCTGAAGAGACTCCGGGAGAAGGAGAATTTCTTTGCGTAGGAGAGCACCGGTTTTTTCATGGAGACTAGCAAAGGGAAACACCATTTCATCAAAAACAACATCACGTGATATGTAGACTCGACCAGAGTTGACATCTAAGCACTTGACTCCTTTATGCATGTGGCTATAACCAAGAAAGACGCACTGTTTTGACCAGAAGGCAAGTTTCCTTTGGTTGTAAGGCCGAAGGTTTGGCAAACAAGCACAACCAAAGATGCGAATAGATGCATAGTCTAGCGTTTTGTGGAGGAGACGTTCCATGGGTGTTTCATTATTTATGACTTTGCTAGGCAGCATGTTAATGAGATAGGTAGCAGTCAAGAATGCTTCATCCCAAAATTTGAGTGGCATGGATGCATTAGCAAGAAGAGCAAGGCCTACTTCTACAATGTGGCGATGCTTGCATTCTGCAGATTCATTTTGTTGATGAGCATGGGGGCATGACACATGATGCTCAATGCGAATTTTTTGAAAGAAGGAGTTTAAGTGTTCATATTCTCCTCCCCAGTCGGATTGTAGGGCAAGAATTTTTCTATCAAAATTCCGTGCAACAAGTTGTTGAAAATTATGGAATATTTGGAATACATCAGATTTTTTCTTTAGAAGATAAATCCATGAAAATTTGCTAAAATCGTCAATGAAGCTTACATAGTATGTGTATTTCCCTACTGAGCTAGGTGCTGGTCCCCAAACATCTGAGAACACGAGTTGTAAGGGAAAAGTAGATACACTAGTAGACCTCATGTAAGGAAGTTGATGACTTTTAGCTCTTTGACAAGAATCACACACTGACTCAACACTAGATTCATTGGAATAAGGAAGTTCATAATGACTAAGCACTTGTTGAACAATACGAAAAGAGGGATGCCCTAAACGACTATGCCATCTTGAAGCTGAAGGCTTGATGACATTGCAAACTTGTTTATTCTTGACTGAAGATGAAGAAATCAATGGATAGAGCCCATGCACGCATCTACCCTTGAGAAGTACCCTCCTCGTTGCTCGATCCTTGACATAGAAAAACCATGGATGAAATTCAATATAGAAATGATTATCTCTAGTAAATCGATGAATGGAAACCATGTTTTTTATGGCATGTGGAACATGGAGAACATTTTTAAGATGCAAGGATTTTGAGGGGGTATCAACAATAGCATGGCCAACATGACTAATGCTCATACCTTGTCCATTTTCCGCGTGAATCTGATCACGGCCATGGTACTTTTCCTTCATGGTGAGCTTGTTGAGCTCACCGGTGATGTGGTCAATGGCACCGGTATCGCCGTACCAGTTGGTGTCTGATACGTCTCCGACGTATCGATAATTTCTTATGTTCCATGCCACATTATTGATGATATCTACATGTTTTATGCACACTTTATGTCATATTCGTGCATTTTCTGGAACTAACCTATTGACGAGATGCCAAAAGGCCAGTTGCTATTTTCTGCTGTTTTTGGTTTCAGAAATCCTAGTAACGAAATATTCTCGGAATTGGACGAAATCAACGCCCAGGTTCCTATTTTGCCCGGAAGCATCCAGAACACACGAGAACCGCGCAGAGGGGGCACAGGCCCACCGGACGCGAGGCCGGCGCGGCCTGGGGGTGGCCCGCGCCCCCCTAGCGTGTCGTCGCCTCGTCGACCTTCTGACGCCGCCTCTTCGCCTATATAAAGGTCCCTGACCTAAAACCTCGAGACGGAAAAGCCACGGTACGAGAAACCTTCCAGAGCCGCCGCCATCGCGAAGCCAAGATCTGGGGGACAGGAGTCTCTGTTCCGGCACGCCGCCGGGACGGGGAAGTGCCCCCGGAAGGCTCCTCCATCGACACCACCGCCATCTCCATCAACGCTGCTGTATCCCATGAGGAGGGAGTAGTTCTCCATCGAGGCTCGGGGCTGTACCGGTAGCTATGTGGTTAATCTCTCTCCTATGTGCTTCAATACAATAATCTCATGAGCTGCCTTACATGATTGAGATTCATATGATGATGCTTGTAATCTAGATGTCATTATGCTAGTCAAGTGGGTTTTACTTATGTGATCTCCGGAGACTCCTTGTCCCACGTGTGTAAAGGTGACAGAGGTGTGCACCGTGTGGGTCTCTTAGGCTATATTTCACGTGAATCACTTATTCACCGTTATGAATGGCATAGTGAAGTGCTTATTTATATCTCTTTATGATTGCAATGTGTTTTGTATCACAATTTATCTATGTGCTACTCTAGTGATGTTATTAAAGTATTTTTATTCCTCCTGCACGGTGTAATGGTGACAATGTGTGCATCCGTGTTAGTACTTGGCGTAGGCTATGATTATGATCTCTTGTAGATTATGAAGTTAACTATTGCTATGATGGTATTGATGTGATCTATTCCTCCGACATAGTGTGAAGGTGACAGTGTGCATGCTATGTTAGTACTTGGTTTAGCCGTGTTGATCTTTCATGCACTCTAAGGTTATTTAAATATGAACATTGAATTGTGGAGCTTGTTAACTCCGGCATTGAGGGTTCGTGTAATCCTACGCAATGGTGTTCATCATCCAACAAAAGAGTGTAGAGTATGCATCTATCTATTCTGTTATGTGATCAAAGTTGAGAGTGTCCACTAGTGAAAGTCTATTCCCTAGGCCTTGTTCCTAAATACTCCTATCGCTGCTTGTTTACCGTTTTACTGCGTTACTACTGCTGCGTTACTACTGCTGCGTTACTACTGGTTGTTTACTGTCCTGGGCAAAGCTCTTTTCTGGTGCCGTTGCCACTGCTCATATTCATTCATACCACTTGTATTTCACTATCTCTTCGCCGAACTAGTGCACCTATTAGGTGTGTTGGGGACACAAGAGACTTCTTGCTTTGTGGTTGCAGTGGTTGCATGAGAGGGATATCTTTGACCTCTTCCTCCCCGAGTTCGATAAACCTTGGGTGATCCACTTAAGGGAAACTTGCTGCTGTTCTACAAACCTCTACTCTTGGAGGCCCAACACCGTCTACAAGAATAGAAGCTCCCGTAGACATCAAGCTATTTTCTCGGCGCCGTTGCCGGGAGGAAAGGTAAAAGGTACTCACACTCCGGATCTCGGCTACTAAGCTATTTTCGCCGTTGTAAGTACTCGAAGCTATTTCCTTTAGATCCTGCAATTGCATCTTTTTGTTTCTTGTTTACACTAGTTAGGCATAATGGACAACAATGAGCTTCTTATTCTATTTCCTGATTTAAGACATGGATGGTTTGATGCGAAAATTAAAAAACCTATGGAATCTTATTTGCATGCTGGTAGTAATATTAGTATGAACGCTTTGAACACCATTGTTGCTAATGATATGGAAAATTCTAAGCTTGGGGAAGCTGGTTTTGATGAGCATGATCTTTTTAGTCCACCAAGCATTGAGGAGGAAATTTACTTTGATGATACTTTGCCTCCTATTTATGATGATTATAATGATAGTGGTCTTTTGTTGCCACCTACTATGGAGAGTAAATTTAATGATGATTACAATATGCCTCCTATATTTGATGATGAGAGTAATAATGATAGCTACTTTGTTGAATTTGCTCCCACTACAACTAATAAAATTGACTATGCCTATGTGGAGAGTAATAATTTTATGCATGAGACTCATGATAAGAATGCTTTATGTGATAGTTATATTGTTGAGTTTGCTCATGTTGCTACTGAAAGTTATTAGGAGAGAGGAAAATATGGTTGTAGAAATTTTCATGTTACTAAAATGCCTCTCTATGTGCTGAAATTTTTGAAGCTACACTTATTTTATCTTCCTATGCTTGTCACTTTGCTCTTCATGAACTTGTTTATTTACAAGATTCCTATGCATAGGAAGCATGTTAGACTTAAATGTGTTTTGAATTTGCCTCTTGATACTCTCTTTTTCTTCAAATACTATTTCTTGCGAGTGCATCATTAAAACTGCTGAGCCCATCTTAATGGCTATAAAGAAAGAACTTCTTGGGAGATAACCCATGTGTTTATTTTACTACAGTACTTTTGTTTTATATTTGAGTCTTGGAAGTTGTTACTACTGTAGCAACCTCTCCTTATATTATTTTATTGTATTTGTTGTGCCAAGTAAAGTCTTTGATAGTAAGGTTGATACTAGATTTGGATTACTGCGCAGAAACAGATTTCTTGCTGTCACGAATCTGGGCCTAATTCTCTGTAGGTAACTCAGAAAATTATGCCAATTTACGTGAGTGATCCTCAGATATGTACGCAACTTTCATTCAATTTGGGCATTTTCATTTGAGCAAGTATGGTGCCTTAATAAAATTCATCTTTACGGACTGTTCTGTTTTGACAGATTCTGTTTTTTATTTCGCATTGCCTCTTTTGCTATGATGGATGAATTTCTTTGTTCCATTAATGTCCAGTAGCTTTATGCAATGTCCAGAAGTGTTAAGAATGATTGTGTCACCTCTGAACATGTTAATTTTTATTGTGCACTAACCCTCTAATGAGTTGTTTCGAGTTTGGTGTGGAGGAAGTTTTCAAGGGTCAAGAGAGGAGGATGATATACTATGATCAAGGAGAGTGAAAGCTCTAAGCTTGGGGATGCCCCGGTGGTTCACCCCTGCATATTTCAAGAAGACTCAAGCATCTAAGCTTGGGGATGCCCAAGGCATCCCCTTCTTCATCGACAAATTATCGGGTTCCTTCTCTTCAAACTATATTTTTATTCGGCCACATCTTATGTACTTTACTTGGAGCGTCCGTGTGCTTTTATTTTTGTTTTGTTATTTTCATTCTCTGAATAAATACATGCTTGTGTGGGAGAGAGACACGCTCCGTTGGTTCATATGAACACATGTGTTCTTAGCTTTTAATGTTCATGGCGAAGGTTGAAACCGCTTCGTTCATTGTTATATGGTTGGAAACGGAAAATGCTACATGTAGTAATTGGTAAAATGTCTTGGATAATTTGATACTTGGCAATTGTTGTGCTCATGTTTAAGCTCTTGCATCATATACTTTGCACCCATTAATGAAGAAACACCTAGAGCTTGCTAAATTTGGTTTGCATATTTGGTCTCTCTAAAGTCTAGATAATTTCTAGTATTGAGTTTTGAACAACAAGGAAGACGGTGTAGAGTCTTATAATGTTTACAATATGTCTTTTATGTGAGTTTTGCTGCACCGGTTCATCCTTGTGTTTGTTTCAAATAACCTTGCTAGCCTAAGCCTTGTATCGAGAGATACTTCTCATGCATCCAAAATCCTTGAGCCAACCACTATGCCATTTGTGTCCACCATACCTACCTACTACATGGTATTTCTCCGCTATTCCAAAGTAAATTGCTTGAGTGCTACCTTTAAATAATTCAAAATTTATCACCTCTGATTTGTGTCAATGTTTTATAGCTCATGAGGAAGTATGTGGTGTTTTATCTTTCGATCTTGTCATTTACTTCGACAGTACTTTCATAATGGACTAGTGGCTTCATCCGCTTATCCAATAATTTTGCAAAAAGAGCTGGCAATGGGGTTCCCAGCCCCGATTAATTAACTTGCATTAATAATTCTCTTCACATGTTTTGCTCTGATTCATCAATAAGCAACTTAATTTTGCAAATAGACACTCCTTCATGGTATGTGATTGTTGGAAGGCACCCGAGGATTCGGTTAGCCATGGCTTGTGTAAGCAAAAGGTTGGGAGGAGTGTCATCCATAAATAAAGAAAAAATAAACTAAAGTACATGTGTAAACAAAAGAGAAGAGGGATGATCTACCTTGGCTGGTAGAGATAACGTCCTTCATGGGAGCCGCTCTTGAAAGTCCGGTTGATGAGGTAGTTAGAGTGCCCACTACCATTCGTTGACAACAACAAACACCTCTCAAAATTTTACTTTTATGCTCTCTTTATGTTTTCAAAACCAAAGCTCTAGCACAAATATAGCAATCGATGATTTCCTCTTTGAAGGACCATTCTTTTACTTTTATGTTGAGTCAGTTCACCTATTTCTCTCCATCCCAAGAAGCAAACACTTGTGTGATCTGTGCATTGATTCCTACATACTTGCATATTGCACTTGTTATATTACTCTATGTTGACAATATCCATGAGATATACATGTTACAAGTTGAAAGCAACCGCTGAAACTTAATCTTCTTTTGTGCTGCTTCAATGTCTTTACTTTAAATTATTGCTTTATGAGTTAACTCTTATGCAAGACTTATTGATGCTTGTCTTGAAGTACTATTCATGAAAAGTCTTTGCTTTATGATTCACTTGTTTACTCATGTCATTACCATTGTTTTGATCGCTGCATTCATTACATATGTTTACAATATGATCAAGTTTATGATGGCATGTCACTCCGGAAATTATCTTTGTTTATCGTTTACCTCGCTCGGGACGAGCGTAAACTAAGCTTGGGGATGCTGATACGTCTCCGACGTATCGATAATTTCTTATGTTCCATGCCACATTATTGATGATATCTACATGTTTTATGCACACTTTATGTCATATTCGTGCATTTTCCGGAACTAACCTATTGACGAGATGCCGAAAGGCCGGTTGCTGTTTTCTGCTGTTTTTGGTTTCGAAATCCTAGTAACGAAATATTCTCGGAATTGGACGAAATCAACGCCCAGGTTCCTATTTTGCCCGGAAGCATCCAGAACACACGAGAACCGCCAGAGAGGGGGCACAGGCCCACCAGACAGTAGGCCGGCGCGGCCTGGGGGTGGCCCGTGCCCCCCTAGCGTGTCGTCGCCTCGTTGACCTTCTGACGCTGCCTCTTCGCCTATATAAAGGTCCCTGACCTAAAACCTCGAGATGGAAAAGCCACGGTACGAGAAACCTTCCAGAGCCGCCGCCATCGCGAAGCCAAGATCCGGGGGACAGGAGTCTCTGTTCCGGCACGCCGCCGGGACGGGGAAGTGCCCCCGGAAGGCTCCTCCATCGACACCACCGCCATCTCCATCAACGCTGCTGTCTCCCATGAGGAGGGAGTAGTTCTCCATCGAGGCTCGGGGCTGTACCGATAGCTATGTGGTTAATCTCTCTCCTATGTGCTTCAATACAACAATCTCATGAGCTGCCTTACATGATTGAGATTCATATGATGATGCTTGTAATCTAGATGTCATTATGCTAGTCAAGTGGGTTTTACTTATGTGATCTCCGGAGACTCCTTGTCCCACGTGTGTAAAGGTGATAGTGTGTGCACCGTGTGGGTCTCTTAGGCTATATTTCACGGAATACTTATTCACCGTTATGAATGGCATAGTGAAGTGCTTATTTATATCTCTTTATGATTGCAATGTGTTTTGTATCACAATTTATCTATGTGCTACTCTAGTGATGTTATTAAAGTAGTTTTATTCCTCCTGCACGGTGTAATGGTGACAGTGTGTGCATCCGTGTTAGTACTTGGCGTAGGCTATGATTATGATCTCTTGTAGATTATGAAGTTAACTATTTCTATGATGGTATTGATGTGATCTATTCCTCCTACATAGTGTGAAGGTGACAGTGTGCATGCTATGTTAGTACTTGGTTTAGCCGTGTTGATCTTTCATGCACTCTAAGGTTATTTAAATATGAACATTGAATTGTGGAGCTTGTTAACTCCGGCATTGAGGGTTCGTGTAATCCTACACAATGGTGTTCATCATCCAACAAAAGAGTGTAGAGTATGCATGTATCTATTCTGTTATGTGATCAAAGTTGAGAGTGTCCACTAGTGAAAGTCTATTCCCTAGGCCTTGTTCCTAAATACTGCTATCGCTGCTTGTTTCTTGTTTCTATCGCGTTACTACTCGCTGCGTTACTACTCGCTGCGTTACTACTCGCTGCGTTACTACTTGCTTGTTTATCGTCCCGGGCAAAGCACTTTTCGGTGCCGTTGCCACTGCTCATATTCATTCATACCACTTGTATTTCACTATCTCTTCGCCGAACTAGTGCACCTATTAGGTGTGTTGGGGACACAAGAGACTTCTTGCATTGTGGTTGCAGGGTTGCATGAGAGGGATATCTTTGACCTCTTCCTCCCCGAGTTCGATAAACCTTGGGTGATCCACTTAAGGGAAACTTGCTGCTGTTCTACAAACCTCTGCTCTTGGAGGCCCAACACTGTCTACAAGAATAGAAGCTCCCGTAGACATCAGTGTCCACGCCATAGGACACGGCGTTGGCACCCTTCTCCTCCTCTTCTTCTTCATCGTTGGAGTAGCGGTGACAGCACTTCCACGCCTCGTGTCCTGGCTTGCCGCAGATCTGGCAGGTGACAAGGTCCCGATCCTTGCCACCGTTCCTGCCTCCTCCACGACGTGGGATGCCGCCTCCACGACGACCGTGGCCACGGTTGCCGTTGCCACGTCCTCCTCTGCACCTGACAAGGTATCAACTTGTCAATGCCTACGAGTAGTAGACTAGGGTTTCGTTGGATGTAGAGGGAAAGTAGATCTCGAAGGTTTCAGCCGAAAAGTACTCGACGATGTAAAAGCTAGGGTTTGTGAAACAATGATTCGATCCTTTCTTTGTCCCTCGACTCCCCTTTATATAGGAGGTGGAGCCGAGGGATTCGTGATATACAAGTTTACAGAGTCCGGGAGGGTTTCTAACCCGTCCCGCAAGATTACAAATAATGCTTTCTATTACAACTCTAGCTTTCCTTAATAGTATCTTGGGCTTCCGGATCTTCTTATTCTTCAGGTCGTGGGCCTTCAGTAAACCCCGGGTACCTTCTTCGGCAGGCCCATTGGGGATGCCTATGTCAGTAGCCCCCGAGATTTTGTTTGAATCGTAGAGTCAGGGAAAATCTCCACCTTTATATTTATTCGATAACTTTGAACTTTATCACATATCTTTGCATATGAATTTCTATATTGTACAGGGATAATGGTAGTTGGAGCTACTTCATCTGACGGATCAGGTACTAGTTAACTGCTCTAGTGGGAATCCGCAAAAACCTACTTCAAGATCACGTCCCTGGACATGATCTCGGGATACTGGTGTAAACTTCGACTGGTGCGCTTAAGGTCTTACCATTCTGTCGAGTCCCAGTCATATTTATCGGGTACCTAACGCATCCGTTAGGATTTTTCTTCGTATCTGTTGATATGGAAAAAAGTAGCAAACCTACGTCAGAGACGGCGCCACGCCACACAGAACGGATCTGGGGTCTTACCTTCGCAAAGTTTTGCGGCATTCAGAAATTAGTCGCAACTTTGGCGTTCTGAGAATATATTGTCGAGTGCTTATTCGGCTGTTGGAATAGCACATTTTGTTGAGTCAACGGATGACTTATATTACTTTCCCGATGGGAGTATATGTAGAGTTATTTATATAACTCGAAATATACTTACTTCTTTTTTCTGTCTCTTTTTTCTTCTTTCTTTTTATAATTTCATCGGGCACACGAATAGCGTTCCCGATGGGAGTAGCCCCCGAGGCTACATTCAAGGACTTGTGCTTGAGTGTAGGCTCCACGCCTTATGTCGATATATTTTTCACATGTCGCATAGTTTTTTCAAATCTCTCGGGTGCGCGAACAGCGCTCCCGATGGGAGTAGCCCCCGAGGCTATGGACAAATGCTTGCATTTGGTCATAGGCTCTCGCCTTTTCTATTTTGCCATACTCAATTTTTTTCTTTTTCCAAAGTAGCCCCCGAGCATTTGGGCAAAAACTTGTATTTGATCAAAGGCTCTCGAAATAATCAAGAATCTTCTGCTGTCGCCATTTTTACGAACCTTCGTAGCCGAGGTATTCTCTTGCCAAGGTGACATCATTGCTGACGATAGCCATGATCACTTTATCAGAAAAACGCGAGAACTTCGCTCTCACTGTCTTGCGGGCCCAATTTACGCATCGTATTGACACGTCGTGCAAGTGGGGGACACACGTCCTCCGCTTTTCCTGGCGCACGTACTGTAACTCCTGTGCTTTCTCGTCTGTATGAAATTACTTTTTACCCCTTGTCCACGTGTACATCATCTGTCCCACAATCTCTCAATCCAACGACGCGTCGATTCACCGCACCTCTATATGAAGGCATCGTCTTCCTCCTCTAGTCCTTTCGCTCGCGCCGCACCTCTGCTTCTCCTCTGCAAAATTCTCCCTTGCGCCCCATAGTTCTTGGAGCTCCACCACGCTTGCACCGTACTCTGCGCCATTGTTGATGCCACCGCGCGGGCTCACCGGACACAACACGCCCGAGTCCAAGATGGCGACCGAAGATCCGGGGAACATGGAGTGGGAAAGATCCAAAATCTCCCCTCGGGACATCAATCTTCCGAAGAAGCCGGGGATCAGCAAGAAGGAAGGCGCGCTTCGCTTCCCCAGCGAAGAAAGCTACCCAACCCCTCCAATGGAGTATCGGGTCAGTTTCGTCGACCACATCATCCGTGGTCTTTCCGCCCCCATTCACAATTTCTTACGAGGGTTGCTTTTTATGTATGGGCTGCAACTGCATCATCTTACTCCCAACTCCATCCTCCATATCTCAATCTTCATCACGCTTTGCGAAGCTTTCCTTGGAGTCCAGCCTAACTGGGCTCTATGGAAACGCATTTTCTTCTGTCGCCGTAATGGCTCTCCCAATGTTTCCTACAACATTGGCGGCGTTGTCATCTACGTCCGTCCTGACGTCGAGTACTTTGACGTCAAATTTCCTGACTCAGTACAAGGGTGGCGCAAAAAGTGGTTGTACATTCATGAGGAGAATCATGGCTCTGTTGAAGACAACATCCCTCCTTTTGATGGCACCGAGAAAATCTGTCGCCGTCGTTCCTGGGATGCAGAGGCTACCGACGAAGAAAAAGCGGCGACAGAAGCCTTGATGACACGCATCCACCAACTCCAAAATACCCGAGGACAAGAACTGTCGGGTATCCAAATCACGGCTTATTTCCTTAGGATTAGAGTGCAGCCTCTGCAAGCTCGCAAAAATCCCCTTGCGGAAGTATGCTGGCGACAAAGATGTGGATCGCTTGTCGGTGGATTTGTCGGTCAAGGATTTAGAAAAACTTGTCCGAAAAATCTCCTCCCTCAACAAGAAAGATCTTGTCCCCTCGTCTTGTCGCGTAAAGCCGTATAGCGCCACCAACGTGCTCCCTGAGGTAATTTTCGTATGAACTATTTTTCTCGAGTACTTATTTTTGTTGACATCTTTTGCATAAGTTTCTTGTCGACATTCTTATTTTTTGTAGAACCATCTAGATCTTGTTTCTCTTCCTCCCCTTCCTGAAGGTGGAGAAGTCGAAGAACGGGCCGTTGTCACCGACGACAACCAGGGTACTTCTCGCCCTGAGAGTGAAGCCGCAGGTTCTCGAAAATCTGCGGTATCCTCTGAAAAGGAAGTTGACTCCGAGGCTACCGGATCAGCAGAGTCTCCTCCCCCAGCTATTTCTCCCAAGAATAAGAGAAAGAGGGAGGAAACTGTCGACTCCGGCCCTTCCAAGACCGGCACACCTCCTGCCGAAGAAGTTGCTCCTACTGAAAAAAGGACAACTTTCGACCCTTATACCGATGCTCTTATCAGCTCGTAAGTTCTTGTCGCTGTTTATTGTTTGCCATTGATTGTTTCTACTATATTTTCTTACTGTCTTGTCGCCTTTTTGTAGTGATGATGACGATGAAATTCAACCTATTGACGCGACTGCTCGAACGAGTACGTCTCGTACTTTAGTTGTTTCTGAAGCTCATGGGGATGAAACTTTGCCTCTTCAGCGAGATGAAGAGCATCCCTCTCCTATTGCCAACCCCCGAGCCTCTTCGCCAAAGAGAGCTAGGGTAGAAGCATCCAAGGACCCTCTCTTGCTGGCTGGTAGTTCCACGACTCCGTCACTGGATGATGTCAGTTTTTTCTATTCTTTTTCTGAATATTTGAACATTTGTCGACTCCCTTTTATTTCTTTCATAAGTTCTCTCGAGCTTCCATTCCTATATTGACTTTTCTTTTTTTCTTTTGTTTTCTCTTCAGCCTGTGATGAAGGAATTTATTCGCCTCGGTACCCAAGTCGTCGGGTACCGTGATCATGCGAATAAACTTGAAGGTACTATTTTTCCTTGCCCTTCTCTGCTGTTTTTACTCCTTCATTGCTTTGTCGTGGTATTTACCGTTGTTTATTTTTTCCAGAAACTCTTGCCGAAACCCTCAAACGTGCTGACGCTCTTGCTGTTAAGTTAGAGCAAAGCAAGGCAGGTCGCAAGAAAGCTGAAGCTGATGCCGCCGCCATCGAAGACCTTCGAAAAAGGCTTCATGAGGCGGAAACTGCCTTAAGCGACAACATATCCGAGCAAACTATTCGTGAAGCTGAGATCCTCAGTCGCTTGTAATCACAAAGTCGACGTTTTGTCAGTAAGTCTTTAATTCTTTGCTACTTCTTCGGGTTGCCTAATTTTATCCTTGCGCAATTTTTGACGATCTTCCTTCTGCTTCTTTGTAGGGAAAACACATCAAGATTTTGACTTGGAGTGTCCTGAAGGCGATCAGCTGCTTGACAAGCTTTCCCTTCTTGAATTTCATGCAGAGGAAGCACGCGAAGGCCTTGCTGAAGCCAGAGTAGGTCTATCGCGTCTTTTCCCTTATTTCTTCCCGAAGACACAAGAGCCCAAGATTTTCACCAAACTTGCCAAGCACTTCAACTCCCAAGAAGATCTTGGGCTTAAACTTCACCAAGAAGGTTTGAAAGTTGGCGTCGAGGGCACTATCGCCTTGGTTGCTGACAGCCAGCAAGACGTCGACTGGACGAAAGTTGGCGACACAATGACAATGGAAACGAAGAGGTGGCAATCCTTGATCAAGGCTACCAGGCCTAATGCGAAGAAAATCCTTGCCTACCTCGGATGCAAGCCAACTCCTGCTCCCAACTCATCCAAGCCGGAGGTCAAGTAGACCACCCTGTCTTTCCTTCTTTTTTTCTTTTTCTTTCTTCCTTTTAACGCTGTCGACAAAGTAGCTTTTGGTGACACTTATCCCGCTAGCTCATTAGGGTGTCCTCCATTGTAATGCCTTGTAATTATTCTGAAAATCAATGGAATTCTATTTTTCTTGATGATTGATGTCGAACCTTTTGTTTTCAGTTGATATTTGATAACTATACTCCAACTCCTGCTCCTTCCGATATTTCGCCTACTTCTTCTCGCTCGAAGAAAGTGCTTGTTAATACTGAACTTGGTGAAGATTCCTCGAGTAAGAATTTACCGCAAGACTTGGAAGAACTTCGTCAACAGCTTCAGTATGGGAAGAAGCAAACACTTGTGATGATGGAGCAATCTCGCAAGGCATCCGAAAAAGAAAAAATTGCACTTCAACAAGCTCAAGAAGCCATGACTGCCAAGGAAGCCGCCGTTTCTGAAGCTGAAAAGGCAACCACCCGAGAGAATTTTATGCTCGAATTGATGAATGAAGCCAGTGTGGATATGTCAGGTATGCTTTTTTTTCAAATCAGAACTCCTTCTGTCTTCTTGCTGCATCCTTTTTTTTAAATTCTTGTGCCGTTGCCAAATAGGTTTCTTTCTCGACGCTGCTGCCGAAGAAGAAAGGGTAAACGCAAGGACAAATCTTCTCGTTAACCTTTCTCTTGACCATGGTTCTCTATTCTGGGCCACTCCAGAGCGGACCTGACAGATTGTCAGGTTTCAAGATCGCGCCTGTCAGGTTCGCGAGTTCCTGGATTTCTGCACTAAAACATTGTCCCTGGTTTACAAGACGATGTTTCCTCGGAACGAGGCACCCGACACTCTTCTTGGTTTGATGGAGAAATTTCGAGATGCTCCTCAAATCCATGGATTTGTTCGGGCCCAACTTTCTGCTGGCGCCAGGTTTGCTATGATGATGATCAAAATCTGCTATCCAAAATTTGACATGAGCCAAATTGTTACCAAGTGTTTAGCCAAGATGGCGAAAAGGAAAAGGGATGTTGGCAAAATTGATGATCATGTGACCCCTGTAGCAGAAGATATGATGGATGAACTTCTTCGGATGGACGCTGAGTTCTTCGTGAAGGGCAGCTATGCTTGAACACGATACTCGTATCGTAAATCGTATGACCATAGATAATATTCTAGGCCGCAATTGACTTTTCTTTTTCTTTGAACTCGTTGAGTTTTCTCTGGAATTGCCCCTTGTATGTTGTAAACATGTTCTATATTGTAAAGTCAATAGATGTTTCTATTTTTCCTCATCAAGCCCCCGAGTGTCTTGGTAGTGAATTTCTTTATTGTATGTGCGAGGTTTTAAACCAAGGCAACCAAATTATATTGAATATGCTATATTTGCGTGTACAAACCCCCGTGCCTTGTTGTTGATCGCTATTTTGTATCTTTATTTATTTTGCGAGGTGTTTTCGCACCAAGGCGAAATATTTTCGGAAATATATATTTAAGCACAAGCCCTCGAGCCTATCGAAGAAAAAGATATATATCTCGACTATCTTTATTATATTGCAGCACCGCGAGTCCGCCTCGTCAAAAACCTTTTCCGACCCCACTCGGTGCCCCAAAAAAGGAAAAGAGTGCGTCTGAAAACTCGCGGGCGTTTCAGTAAATTGTATTTTTACAAGGAGGACTATATTTCGACACTAAGGCGTAAAAACGCCTTAGCTGTGCCACGTTCCAGGGGTTTTTCTCGGGAACCCCTGACTTCTTATCCTTGATTCTGTATGCTCCTCCTTCGATGACTTCCGTGACGATGTAGGGGCCAAGCCATGGTGACTCGAGTTTTTCAGTACTCTGTTGATTGAGTCGTAGAACTAGATCTCCCACCTGAAAGGACCTTGGTCTCAAACGTCGAATGTGATAGTTTTTCAAGTCTTGCTGATACTTGGTGACCCGTGATAGTACTTCGTGTCTGGCCTCATCTAATGCATCGACATCATCTTCCAATGCCTTTCTAGAAACTTCTTCATTATACTCCGTAACTCTTGGGGAATCATGCTCTATCTCTATTGGTAATACTGCCTCAGCTCCATGGACCAGAAAAAACGGAGTTTCTTGTGTCGCCGTATTTGGTGTTGTTCGAATACTCCACAATACGCTCGGCAGCTCCTCTGGCCAGGTGTGTCGAGCTTTTTCCAGTGGTCCTAACAAGAGCTTCTTGATACCATTGCAGATGATACCATTGGCTTTCTCGACTTGACCGTTGGTTTGTGGATGTGCGACTGATGCGAAGTGCAATTTAATGCCTACCTCTGCACAGTATGTCTTGAATTCCTTGGATGTAAAGTTACTACCGTTGTCTGTGACAATGCTGTGAGGTACTCCAAACCGAAAAACAATGTTTTTCACGAATTTTATTGCAGATGTTGCATCTGGTGAATTTATCGGCTTGGCTTCTATCCACTTGGTAAATTTGTCGACAGCGACGAGCATATTCTCGTATCCTCCTGGCGAAGCTTTATGTAACTTCCCCACCATATCGAGGCCCCATTGAGCAAAGGGCCAGGACAATGGTATTGGCATCGCCTGCCGCTGCCGGAGAATGAGGTTTCGCGGCAAATCTCGGGCACGCGTCACAAGTTCGTACTATCTCCTTTGCATCCTCGATTGCTGTCAACCAGTAAAATCCAGCTCGAAAAACCTTGGCGGCAATAGCTCGACTGCTCGCATGATGACCACATATTCCCTCGTGTACGTCCTTCAAGATTATCCTTCCTTCTTCGGGTGTTACGCATCGCTGTAACACACCCGAAATAATGCGTTTGTACAGCTCCCCTTTGACCACTGTAAAGGCTTTGGACCGTCTAATAATTCGTCTTGCTTCAATTGGATCGTCAGGTATTTCTTTCCTTAGGATGTATGATATGTACGCTTGCATCCATGGTATTTGTACCATCAATACTAGATCCTGTTCCTCTTCTTCTTCTAGTGTTTCTTTTGCAGCCCCCGAGGATTTCTCCTCTTTCTCCTTCTTCTTTGGTTTATTCGGCTTTGTAGATCTCTCTGTTATTTCCTCCCAGAACACGCCTGGTGGAATTGCGAGGCACTGCGACCCGATATTTGCAAGAACATCGGCTTCATCATTGCTTAATCTGCTGATATGATTTACCTCGTATCCATCAAATAATTTCTCAAGCTCGTTGTACACCTCTTTGTATGCCACCATACTATCATTGACTGCATCACATTGGTTCATGACTTGCTGGGCCACCAACTGTGAGTCGCCAAAGATTTTTAGTCGAGTTGCACCACAAGCTTTCGTCATCTTCATCCCGTGTATAAGAGCTTCGTATTCTGCCTCATTGTTAGACGCGTTTGGGAACGTCATCCGTAAGACATACTTTAATTTGTCGCCTTCAGGTGATATGAGTATCACGCGTGCTCCAGCTCCCTCTAACCTTTTGGACCCATCAAAGTTCATAGTCCAGGTTCTCGATAGATCCGGGGGTCCTATATTTTGCAGCTCCATCCAATCTGCAATAAAATCTGGCAGAATTTGCGACTTTATTGCTTTTTTTTATACGTGATGTCCCGAGGAGAAAGTTCTATTCCCCAAAGGGAGACACGACCTGTAGCTTCTGGATTGTTTAGTATATTGGATAAAGGCACCTCATTGACCACTATTATCGGGTGTGCCGAAAAATAGTGCCGTAACTTTCTTGCGGTTGTAAACACTCCATATGCTAGTTTCTGGTACTGCGGGTACCGCTGTTTTGAAGGCGATAAAACTTCACTGATGAAATATACCGGCCTCTGCACTCCATGAAGTTTCCCTTCTTCTTCTCTTTCGACAACGAGTGTCGTGCTGACCACTTGGGGTGTAGCCGCAATATATAACAGGAGGGGTTCCTTCTTTTAAGGCGCCACCAAGATTGGTGGTGTCGAAATTGTGCGTTTAAGATCCTCGAAGGCTGTATCTGTCTCTTCATTCCACTGGAACCTCTCACTACAAGAAAAGTTCTGATAGACAACGTCTCAAAATCGTCCGCTAAGGGGTATTTTTCGTCGCCTATGGGCCTAACCCGACGATATGGGTTCTGTTGTGGAAACTGCATCGGGCAAAGTCCTACGACGATTTTTTCGGTCCGTCGCGCTTGGGCGCCCTTCCGCCACGGAAAATCGGACCGTTGCCCAAGTGTTTCCGGGAGCCCGTTGACCGCCGACGTCATGCAAGCCGACACGTGGCGCACGCCGTTAACCGGCGATCAACGGCGTTAACCGGCTGAAACCCCGTGGTAGATGGTAGGCCCACACGAGGCTCGCCACGTCTTAAGCGGGCCGGCCCATTAAGTTTGCGGGCCGGGCCGCCTGACTTAGTTTGACCGGTCAACTATATAGCCGGGCTGGTCCATTAGTTACGTGGGTCGGGCCTAACCTCTAAGGTTGATCGGTCAAAACTTTAATGGGCCGGCCCACTAAGCATGTGGGCCGGGCCGAATGCACTCGTTTGACCGGTCAACGAGCAAAAGGGCCGGCCCACAAGACATGTGGGACCCACTTTCTCGGTATCGGGCCGGCCCATTTACAAAGTGGGGTCCATATTAAAGCAACTGGGCCGGCCCAAGAAGTTAGTGGGCCGGCCCAATTAGCATGTGGGTCCCACTTTCCTCGCTATCGGCCGGCCCATTTAGTACGTGGGGTCCACATTAGATCAAATGGGCCGGCCCAACAAGCCGGTGGGCCGGCCAAAAGCACCGATGGGTCCCACTTTCCGGCTAAAGGGCTGGCCCATTTAGTATGTGGGGTCCACCATATAGCAAGTGGGCCGGCCCAACAAGATAGTGGGCCGGCCAAAAACACGAGTGGGTCCCACTTTCCAGTTAAAGGGCTGGCCCATTTAGTATGTGGGGTCCACCATATAGCAAGTGGGCCGGCCCAACAAGATGGTGGGCCGGGCCAAAAACACAGGTGGGTCCCACTTTCCTGCTAAAGGGCCGGCCCATTTAGTATGTGGGGTCCACCATATAGCAAGTGGGCCCGCCCAACAAGATGGTGGGCCGGGCCAAAAAACACAGGTAGGTCCCACTTTCGTCTTAAAGGGCCGGCCCATTTAGTACGTGGGGTCCACCATATAGCAAGTGGGCCGGCCCAACACGCTAGTGGGCCGGGCCAAAAACAATAGTGGGTCCCACTTTCATCTTAAAAGGCCGGCCCGTTTAGTACGTGGGGTCCACCATATAGCAAGTGGGCCGGCCCAACAGAGAGTGGGCCGGGCCAAAAACACTGGTGGGTCCCACTTTCGTCTTAAAGGGCCGGCCCATTTAGTATGTGGGGTCCACCACAAAAGCAATTGGGCTGGCCCAACTAGTTAGTGGGCCGGCCCAATTAGGGTGTGGGGTCCACAGTAAATCAAATGGGCTGGCCAATAAGTAAGTGGGCCAGCCCGTTTAGTTGCTGTTTATATGCCGGCGTAATAGGCGCTTTAGGATTTTGCGAGCCGGCACATATGTGATTTCGCTTAATTGGGCCGTTTAAGGGATGGGAATTCGTGATTTAGATACTGAGAATATTTACGCAAGCATTGATTTCGCTCGGATAGCCTCACTTACCACAAGCACCAAAGAAAAATGCGCGAAAGAACTATAAAAACTAACTAAATATTACATCACTGCAAGGCTTTGAAAAAATATTACGTAACCCGTAGAAATTGAATGGTAATTAAACCTAGCAATACAATGAAGCGATCCGGCAATCTTTTAAGTTGTCCATGCAAGCACCTATATCCGAAACAAAGACATTACAAGTTAAGACAAAGAACAATGGAAACGCAAAGACACCGCAATATTGTTTGCCAAAGAATTTGGAACTCATCATTTCGTCGTTATAACAAGATCATTGTAATGCGCACAATAAGCAAACAAAGAGTGCATGCCGCATACCAACAGCCAATATAACGAGCATGTTAGAATGAAACAAGCAGGCTTACTATCTGTCGAGTCCCATGCAAACCAACATGTTCGGGGAGTACAAAATTGGCATGAACAACATAGTAGCAGAGCTATAAATTTTGTAACAACGACCGAGCAAGATGAAGTTATGATGGCTACATCTACAGAAAGGTGGAATGTAAACCAAAAATAGAAGTTACGATGGCAAAAGCTAAAGAGGAGGGAATGTGAACCAACATGTGCCAAGTGCAATTACTTCATTTTGGCCGTGAACTAAATAATACTCCTGAACTTATAGTGAAGGGGATGCAAATCAAGATGTTTCGGGATATAAACTTGTAATGAGCAACACATAGAGGATAGTTAATGCTGGAGCTTAGGATGGACTAGATACAGAATATAGTGGGATCACCCCGTGAACTTGTATAAGAGGGAATGCAAACCAATATGTTCAGCTTTCCATATGTGAGCGTCATGCCAAGTCAGAGAAACAAGTCAATAATGCAGCTTTTGAAGAACAAGATGGCACGCAAAATTATTATCTAGTAGTATGACAAGTTTATTTGTACTACAGGCTAGATAGCAAAGTGATAGCATGCCAAACTAAGTCCTTACTTTGTTAGCTTACAATGAACTAGATACAAAACAATGGCATCACCTGTAGTACAGGGAATGCAAGCCAACATGTTCATGGAGTAAAAAATTGGCACAAACAACATAATAGCAGGCCATAATTTTTGTAACAACGACTGAGTAAGATAAAGTTATGATGGCTAGATCTACAGAGCAGGGAATGTAAACCAAATATAGAAGTTACGATGCCAAAAGCTATAGAGCAGGGAATGCGAACCAACATGTGCAATTACTTGAAATTGGCCGTGAACTAAATAATAGCAGGATGTTACTATAATTCCTATAATTTTTGTAACAACGACTGAGCAAGATAGAAGTTATGATGGCTACATCTACAGAAGCGGGGAATGCAAACCAAAATGTTCAATCGCTTAAAGTTAGCAATGAAGTAGAAAATAGCAACGTGTTACGGTCATAACTAGGAATGAACTAAAAGAGCTTCGGACAAACAAGCATCTGAACCCGTAACATGGCGCTAAAACAAGGGACTTATATTAGGAGAAGCACTCGTGGGAGTCACAGCAGATCTTCCCGGGGTTGATAGATCCGGTGATGAAGTACGCTACATGTGCTACTTGGGGTTGGAGAGACGGCCATTACACTTCATGATTACTCATCTCATCTCGCAAAAACGTAACGACGCGTCGTTAGCACAAACAGGTTCCCCCAAGATTAAACAAGAACTTGCAGGTCAAGCAATAGAAAAGCGACAAGAGAAGAGTTTAGATCATGCACGGCGCGGGTGAAGCAGATCCGGTTCATGCACAGCCGGTGTCGGTGAGCTAGATCCGATGCGGTGGACGACGGATCCGGCGAAGCGGCTCCGGTGGGGTGGACGATACCGCAGGCTGAAGCGGCTGCGGTAGACTGCTGGATGAGCATATGGTTTCGAGGTTCGGCGGGGATGATCCGGTCCGGTTGATGACGGCGTCGATGAAGCGGCTCCGACAGTAGCCGGATGACGAGGATCGCGAGGGCTCGGGTAGGCCAGGGAAGTCCGGCGGGGATGTTCCGGTGCGGTGGTCGTGGAGGTGGTAGAGAGAGGGACTTGGGAAGTTCCGGTGGGTGGGTCTCAGATGAGAGAGTGAGGGAAATGAATTTTTTTGGGAGGGTATCCGGGGCTAGGGAGGTGGTGATCCAAAAAATGACGGCCAGACCCCCCCACAAACCGACTTT